>NW_016107501.1:747234-812056 GCF_001604975.1 Cebus imitator
CCTCCTGAGTAGCTGGGATTACAGGCATGCACCACCATGCCCAGCTAATTTTTTGTATTTTTAGTAGAGATGGGTTTTCACCATGTTGACCAGGATGGTCTCGATCTCTTGACCTCGTGATCCCCCTGCCTTGGCCTCCCAAAGTGCTGGGATTACAGGCGTGAGCACCATGCTCGGCTCAACTTTTAACTCATTACTTTAAATGTTTAACTCTTAGGTATTTCTATGATTATTTTTTCAAAGCACAGAGAGAAAACTGCTAGAAGCTATGGGGTTTTTTCTTTATAAAATCTTATAATTACTAAAATTACTTTATTAAAAATGTCTTTATTGACAAAGGAAACTGTAAAAAGAAATTTCTCTGAGATTAAAGAAACAGATATAGGAATTGAGATCCAACAGAATCCATATGTTTCCCTGGACAGTTCCCCAGGAAGTTGGAAAACATGGCCTCAAGTGAAAAGTGAAGGTACCTCAGGACGTGTCACTGTGGTTGCATCTATGATAGGTAGACCTCAGGCACAGGACTGTGCACATCACTTCATAGATGACTTCAGTGGGGAGTACAATTATTTCTATACGCTCTCTTGGGTTTTCTATTGCCCTGCATTAGATATCATCATATAGTTTGTTTATATTTGTTAATATGCCATTTAACTGTTCTTGCCTCCTGCTTGTCACTCAGCAGGTGAAACTAATTTCTCAATCTGTATCTGCTCAATGAGTGACAAAGTTAGGAATAAATGATTGTTGATGCCTAGACTGAGATGAAGTGGGTGTTTTACCTCATTTTTATTAGGATAAGCTTATGTGAAGAAAGGATAAAGATGATATAACCTGACAGCCTTCTTCTTCCACACCCATGGCTCAAATAAGTAGTTTTGAAGATAATCAACAGATCGTCTTTAAGAAGCTGGGGAGATAAAACTTTTGAGCTTTAGAAACTGTTTTGGACAAATTGATTGAATGTTGATGGTCTGAGAGTTTACTAAATATGTGCGTTGTTGTACCACGCAATGTTGAAATGGGAATCATTCTTAGCTAACGCTTGTGTACACAGTATAATTTAAACATACATCACTTGTATTCTTCTTAAGGGAACACATTGTAATAGATGATGTCAAGCAGATTTGATCGTCTTTAATTAGCTGATGAGCATACCAAAGTTCAGAGAGCTGACGTCACTAACTTAAGCTACATGGCCCCTAAGTGGCAGTGCCTAGCTTAAACTCATCTTTCATATCTTCAGTGCCACTTATATTACCTTATGCCACCACTTACTTCTAAAAAAATTGTAATGAAAAAAGACAATCTACATGTCTGGTGTATTTTTTGCCACTTATTCGTTCAAGAAGCTATCAGAATGAGTGTAAGTTCAATAAGATAAACCAAAGGGGAGAGGAAAACAAGTCTGTACTTAAGGTCTACGAGTGTGTATTGTCAACTCAACATCACTGTCGCTACCTCCTAGAAGGAAAAACAAGAGTTGCATATTCAGAATGTCCTTCCACATATGGTTCCAGGTTAGAATTTCCCTATAAAATATCCTCACGTGAGATTTAGAAGGCCATAAAATAGGGGAGGCCATTATTCCCTGATGGAGTAAGGCAGAGGTACGGGCATATGGCAGACTTTAAGTTCACAGCAGCTTCCTGGAACATTACCATCCATCACTCACTTCAGCTGGCCAGGCAATGGCTCCTGGAGAATCACATGCTTAGTCCCTGCATAATAAAGTAGTCTTTGGTGGTTTATAATATTCAAAGTGGCTTCTGTGTGAGTTGCCTGAAGATTTTTTATGACTTGTATTTCCAGCTACATAGAAGCACGGTCTGGAGAGACCGATGTTGCTTCTGAGGCTGAGATTTTTGGCACAAGCTTGCTTGTTCTGTATTCCCACAGAACTTCCAGTAATTGTTTAACTTTAATTTCTCGTGTTAGAATCTTTCATTAGTGAGAAACATAGAAGGGCTTACTTATTTCCCAAGCCATTCTTAGGAACTAACTCTGTCTGTTACAGAGGACATCATTAGAAATGCTAACTTAATACAGATTGCATCTGTATGCCCTTGTAATGACAATTTTATGTGGTTTAATAAATGTACTCATGCAATTAAAAGAATTATCTGGCCAAAAAAAGTGCTTTCAGAAGTCACAACTGCTGCTAGGACTATCAAATAGATATACTATTGACTAATTTTTTTCTCCAAAGGATAAGTAATACATGCTATTTAATATAAAGTAAAATGGTAATAAGTAAATATTTCTCTGAATCCAATGACTCAAAGGCATAATACCTTAAATTATCATCAAAATAATTTATGAAATTCTAATATATTTACGATTATGTATAAATATTATGAATTCTATACATATACTTTTAAAAGGTAGTCCATGACTTTATTAAATCTTGGGTTCTATAAACCAGTGTTTGACTCTGTCATTAGTATTTTACATATTTCCAGAGCTAAAAAAAAAAAGCTTATTTTCACTTAAATGAGTAGAAAGTCATCTTTTGGGCCCACAGTATGATTCAGTATGATTACAGAACAGAGTCCAACATACTTTGAAGGCCATTTGTTTATTTAAAGTAAAAAAAGAATATAACAGTCTGGTAATATCTTTTGACTATACAAGAGAATACTCATAATTTAAAGATTCAGACTAAAGTAGTTACAGGCAAGAAATAGGGTATTTTCAATTCTTCATCAAAGAAAAAGATAATGAATGGAAAAAAGTAACTATTAACTAAATTTGGCAAATTCTTAATTTTAAAACCTGGCATGTGTGTTATAGGAGCAAGGACTCTTTTTCTCACTCTTTACTTTTTGGTGTATTTCAAATCTTCATAATAAAATGCAAATAAATACAGAAATATAAAGCCAAAGTTTTTTTTTACTTTCATAGCATCATGAAATTAATTTATTATAAGGTATGAAAAAAGAACAGATCAGCAAAAATACTCATGAGAATAAAATAAATGGGCCTTAATTGAGTAAAAACCAGCATTAAAACAAAAAAATTAAAGTATAAACTCCTCCCTTTCTCTCTATATATAATAATGTATATGTGTACATGTAATAGTATACTTGTATACATGTATATATTTGTACATATATATGTACATATAATGTGTGTACACACACACACATATATAGTATAAATATATGTATATATATACACACACATACACAAATAATACACACATACATTTATATACATATACACACACACACACACACACACACACACACACAGAGACAGAGTAAAAGAAATACTAGTGAACTATATTTACAGGGTTCAACTATTGCATACTGAATTTCTGAATGAATGCATTGAATTTTTTTTTTTTTCAGATGGAGTTTCACTTTTGTTGACCAGGCTGGAGTCAAATTGCATAATTTCGGCTCACTGCAACTTCCACCTCCCCAGTACAAGTGATTCTCCTGTCTCACCTTCCCTAGTAGCTGGGATTACAGGCATCCACCATAACGCCCGGCTAATTTTTTTTTATTTAGTAGGTACTGGGTTTCACCATGTTAGTCAGCATGGTCACGAACTCCTGATCTCAGGTGAACCACCCACCTTGGCCTCCCAAAGTGCTGGGATTACAGGCGTGTACCACAGCACCAGGCCAATACACTGCATTTGTGCATCAATTTTCAACATATGTAAAATAAATCTTTCAATATATGTACAATACATGTAAGCTTTTTTATATATGTAAAATATATGTTCAATACATGTAAAATAAACCTTTCAATATATGTAAAATAAACTTTTTTCAGCATAATAGTATTTGCAAAAATATGTTTCTTAGTTATCTAGAATTCTGAATTGCTTCAGGGGTCTCTGTATATTTAATGAGGTAGAAGCTAACCAAGTGAGGATACTAGCCCCTTGGTTCACTTCAACCAAAGGACTACTCTAATGGTTCTTTTATATATTGTAAATTCTGTTGCCTAAAATTTTAACACTACTGAACTAAATAATCTCCAGTGTTTTTCTCAAATATCAGGTTCAGTGGAATGTTTGATATTCCTAAGCTCAAGAAGAGAAAGAAAGCTAGTAATATCTTGAATGAAAATGTAGTTGCAATCAAAATATTAATAATGACAGATACACTAAGAAACAGCTCCTGTTACCATTCAATAAGAATCTGCTGTGTGCCACACATTTTAAACATATTTAGGCGTCTGTACAGTCTCAAAAGCAAGGATCCTTATATCCATTTACAGGATGAGGAAGTAGAGACTCACAGAAGTTAAAACTTTTGCCCAAGGCCAAGGAGTTGTAAAATGGTATAGGTACAGCAGGGCTAGCTACAAAGCTCATGCATTGGTCCACACTCCACATTGTCTCCCAAATTTTATGTATAATAAGGAGAACTAACGAACAAAAGAGTTTCTGAAGCCTTTGAAAGGAGTAAAAGGACTTGTCTAAAATGCAACAAAATATCAAGTGAAATCTGAGATTCAAGCTCACATGCTCTGACGAAACCTATCCCATTTTTAACTTGTGCCATTTTCCCACAGTTGAGAGTGAGGGGTCCTGCAAGGCCATGATGACAGATACAGGGTGCCTTTGGGTTTGTAGAGGCATCAGTAAACCTGGCTCATTTCTACATTTAGCTGAGGTTAATTATGCCATTTTTAATAGAACATATTTCTTGAACAAAGAAAATCCACAGAAGAATGTATTTCCAAAAGACTTATCTTTTACTAATCACCCAATAATTTTTTAAAAGATTTTGTTGATCAGTGATTCAATAGTTTCTGAAAAAGCGTGTTTAAAAGATTTTTAACAAGAGATTTTCTATCAATTATAAATAATCAAATAACGGTGGTTGTAGAGGTCTAAAAACCCAGGTTTCTACTTTATAACTGTATTATACATTATTACCCTAGCACTGAAAAGAATACATATTTTTATTTTTACTTGCCACTTTCCAGCATCTCTTAGTTCATGGGGTTGTGCCAGCTTCTCTCTAGCTTTGACTGTGAAAAAATACACTCTCCTAGTTTGTGGCCCAACACTGGCTAGATTTTGAATTTTTACCTACAAACTTTGTCATCAGCTATAATATGTTTTCCATTAAAAAAAAAAAAACCTTCTATCATTTAATTGCCCTATTCTCTATATTTTTATCCTGTTATAGTTTTCTTCTGAAAGCAAATACAATTTTTTGACTTTAAACAAGATTAGGTCTAAATAATGAACAATGATGAACCAAATAAGCTACAGAAATGGTAAATTTCTGTAGATTTACTTATACTTCTTTTTCAATACCTTTTTAAAATAAAACCAGAGTATGCAAGGCATATACCATTAAACATTTAATGGAAAAAACAAAACAAAACAAAACAACTGAAATGTAAACACTTTAATGGAGAAACCTGACCCTAGAGGCTATGAGCTAACCTTGGTTTTCTAGAGAAATGGTTACCCAGAGCAGAAGATATACAAATTTTTATAAATTTTTCAGGTAAAGAGTAGCATTTGGATACCAGAAAAGTGATTTCTTACAATTTGTCATGTCCATATTAACATCCTAGGTGTCAAAAATAAACTTATAACTATTTTTAGAAACTAATAGGATTGATATAAATTTATTTTAGTTCCACAGATATGTTGTTAAAGCCAAAAATTGTCTACCTATCCAACAGGATGAGAGTCAGACTGCTGCTTTCAGCTCTCAGTATCTGTGTCCTCTGCTTGATCATATGCACTGACAGATGCTCCATTGCTACCCAGATGGAAGGCACCTAACATCTTGTAAATCTTACATCACTGCAACTGACATCTCATAAATGTAGGATTGTCACTCTGTGCCAATAACAGGATTGCTACTAGAATTAATAAATATATTGGTAGTGACAAGTGTAACAACAAATATTTTTTACTCATGGAGAAAAAGCTATCTCTATATCATAACAATTTTACCAACTATACAAAATATGCATATGCCACAAAAAATATACATAAAGTCTCCACACATATTAGTATTTTAAAATTAAAGTATTGGAAGATCTAGAACACTTCTTCTAATCTCTAGTACAAAAATTAAATAATAGTAAAATTTCTGATGATTTTATGTAAAAAATTGGTTTCCCTAAAAATAAAAGTATGGTCATATTACTGACAAGATTTTTCTGGTATATTTATATATAAATGTTTCTTATGCTTCTGTGTTGATTACAAATACAATTCAATTCCTAGCACAAAGCATATAAAATGAAATGAAATATAGCATTTATTAACTGATGAATGATTTATAAGTCTGTATTATAGTTACATGTTACCACTGTATAATGTTATACTATTAAATTTTTAACAGAAAAATATTTCATTCATGTTTAGTTTCTTAGTTTTTAGATAATATTCCTTCCTGATTATATTAATCATGCTTTTATTTTCTATACTTTCTGATGCTCTGACATCTTGGGGCCTTGTCGACCCAGGAAGGGACTGCTTCTCCCGAGGTTAGCTAATTCTTGGAGACAGCAAAATTCCTTGCCTGTGAACATAATTTTGATAGGCCAACCAACAAATTCTTATTCCATACTGCCATCCACCTGCTTTTATCAGGCTCTTGCAGTCTAAATTACCTTGAAGTGCTAGGTTTCAGATGAACAGGGACCACTCCTATGGCCCCATCCCTACTAAAATTATTTATGCTAATTCTAAACTGCTCATCTTGCCTACCTTGCCTGACCCAGTCATTCCCACCAAAACCTCTATAAAGGAACTGGCCTTTCTTTCTCCTCATTCCTTGTGCCTGTCGACTGAATCTGGTGCTTCCACACATGGTCCTGAGTGGTGTCCTGTGCCTCCCTTCTTATTGGGAACTGTGAGTACCAACCTATCTTTTCACTGGCAATTATTCCTTATTGGTCCCCTCACCATACCTATCTAAATAAAAACAGGATCTCAGTACATTTTAAAATCCTAATCAACCCCACTGTTTTTCAACAGACCTTAAGTCCATTTCAGTTCCATGAATTAAAAAGTTTGATGTAACTGGTGTGAAGCTTATGTCTTTGTAGAAGAGAGATGAGAGAAACAACACAGAAAACAAAAATTTCCTGGGATGAAGCCTACTTGATAATGACAGATAAGCTTTTTGATGTGCTGTTGCATTTGGTTTGCCAGTATTTTATTGAAGATTTTTGCACCTATGTTCATCATGGATATTGGGCTGAAATTTTCTTTTGTAGTTGTGTCTCTGCCAGGTTTTGGTATCAGGATGATGTTACTTTCATAAGATGAGTTATGGAAGATTCCCTCTTTTTGTATTGTTTGAAACAGTTTCAGAAGGAATGGGACCAGCTCCTCTTTGTATTTCTGGTAGAATTTGGCTGTGAACCCATCTGGGGACCTGGGCTTTTTTTGGTTGTTAGGCTATTAATTGCTGCCTCAACTTCAGCCCTTGTTATTAATCTATTCAGGGATTCAACTTCTTCCTGGTTTAGTCTTGGGAGGGTGTAAGTGTCCAGGAATTTATCCATTTCTTCTAGATTTATTTGTTTATGTGCATAGATTTATATGTAGTAATCTATGATGGTAGTTTGTATTTCTGTGGAATTGGTGATGCTCCTTTAACATTTTTTATTGCATCTATTTGATTCTTCTTTTTTTTTTATTAGTCTGGTAGTCTGGCTAACAGTCTATCTATTTTGTTGATCTATTCAAAAACCAGCTCCTGGAGTTATTTATTTTTTGAAGGGTTTTTGTGTCTCTTTTTCAGTTTGGCTTAAAGGCTGGCTCAACATATGCAAATCTATAAACATAAGGCATCACATAAATAGAAACAAAGACAAAAACCACATGATCATCTCAATAGATGCAGAAAAGGCCTTCAACAAAGTTCAGCAGTGCTTTATGCTAAAAACTCTTAATAAACTAGGTATTGATGGAACATATCTCAAAATAACATAAGCTATTTATGACAAACCCACAGCCAATATCATACTGAATGGGCAAAAGCTGGAAGCATTCCCTTTGAAAATCGGCACTAGACAAGGATGCCCTCTCTCACCATTCCTGTTCAATATAGTAATGGAAGCTCCAGCCAGACCAGTCAGGCAAGAAAAAGAAATAAAGGGTATTCAATTAGGAAAAGAGGAAGTCAGATTGTCTCTATTTGCAGATGACATGATTGTATATTTAGAAGACCCCATCGTCTCAGCCCAAAGTCTCTTTGAGACGATAAGCAAATTCAGCAAAGTCTTAGGACACAAAATCAATGTGCAAAAGTCACAAGCATTCCTACATGCCAATAACGGACAAACAGAGAGCCAAATGAAGAGCAAATTCCCATTCACAATTGCTACGAAGAGAATAAAATACCTAGGAATACAACTAACAAATGACGTGACAGAACTCTTCAAGGAGAACTACAAACCACTGCTCAAGGAAATAAGAGAGGACATAAACACATGGAAAAACAGTCCATGCTCATGGGTAGGAAGAATCAATGTGGTGAAAATGGCTATACTGCCAAAAGTAATTTATAGATTCAATGCTATCTGCATCAAGCTACCATTGACCTTCTTCACAGAACTAGAAAAAATACCTTAAACTTCATAAGGAACCAAAAAATGAGCCCTCATAGCCAAGACAATCCTAAGCAAAAAGAACAAAGCTGGAGGCATCATACCACCTGACTTCAAACTATACTACAAGGCTACAGTAACCAAAACAGCATGGTACTGGTACCAAAACAGATAAATAGACCAATGGAACAGAACAGAGGCCTCAGAAGTAACTCCACACATCTATAACCATCTGATCTTTGACAAACCTGACCAAAAAAAGCAATGGAGAATGGATTCCCTGTTTAATAAATGGCGTTGGGAAAACTGGCTAGCCATGTGCAGAAAGCTGAAACTGGACTCCTTCCTTACACCTTATACAAAAATTAACTTCAGATGGATTAAAGATTTAAACATAAGACCTAACACCATAAAAACCCTCGAAGAAAACTTAGGCAATACCATTCAGGACATAGGCATAGGCAAGGACTTCATGACTAAATCACCAAAAGTAATGGCAATAAAAGCCAAAATAGATCAATGGGATTTAATTAAACTAAAGAGCTTCTCCACAGCAAAAGAAACAATCATTAAAGTGAACTGGCAACCTACAGAATGGGAGAAAAATTTTGCAAGATACACATCTAACAAAAGGCTAATATCCAGAATTTACAAAGAACTAAAACAAATTTACAAGAAGAAAACAAACAACCCATCAACAAGTTGGCAAAGGATATGAACAGAGACTTCTGAAAAGAAGATATTTATGTGGCCAACAAACATATGAGAAAATGCGTATCATCACTGGTCATTAGAGAAATGCAATCAAAACCATATTGAGACACCATCTCATGCCACTTAGAATGGCAATCATGAAAAAATCTGGAGATAACAGATGCTGGAGAGGATGTGGAAAAATAGGAACACTTTTACACTGTTGGTCTGAGTGCAAATAGTACAACCATTGTGGAAGACAATGTGGCAATTCCTTAACAATCTAGAACTAGAAATACCATTTGACCCAGCAATCCCATTACTGGGTATATACCCAAAGGATTATAAATCATTCTGTTATAAAGACACATATACATGTATGTTTACTGTGGCACTGTTTACAACAGCAAAGAATTGGAAGCAACCCAAATGTCCATCAATGATAGACTGGATAGAGAAAATGTTGCACATATACACCATGGAATACAATGCAGCCATTATAAAGGATGAGTCCATGTTCTTTGCAGGGACATAGATGAAACTGTAAGCTGCTATTCTTAGCAAACTGACACAAGAACAGAAAACCAAATACCGCATGTTCTCACTTATAAGTGGGTGTTGAATAATGAGAACACATGGAGACAGGGAGAGGCATATCACACACCAGGGCCTGGGGGATGGGGGGCTAGGGGATAGGAATAGCAGGGTGTGGGGGTACTGGGGAGGGACAGCATTAGGAGAAATATCTGATGCAGTTGAGGAGGTGATGGATGCAGCAAACCACCATCATAGCACGTATATACCTATGTAACAAACCTGTACGATATGCACATGTACCCCAGAACTTAAAGTATGAAAGAAATAAAAAAAAAAAAAAAGGAATGGTATAGGCCAGGCCCGGTATCTCATGCCTGCAATCCCATCACTTTGGGAGGCCAGGGCAGGCCTATCACTTGAGGTCAGGTGTTTGAGACCAGCCTGACTAACCTGTTGAAACCCTGTCGCTACTAAAAATACAAAAAATTAGCCAGGCATGGTTGCGTGCCTATAATTCCAGCTACTCAGGAGGCTGAAACAGGAGAATGGCTTGAACCTGGGAGGCGGAAGTTTCAATGAGCCGAGCTCGCGCCATTGCACTCCAGCCTGAAGGACCGAGTGAGACTCCATCTTAAAAAAAAAAAAAAAAAAAAGGAATGATATGTTTTTGGTTAAAAGGGATTAAGGGTCAGGTGTAGTGGCTCACGCCTGTAATCCTAGCAGGGAGTGAGGCTGGCGGGAGGCGGCCTTTGGAGGCCGAGGAAGGCCGTCCAGAGTTTGAGACCAGCCTGACCAACATGATAAAACCTTGTCTCTACTAAAAATACAAAAATTAGTCGGGCATGGTGGCTGGCACCTGTAATTCCAGCTACTCCAAAGGCTGAGGCAGGAGAATTGCTTGAACCCAGGGGGCGGAGGTTTTGGTGAGCTGAGATATGCCACTGCACTCCAGCCTGGGCAACACAGCGAGACTCCTTCTCAAAAAAAAAAAAAAAAAGCGAGAGAGAGAGAGACTTTAAAAAAAAAAAAATGTAACATGTTGGGAACTGCTACAGTCCAAATTCATCTCTCAGGTTCATGTATTGGAAGCTTAATCACCAGTGTATCCATATTGGGAGGTGGAGCATTTTGGGAGGTGTTTAGATCATGGGCGGCACGCCCTCATGAATAGATTAATGCCATTGTAAAAAGGGTTTGCAGGAGTGAATTCTCTCCCTTCTACTATTCTGCCATGGTAGGAAATAACACTAGTCTTCACCTCCTCTCCCCGATTTTTTCACTTCCGACTATTGCCTGATTGGACACAGATGTCTCTGCCTTGATCTTCCACTTCCCAGCCTTCAGAATATGAGAAATACATTTGTGTCTTTGTAAGTTATCCAGTCTCAGGTATCTTGTTCTAGCAGCACAACAGACTAAGACAGAAACTTGGTGTACTTTCTGCTCAATTTTGTTGTAAACTTGAAACTGGTGTAAAATATAAAGTTTATATATATATATATATATATATATATATATATATACACACACACACACACACATATATATATATATTTCTTATATATAAGAGTTTTTACTGAAATCTGGTTTGGAAAGCAAATCTAAAGCAATTGAAAAAAATTTAATATTGCATAAATATTCAGTTATATAATTGTTATTTTTCTTAGTTATAAGTACGTAATTGTTAATGTTCTTAGTTGTGGTAAGTATATATCCTATATATGATTAATTATATAGAAATAAGTCTTTTGCCTTAGAAGATGCATGCTAAAGTACATAGAAGTGAAGCGCAGTCATTTCTATGGTTTCTTTTTAAATAGTTTAGCACTGAAAACACCTACAGTTCTGTGTGTGTGTGTGTGTGTGTGTGTGTGTGTGTGTGTGTGTTCATACGCACATAAGGATAGAAAAAATATGTAAACATTCAAACAACTTTGGAATGTATAGGGATGTTTATTACAATTCCTTAGAACTTTTTAAGTGTTTGAAAAATTTTTAATAAAAAGAAATACCTGACCCTGCCCTGTAGGTTTTCCTACATTAGCCTTTGATTGTGAGGACCATGTCCCTACAAATTCAGATTTTCAGCCTGGATCTGTATTGCCAAAGTAAAAGAAAATAGCCATCTGACTTTTGTATATTTGGGATCTGTCTGAATGCTATAAATTGTTTACTCATTTTATTGGCCTACTAATTCTCTTTTTTTGTATTTATTATTCTAAAGAAAATTGAGTTCACAGCTGTGAGGATGATTGGATATTCTTACAAGCATGTGGACGTGGAACAGAAGCCACTCTCTTGCCTTGTGAAGTGCTGATATGTGGTTAAACTATAATAAAAGAAATGTCACCAAGATGAAACTGTTAAGTACCTAAATCTGGAGCCCACGAGTGTTTCCATTTTAATATGATCAAACACTACTCCACTAAGTTTCTCATCTGCTTTAATGGCATATCCAGTCACCTTTAAGGGCCTGAAACATTACTTCCTTTGAGTGGCATTTTATAAGATGAAACTGTCTATGTTTGCAGCCTTTAATTGTTGCAAAAATCTTTTTAAATTTTGTATTTCTTCTATAGAACACTAACTGGGAGCTCTGTCAAACAATTACTAAATCTTTTCTACTGTTATGGAAACATAGCTCAGTTGTAGGGCAAGTATGCATTCTTTGCTTCCTTTTATTTTGTTGCCTTTGTCTCTGGATTTTTCAAGCTTTAGGTCATTTGTCATGTTTACCAATTAAAACAATGAACTTGGCCAAATTAAAAGGGCTGCTACCCCTTTAAGTACATATTGAATAATTCATGCACGAAATAGGACTTTTTGTTATCTGCTGGAAAGAACAAAATTTCCTCAGATTGCTTTAGTATTATATCTAGATAATGCTTTCAGATTACAATTGAATCATACTAGAATAACTGCAATAGAATTACTATGATACATCATTCTAATGTACGTGCTTTCACTATGTTACTCTTGGAGTAATCCAATAAAACCACTGGGTCCCAGATCTAGAAGTGTGTGAGAAAAGCCTTGAAGACTGATGAAATATGTATCTTTAGAGAAAGGAAGAGAATCTGTACATTTGTGTTCATACAACTACATAGCCATTCCAAAGGATATATGGAGATAATTTTACAACTAAAGCAAAAAGTAGACTGTAATTTTAAGTCCCTGTCCAGAAAATGGCAAATGGTTAAAAAATCCTTGCATGTTAAAAGTCATTTTGGCATAATGCAACTGACATGCATTCACCTGAATTTTACATGGTTAATGTGAAAGAGAAGCTTAGATATTATGTGGTAAGTTTTGAGTAACTTTTTTTTGTGAAAATTTATGAGTGTTTTTCACAACTGATTTTTGGCAATATGACATCCAGTCTTTTATCTTATTTAAAACATAAGATTTAATATCCATTATAATAGTTTCCGTAGAAAAGACTTAATGGTTTTGAGAAAATGAAGTTCAAAATTCTTATTTGATATAGTATTTTTGGGAATTGATATGTTCTTATGTGGGCAGAATATGTAAGGCATCTTGCGACTCCAGGAAATGGCTTAGGGCATGGGAATGATTGAGTTGAGCATAGGAATGTCAGCAGAGTGTAAGAACTGGTCAAGATGGCTGCTAACATCCACTTGTTATTTCAAAGTCCTTATATTGAAAAAACAAACATACAGACAAAACCCAGGAACTGCGGATCAAAATTCCAATTTGATTTCTCTGTAGAATACCTGAAGAGATCCTCATTTATTTCAGATGAAATCAACATATTAAATTTATAGCATTTACAGGTAAAAAAAAATTGTTTCAGTATATCGTTTATTACCTATATTTTCTAATATATTTTTATGGTCAAACATTAGCAAATAATCCAGTTCCCCTTGTACCTCATAACAGGCATCATAAGTGCTGCTTTTGTTGTGTGTGTGTGTTTTTTGTAATTTATCCATGTTGCAAGAACTGTAAACTAATCTGCTCATTTCCAAACATCAGACACATCTATAAGCCTTTAACACCTAATTTCTTTATAAACTGGGTTTCACTCAATTAATAAGTTATATCCTTATAAATGTATAATAAAAATAAATATTTTTGTGTTTAAAATTTCTAGTAATTAAAAATTTAACACAGTGTTATGTATTGGTATTTGTTTTAGGGTGGAGGATTTTTTCCAGGAGCACCAAAAATCTTGTATGCAAAACCTTTGAGAAATAAAGTTCCATATAACTTTCATCAGAATTTTTAACAACATTCTTTGTAGTCCAAACCCATTGTTTTGGCTATCAATACAGCTGCCTCTGGGAGCAACTGTCTCCCATTTTCTGGAAACATCCTCTGCCTTTGCTTACACAGTCATAAGCACACTCACAATACTTGGCTTCACTTTTTTGTCCATAATTAATTGGTCTAAGGTTGGGCATGTGAAGTAATTTGTGCCATCCAAAGTTTGGTTTGTGAATTTAAAATGTAGATTTGATAATTTCTTCTGACTGATCATTTAAGAGGAAATATATTTTAACTAAAATATTAAAATTTCCATTAAAATTACCCATCTGATCTCTATGAAGAAATAAGTATCTAGTCTGTATGAAGAGGATTGAAGGTGGTGTATTAAGAAAAAATGCAGATGAGGGAGAAAAAGAGATTGATTCCTGAGTCCCAGGCTAAAATTTGTCTCTGTGCCTGAATTGTAGTCTGTTCCTTGGTTACTAAGCAATGCTCCTTTTATCGTTATTTTAACAATTATTATTGTTTTTATTTTTGCTTAAATGCCCTACATGATGTTCACTTTGAACCCAAGAGAACAAACAAAAACATTGTTAAGTGATATATACTCATGTTGGAAGGGAGGTTTATAGGTCACTTAATAGGCTTGGCATTAACATATATTTGTTCTAAGTCTCAAACTTCCATTCCCATTGTTTTGCATCAGGCATATCATATTATCCAAAAATGGCAAATTCTCACTTATTAATTCTGGAAAAATAGTAGAAAATGCATATAACTTCCCCGAAAATGTACAGATTTTTATGGAGATCTCTCCTTATTTAAAAATTTGAGCTGCAAAAATTATGTGAGATGTCACACATATTCCTGATAATTTCCAGGCACAACCTCTGCGATTTGTGCCC
This sequence comes from Cebus imitator, assembly GCF_001604975.1. Classification (NCBI taxonomy): domain Eukaryota; kingdom Metazoa; phylum Chordata; class Mammalia; order Primates; family Cebidae; genus Cebus; species Cebus imitator. The sequence continues at coordinate 762,155 of NW_016107501.1, forward strand.
CAAGACAAACATTTTATAATTCGAGGTATCCCCCAAAACAAATCTTCATCACTTGAAAAAAAATTAATTATTAATGTGGTTTCCCAATCTTCAAACATCTACAATTCAGGCTGTTTTATTAATATATTTCATCTCCCTACTCAACATACTGTATTCTTTTCATTCTCAGGGAACACTCAGTGTTACATTCACAGCTTGTTCAATACCTTTCTTCTCATCATTTTTATCTGAGGTTTTATTGTTGAAGGTATCTGCTGAGTATTCGATGATCCTCATCACTCAAACATGAACACTACTGCATGCATAATAAGTACAGGCAAGTGCTAACATGTTTGATTTACGAACATCTTTAGTAGGCCTCAAGGTAATCACAGAAAGCACCCCCAACCCCATGCCTCTGTCCTTTCATTCCTCATTACTTAATGGAGAAAACAGATTGATCTGTTGTCTGACAATTTGTCATCCTCCACAGCCTGCTGGTGTCAATCAGAGCTAGGGGACAGTCATTCATCAAAACGAGCTGGACCCTGTCATTAAACCTGGACGTGTATTTCCTATAAAGTTGATCTGAAATCTGAGCACCCAAAAAAAGGGCAACAAATAGGACACCCTGAAGGCAACTTGAAGGTAACTATTAGTTATTGAAGGATGGCAATAGCATTTTCTTCAAATTCATGGTCACGTTTCTTTTAGGTGAAAGAAAAAAGAGAAAGAAAAAGAGAGGCAAAGAAAAACAAGGGATGTCTGAGAATTCTAAAGATTTCATATAAATATGACTGTTAGAGTGAGATGCAGGGATCATATACTTCTAAATTTTAAAAGTCATTTTGGAGGCTGGGCGCAGTGGCTCACACCTGGAATCTCAGCACTTTGGCAGGCTGAGGCAGAAGGATCACGAGGTCAAGAGTTCAAGACCAGACTGGCCATCATGGTAAAACGCCTCCCATGTCTACTAAAAATACAAAAATCAGTAGGGTGTGGTGGCAGGTGCCTATAATCCCAGCTACTGGGGAGGCTGAGTCAGGACAATCACTTGAACTCCAGAGGCGGAGGTTGCAGTGAGCCAAGATGGCACCCCTGCACTCCAGCATGGTGGCAGAGCAAGACTTTGTCTAGAAAAAGAAAAAAAAAAGTCATCCTGAATATGCTAATAAATGCTGTCTTTTATACGTTGCTATTGCTAAATTATGCCATTTTTATAACATTACTTTATCATGTTATAGCGCCAGAAAAACTTGAGATAACTTGATGATAAAAATAAATTAAAATATTTAAAATTACATTTGTTTCAGAAAAGAATTGATAGCAGTTATCATTAAAGACTTCTAACTAAAAAAATATAAAATATATGTGATTGTGCATTACTTAGATCTCAGAAGAGCATCCATTAGCAATCATTTTTTTATCGCAGTTACCATTACTCAGAAATTCCAGTACTGCTATAAAAATAATCGTTTCTCTTACACTACATTTGAAAATGGTTATTAAATTGATAAAACATTTTTATTTGGTGGTAGGTTTTCTAATAGTAAAATGCTATACTGATTTAGTTATCTGGCTTATGATGATAAGTCAATGATCAGAAAAATTTAAAAAGGATACTACTTTATCATTGAGGTAGAGATTACTTGCTAAAATTGTGTTTCATCTGGGTGCCTATTAATTACATAACGAATTGACTATTCTAAACACACATCCATACCTCTAACTACAATGGACCTTGAAGTATCATATAATTAGTCATATAAATTAAAAGTTTCATTTAGTAATTTATTTTAAAAAGTAATAAAGTAGTCTACTTCCTCTAGTCATTCATTCAGTTATTGATTTGCTCATTGATTCAACAAATATTCACCTAGCTCTACTAATTTTTATGCACCGGACTTGGATATGAATGAACAGTGATGAATGAAAATGACAACATCTTTCTTCCTTAATAGAGTAGTAAACCTAGGTATCAAAACAGAATATAAAAAAGTCATCACAGAGATATTGTCATGTTATGTGAAGTGTGATGAATGAAGTGGAAAGTCTCCATAAGAAAAAAATAGTAATTTGGAGAAAGGAACTACTTTAGATAACAAATAAGGTCTATCTTCTTTGAGATTTAATTTAAGCAGAGAAACAAAGAATAAGAAAGGTTCATGATATAATAAACAAGAGAGAGTATTTCAGACAGAGAAAATGCCAGGTATGAAGGCTCTGCAGCCTGGTCAGCATTTAGTGAGTGAGAAAAAGAGTTGTGCAGGATGTTGTTGTTCTGAAAATTCACAGGGTGAATAATTTGAATTATCATTTATCTGTAATGGAAATTAATGACAGTTGTTAAAGTGACAAAATTCAAATCTCTTTCATACCTACATATATATATGTACATATACATATAAACATATACATACATACACACATTTCTAGTGGGTATATTGATTAGCATATTCCTTAATCTGGTTTATAATCCAATAAAAAAGTACATTCATGCTAAGACAAAAATCCTGTATCTTTCAGAAAAAATAACCATGAAACAAATATGTAAAAATGACGTCTAAAATGTCTGTTGCTACATTATTCATGAAACCAACAATTGAAGAAAATAAAAATTGCAATTATCATTAAAGATTGCACTTGAACAAACAATAAAATAAAAACTATAAATATTGCTTATATAATTTTTTTGTATTTATAATCATATATGTTATTAAGTCTATAAGAATACCTCATATTAATGTTTATACGACATGGCCAATGTACATGCTTTGTCAAATATATAGACTTAAATTGTTACTTTTTTTATAACTAGTAAAAATGGGAAACCCTAAATGTTATGCAGTAAGAGACTGACAAAATACTCTATTTATATATCCACTCTAAAAATATCGTGTGTGTATCTATATCCACAATCATTTGTTTTAAAATTCAATTAAAATGTACCTATATATACACACACACAGGGGGAGTTAATATAATTTTCTGATAACTGCTGCTGCTTTAATCCTGTTAAATCTAAATACAATATGAACAATAAATGAGGAAGAATGGCACCTGAATAGCATGAAAACAGGGACTCAGTACTTTATACACAAGTTAAAAATACAGTTGACTGGCCCAGCACAGTAGCTCATGCCTGTAATCTCAGCACATTGGGAGGCCAAGGTGGGTGGATCACTTGAAGTCAGGAGTTCCAGACCAGCCTTGCCAACATGGTGAAACCCCGTCTCTACTGAAAATACAAAAATTAGCCAGATACGGTGGCACAGGCCTGTAATCCCAGCCACTCAGAAGGCTAAGGCAAGATAATGGCTTGAACCCAGGAGTAGCAGATTGCAGTGAGTAGAGATCGTGCCACTGCACTCCAACCTGGGTGAGAGAGTGAGATTCTGTCAAAAAAAAAAATATATATATATATATACGTATGTGTGTGTGTGTGTGTGTGTGTATATGTGTGTGTAGTGTATATATTATGCATATCTAATATAACATATATATTACAATATACATATACACACATATACATATTATATACATATATGTATGTCTATGTATATGTAATATATACATATATGCATATATTTATATATTATACATATATGTATATATTATACATGTATTTATACATATATGTATTATATATATAATACACACACACACACACAGTTGGCCCTTGAGAATGCAAAGGTTAGAAGTGGGAACCTAATACAGTCAAAAATCTATGTGTAACGATTGACTCCCCAAAAAATTAACTACTAATAGCCTATTGTTGACCTGAAGCCTGACCAATAAATAGTATATTAACACATACTTTCTTTATCATGTGCTTTATATATTGCATTCTTCTAACAAAGTAAGCTAGAAAAAAAAAACTGTCATTAAAGAATCAAAAGGAAAATAAAATATATTTACTATTCATTAAGTGTATTAGATCGTTAGAAAGGTCATCATCCTTGTCATTTTCAGGTTGTGTAGACTGAGGAAGAGGAGGAAGAGAAGAGGTTGTTCATCTTACTATCTCGAGGCTGGCAGGGGCAAAGGAAATCTGCATATTATTGGATCCATGCAGTTAAAATTCATATTGTTCAAAGATCAACTATATAACCTCAAAGTAGCTGTCTCTTTTCCTCCCAGAGTCTTTTACTTTTTTTTTTTTTTTTTTTTGCAGATCGTGGGTACTGTGATTCTATGGGTGTAATTGAGACCAGAAATGTCTCCTAAATGACAATCTGTCTTGCCAGTGTGTGTGGAGCTCCAATTCATGTAAAGTGTGTAATTAAAACTTTCTAAATAGTAACTGGCGATCAGTCCATTGTGTGTAATGTGAGAGGCCTAGACCTACAATTCGTGTTCAGAAATGTTCAAGATTCTTAAAAAAAAAAAAAATGAAAAAATATATGCCAAGACACTCAGTTTATTTAATTCAATTAATTCTACTTAAATTTAACTAATAATACATTCTCAGAGATTAGGTAAATAGTATGTCATAGCATCTGAATATGGCAAACAGACCTAACTTCAAGGGATTTCAAATAATCAGTGTTGTTTACATGGCCTACTGTATGCTAATAACAATGCTAAGCAACTACAATCCATCATCTTCTGTCACAGTTCTTTTTTATTTAGATTATAAAAACTTCCTCTTTAATCAAGGTTTATAACATGAACAGATTTCTTGAATAAAATGGAAAGTTTCCAGTACGCTAAAACATAAATCCACAAGTCACCATATATACAACACCCGGCAGAAAAAAACAAAAACAAGTTTACACGATCCCTGTAACAGCCATGGTCTTAATCTCAGATGCTTCCTCCATCTGCCAAGTGTGTTCTGGATACACAGCACACTGGCTTCTGGGGTCACACTCAGCTGAGGCTGTGGGTCCACAGAGCACTCATCAGGCTGGGCTATGGTGGTGGTGGCTCTACTCAAGAAGCGAAGCAGTTACCAGCACATTCAAACAGCGTATTGAACATCTTTTAAATATCAAAGTGAGAAACAAGAAGGCAACACAAGAATGTCATCGGAAAGATGTTAGGAAGTAAGGACAGCTGTGTAAAGCTTGGGGCTGAAAAGTGGCTTGCCAGCTTCATTTCTTCGGCTTCTTGGGTAGTGGGCGCCGGAACAGTAAGATGTGAGGTTCTGGTTCATGGATCATACAATGGACCCAACCCTGACTCTGTTGAACGCCAGGATTCCTCCATTCAGATTCAGACATCAAATCGGTTTTAGGCTATGTCCATGGGCAGCATGACATTCGGATACTCAAACTCCTCGTTGTCGTATTTGTCCGAATAGTAAATTTGTTTGTGCGACATGATCGCTCCATCTGCTAGCCTTCAGCCCCGCGCGCCAACCTCCAAGCAACTCCCAGCAGCACACCGTCACAGTCTTGATGAGCACATCGTGGAGAATACTGAGTTGCTTACTCTGTTTAAAAATATTTTTAGGATGGGAGTAGTGGCTCCTGCCTGTAATCCCAGCACTTTGGGAGGCCAAGGTGGGCAGATCACGAGGTGAGGAGATCTAGACCATCCTGACCAACATGCTGAAATCCCATCTCTAATAAAAATACAAAATTAGCTGGGAGTTGTGGCGTGTGCTTGTAATCCCAGCTACTTGGGACACCGAGGCAGGAGAATCGCTTGAACCAGGGAATCAGGGGTTGCATGATCTGAGATCGTGCCACTGCACTCCAGCCTCGCGACAGAGTGACACTCAGTCTCAATAAATAAATAAATAATTTAAAGTATGACTGTGTTGTATTTACCTTAATTTATAGGAAATGCCTCCTAGCAAATTCACAAATTCATACATGTAATATGAAAATACTGACCAACAATTACTTTGTGAGACACACAGTCATTTTATATACAATTAATATGAAGGTTATTCTTAAATGTACATCGCCATCATTGAACTTTTCCCTAGGTGAATGCAAAAATAACTGAAGTTTTTGCATTGTTGGGATTTGCCATTTGCCATTGGAATACTTAAATAAATCTAAATTATTTTTAAATAAATGTGGTTATGTTACACATCATTTTCATGCACATTTCTTGCTTGCTTTTTTTTTTTTTTTTNTTACTAATGACATTACTTGCTGTTTCTGCTTACTTTAGACTGTAGAAGTTATGTTAGACAAAAAGCAAATTTGAGCGATTTTCTTGTTCAAGTTCAAAAAGGGTCCTAAAGCAGGGAATACACATCAACGCATTTGGTGCAGGAACTGCTAACCAACACAGAGTGCATTGGTGGTTCAAGAAGTTTTACAAAGAATATGAGTGCCTTGAAGATGAGGAGCATAGTGGCCGGCCATCAGAAGTTGGAAACAATTGAGAGCAATGATCGAAGCTGATTCTCTTACAACTCACAAGAAGTTGCAGAAGAACTCAAAGTCGACCCTTCTTTGTTAGACATTTGAAGCAAATTGGAAAAGTGAAGAAGCTTGATATGTGGGTGCCTCATGAGCTGACTGAAAATCTAAAAAAATCATCATTTTGAAGTGTTGTCTTTTCTTATTCTAGGTAATGATGAACCATGTCTTGATCAGATTGTCACCTGCTATGAAAAGTGGATTGTATATCACAACTGGCAATGACTAGCTCAGTGATTGGTCCGAGAAAAAGCTCAAAAGCCCTTCCCAAAGCCAAACTTACACCATAAATTATGTCCCAGTCACTGTTTGTGTGGTCTGCTGCCAGTCTGATCCACTACAGCTTTCTGAATTCAGGTAAAACTATCACATCTGAGAAGTATGCTCAACAAACTGATGAGATACGCCCCAAACTGCAATGCCTGAACCCTGCATTTGTCAACAGAAAGGGCCCAATTCTTCTCCATAACAATGCCTGACCATGCATCTCACAACCAATGCTTCAAAAGTTGAACATATTGGGCTACGAAGTTTTGCATCATCTGCCATATTCATCTGACCTCTCACCAACCGACTACCACTTCTTTAAGCATCTTGGCAGCCCCTTGCCGGGAAAACTTTCATAACCAGAAGGATGCAGAAAACACTTTCCAAAAACTGGTGAAATCCTGAAGCACAAATTTTTATGCTACAAGAATAAGCAAACATTTTTCATTGGCAGCAATGTGTTGATTTTAATGGCTCCTATTTTGATTAATAACAATGTGTTAAAATTCAGAGTCCAAAACCGCAATTAATTTTACACCAGTCTATTATTCAATATTTCCAATTTAGGTCATAGATTCCTTTTATATGCCTTCAATTCATCCTGAACTGCCTCATACTATTTACTCTAATTGCAAATTCTAAATTTTATTTGTTTAATTGGCTTTCACACTAGACTCTTAACATTAGACTAGGAACTTCCGGAAGGTTGATACCCTGGACATCAAGATTTGTCTGAGATTTTCTCTGCGACCACTCGCTGCCATTAAGTCCTAGGATTTCTTTAATCTCACTTTAGATAATTTCACTGCAGTATTTTTATCTCTACCAAGGGAAGCAAATTGGGTGTGTGTAAGTTGGTGGATAATGTCAGGAAGTAGGATGATACCTGGACTGATTGCTTGTTCTATACACACATTTACCACAATATACTGACCATGTTTATATACAGATTTGTCATGCAAATTGTTCAGCTAAGATTTTACAGTTCTCTAAAAATACATACAAAGTAAAACAGTAATATGTTTTACGATATGTAATATAATTTTAATAACCTATTTGTTTGATTCATTTACTTGATTAGTATCCCAAGAAAAATGCATCCATTTGTCATTCATCAGTATGCACAGATGCTGTAACATACAAAATATCTCAGCATACTGATGCTTCAGTATAAAATTTTATTTTTTTAAATTTCTACAGTTTTGGGGGTATAGGTGGTTTTTAGCTACATGGATAAGTTCTTTAGTGGTGACTTCTGAGATTTTACTGAGCCTGTCACCTAAGCAGTGTACACTGTATTCAATATCTTGTCTTTTAACTGTTACTTCCTCTCACCCTTCCCCCTCTGAGTCCTAAAAGTCCATTATATGTCTTTGTGTCCTCATAGCTTAGTTCCCACTTATAATTGACATCATTAACATTATTTTTTCCATTTCTGAGTTACTTCACTTAGAATAATGGACTCCAGTCTCATTCAAATTGCTTCAAAAGACATTATTTTGATAGTTTTTTGGCTGAGTAGTATTACATGATGTAAATATACTACATTTTTTAAATGCAGTCATTGATTTATGGGCACTTAGGTTGGTTCCATATCTTTGCATTAGCAAATTGTTCTGCTATAAACATGTATGTGCCTGTGTCTTTTTCATATAATGACTTCTTTTTTTTTGGGTGGATACCCAGTAGTTAGATTGCTGGATCAAATGGTAGTTTACTTTTATTAATAGTTCTTTAAGGAATCTCCATACTGTTTTCCATTGCGGTTGTACTAATTTGCATTACCACCAGCAGTACAAAAGTATTCTCTTTTCTTCGCATCAACACCATTTATTGGTTTTACACTTTTAAATTATGGTCATTCTTGCAGAATTAAGGTAGTGTCTCCTTAGGTTTTAATTTGCATTTCCATGATGGTTAGTGACATTGAGGATTTTTTCATGTTTGTTGGTTTTCGGTAAATCTTTGAGAAATGTCTATTTATGTATTTTGATGGCACTATTTTATTTCTTCCTGATTTGTTTGAGTTCCTTGTAAATTCTGGATACTAGTTCTTAGTCAGATGCATAGTTTGTGAATATTTACTCCTACCCTGTTTGTTGCCTGTTTACTGATTATTTATTTTGCTGTGCAGAAGCTTTAGGACCCATTTATTTGTTTTTGTTACCTTTGCTTTTGGGGTCTTAGTCATGAATTATTTTCCTAAGCCAATGTCCAGAAGAGTTTTTCCAATATTGTCTTTTAAAATTTTTATGGTTTCAGGTCTTAGATTTAATGCTTTTATCCATCTTGAGTTGATTTTTGTATAAGGTAAGAGCTGGGGATCCCGTTTAATTTTCTACATGTGGCTTGCCAGTTTTCCCAGCACATTTTATTGGATGGGATATCCTTACCCCAATTTATGTTTTTATATACTTTGTTGAAGATCAGTTGGTTGTAAGTATCTGGCTTCATTTTTGGGTTCTCTATCATGTTCCATTGGTCTAGTGCCTACAAAATATAATTTTAAAAATTCAGGACTTAAATGGTGGGAGATAAGTCATCTACCTGTGTAATGTTATTGGTGTCAGGTAGGTTTTTAAAACAAATAGTCTTCAGGACAGTTGATTATTGCTTGTCATCCTTTAATCAATCATACATTGTTTAGGTTTAAGTCATTGTTATTTCACTTAATAATTTATTTCACCATTTAATAAACACTCATCAACACCTCGTGTAGGACAGTTCACTTGATGATGAATTTACGCAGATTCATTTATGTTTAGATTTATTCATTGTCATTAGATATCTTCCTCCTTCTTCCTGATTTCCTGTACTGATCTGCATGGCATTTTCTGACACAGACTCCAGCCCTCAGTTTCAGAATTGCCTAGCTCCTTGATTCGTACAGACAGAATTGAGAATTTCTTTTCCGTGCCTTCATTGCACTCTATACAATTCCATTAATAATTAACACACTATATTATGCTTTTCATAGACATGTTTGTTTCAAAACTATTAACTCAGGGGATGTATTTTCACCACTTTTTTATACCCAGGGTCTAACAATGCTGAAAAATATTTTCTGAGTAAATGAATACATCTGTATTTTGAAACAACAAATGGCTATCTAATCTGCTAGGATACCTTTCCCACTCTCATCAGATAATAGGCTGCAAGGAATGACTGACATGCATAATCTATCACTTTCATTAATCTGCTGATAAAATGAATCCAAGCATTCAAGACTTGAAAAAATCTTCAAATCAAATAAAATGTAGGCTTTGTAAGATCATGCTTAAGTGAATAAAGAACAACCAAATTGTAGAGTAGCATCAAATGTAAATCATGCCAATTGGTGAACAATTGTTAACTATAAAGAAAATATATTTTAAATAATAGGGAAAATTCATAATTGACAGATTTTAACTTGTTAAAAAAATGCGTGCCTGTCATTGTATTAAGCATATATGATGCAAAAATATTCCAGATACAATTTTAGATAAATTTAAAGATATTCCTAAATATTTATAATTTTAAAGTGTATATAAAAGCTAAGATAGCATTATAATCAAAGTGGTTTACAGCAGCAATAGTATACTCATGATTTATTCTTTCAAGTACCTCTGCCACTAAATTAAAATTATCAAGGGGAAATGAAAAAACTAGATAGTATTAAAATAGATTCCTATTTGCTTAACATGAACTTCTTAAAAATGTTTTCTTTTCCAATTTCTCCCAGGCACATGTTAGCTTAGAAAAAAAAATACATATATGCATGTGTACATACAGACATACTTGACTTTAGCTGATAAATAAGACTGCTATTTTTTTAAATCATCTAACTCCTTCCTACCACATAAAGGGAAATTTTAAAACCTGTTTATACCTCATGGTTTAAACTATAGCATGTTTTATTAGAAAATAGTTCAATACCCTTGATTGAACCAGCAATTTGACGATAAATCTGGAAACTTTCGTGTTTCCTTAAAAAGTAAAAAAATAAATAAATAAATAAATAAATAAATAAATCAAATAGTTTAACGCAGTACATTGGAATGTTAAAATACTTCAAGAAAGATTAATAACATCCAGATGATAGTTATTTTCTTGCTTTGCAAGAAAACACATTATCTATTCCATAACAATTGATTGCTTTCCTGTGCAATGTCCTTGATTTCAACAGTATTGTTCAGGCTTTTGATACTAATCTGTAAGATGTTGTTAGGAAAGAATCTCACCTCATCAGCTATTCTACAAGAAATAAAAAAATCTGCACCTGATAAATCATCTATATTCTTAAAGTGACAATTTTCACTTGAATAACTGGTCTCCTCTGAATGCTTTCAAAATCAAAAATCAGAGGTATGCTGTAGAATGAAAAAAAATGTGTCTTCTTAAGAGAAAGGCTATAAAAATAGAAAATCAACATGTCCTTTTCAAACTTACTTTTGCCACTTTGACTATGACTTTTGGAAATGTACTTTCTATTTTTTTAATGGCTTTAGAAACATCTGCTGATTTTTTTTTTTAATGGACAATTCATTCCCCATTACCAAAATCATTCCATTTTCTTAGCAAGCAATTTTGAAGCTTTTGGGTAAGTTTCTTCAGTTAAAAATAGTTACTCAAAATTTTACAGGTACCTTTTGTTTTTCACATTTGTACAGTGTCTTCCTGCTAGGCCATGCATCTTTAAAGAAACATAATGTAGACAGAAAGAAGTATAAAGCTGTACTCAGAGATGCCTGGGTCAACGGTGTCTGCCATTCCCTTAGCGGAGTGATCTATCAATGTCAGTTACCTTGCTAACTTTTTGCCTCTCATTTTACTCATAAATAGGAACAGAGTCAATAAATCTTATTACAAGACTTATTACTGTGATGTTTAAATGAGACATATGTAAGTATTGGGATTTATTAATAGATACTGGTTTTCTTCTATACTTGAATGTGCCTCTAAAATTTTAGGCATTGGAAATGTCCTCAAATTCATATATTGATGGTTTATGGAGGTCGGCCTTTGGGAGGTAATTAGCATTAGATAAGTTCATCAGAATGGAACCCCCATGATAAGACTTTTAACTTTTTAAGAAGTGAAAGAGTGACCTGAGCTGACATGGTCTTGCCTCTTGCCATTTATACCCTTTGCCATGTTACAACACAGCAAGAAGGTCCTCAGAAGATGCCAGCACCACGCTCCTGGACTTCCCAATCTTTGAAAATGGGAGGTAAATGAGCTTCTTTTCTCTATACATTACCCAGTCTGTGGTATTCTTTTATAGAAAGATAAAACAAACTAAGAGAGTTTCCATATTCTATGGCAGTTATTTTGGCTGTTTGAAAATTATATTTTATATAGTGATTAGCAAACTTTCTCTATAGAGTTATCAGTAAACTAATGAAGTAGTAAATAACTAAAGTAGCTGATTAAAATAGAGAGGTAATATAATTTGAAGGCACTACAGACCCTCTGGACTATTATAGCAATATCTAAAATGTTAATTTTCAGTAGTGTCAGGCTAGCAACACAGTTCAGAAAAATCTCAGTGAGGTAACTGCAATTTGTATTATGTACCTATTTATCCTGCACTTTTAGGGTTACATGTAAGCCCAGAAGTTCTTTACCTCCTCTGCAATAGCACAAAAATGCCACTGTGTCCTAAATTATTCTGTCCTAAATAATTGTGTCCTAAGCTATTTTGTCCTAATTAAGCATTCAATATTTAAAATATTTTAAAGTGTACATAACATGCAATCTATATATATTTAAGTGATCTGCATGTATGCATATATGTGTATAAAATGCAATATAAGATGTTCTTTTTACCTATAAATCTATGGAAAACTGGGACAGAATAGAATTGTAGAGTACCAATAAAACACCTGGTGGAAAATTGTTACATTTCAGATCTCTCAACTATTAGTCCCTTCCTTCAACTTCAGTTCTTCTTTTAACCTCTATTCCTATCCTTTCTTTATCTTATGTGGGTATGGGAAAGAATCAAGTTGGAAAGAAGCTTCACACAACAGGAGAGCACTGGAGAGATCAGAGACTTTGATCATATTTGTGGTTTTTCCAGAAAACTATGAACAACATTTCTAAGCTTAAAATGGTTAGGGTCCATTATTTTAACGCAATAAATGAGGAAATTGAAAAAAATGAGTGACGTTCAATAACTTGAAGCATAGGAATTTTGGATAAAAGAACTAGACCTGTGAGAACTTTACAAGTTCAACTGTTTGTGTATGTGTCTTTGTGTGCTAAAGATTATGGTCTTTCATAAGTGAGAATGAGTACCCTTAAGAGCTACTATATTATCATCTTTATTTTTTTCTTTTTTCTCACTTTCCTCTACAACTTTTTCTGTAATCCTATGTTTTACTTCCTTCTCTTTTGCTCAACTACTATATCATTTGCCCATCCTATTCCTCTAACAAGATTGATCTGAAATACCACTTTTCTGATAATGAGTTTTAGAACTGAAACATTAAATTAAAGAATATAAACAGAATTGCTACTGTTCACTCCTGCAAAACCCAAGTTTGCTGACCTTAATTTTATAGCATGACTCACAGCCATTCTATTGATATTGACAGTGATTGATAATAAGGGGGATGGGAGTAATTAAAGAGCATATGATGTGTTTGTTTGCATTTTGAGTGACTGCTATAGAGTATATGCAATCAAAGGCATGGTACATTAAATAAATCAAATAGCTCCATAAATCAGCACAACCTGCCAAAAATGAGTGGAGGGAGATTGCAATGCAGCAGGCCTGCATGTCAGGCCTTAGGCAAGCTGTTACCTCCAGGATGAAATCATCAAAAACAGAGCTCAAAGAACCAGGGAAGACTTGCTATTTGTAGGATTCAGAATCTCAGCAAGAGAACCTAAATGTAATGACATTTTTTTAACGTTTGTGCAGAAATGTGTAGTTTATGAGTTTTATTAAAATCTATGTGCTCTATAAACATCTTCACTGGTTTGTACCAAGATAGCTCTGGGATAATTTCAGAATTGTTACCCAGGTTACATTCAGTAGTTTCACCTTATATCAACTAAAAGAAAATTCCTGAAAATTCTGCCAAAAGTTAACATCAATAAGAAAATACTTTACATGTTGATTCAGTCACCAGTTATATTGTTACCAAGGTTCTGGAATTAAGAGAATAAAATAATTTTAATAGACGTTAAAAGCAATTTCAGGTTCACAGCAACACAGAGAGAGAGCTGGAAAGACTTTTGAGATACTCATCCCCACATATGCATTATCAACATCCTCCCCTAGAACAGTACATTTGTTTCCATTGATGAACCTACATTGACACATCATTATCACCCAAAGTCCATAGTTTACATTAGAGTTCCCTCTTGGTTTTGGACATTCAACAGGATAGGAAAAATGTATAATCACATGTATCCACCATTACACAAATTGTTTGACTTATAATAAACTCCTCATAATGCTGAAAAAGTGTACAATGAACTGGGGTAAGATGAGGGCCCTCTGTGGTGTCATTCATCTACTTCTCTGTTCTCCTCATACCTCCCTCCCTAGTAACTCCTGGTAACCACTGATCCTTATATTATCACTTTAGTTTTGTCTTTTTCAAAATGTCATATAGCTGTAATCATATAATATGTAGACTTTTCATACTTATTTCATTTAGTAATATGTATTTCACTTAGTAATATGTATTTATGCTTCCTTCATGTCTTCCCATGGCTTGGTAGCTCACCTCTTTTTAATAGTGAATAATATTCCCTTATCTTTATTTTCTACAGTTGATTTAATCATTTCACCTACTGAAGGACATCATGGTTGCTTTGAAGTTTTGGCAGTTATGAAACAAGGCTCTACAAACATCCATGTGCAGATTTTTTTGTGTGCACGTAAATTTTCAACCCCTTGGGGTAAAGTAATTTTTAAGATATCCAACTTTTCCTGTGGTTCATATTGGTTTTGTGGTAATGAATATATGAAAATATGAAGAAATTTTTCTGTATTAGGGAAAACACACATACTCACTCACAATTTAATTTTTTTTGCAGTTTCAGTAACTGTCAGTTAACTACAGTTTGAAAATAGCTGAGCACTGTAGTGTCATAATTCTGAATGAGAAAGACTACAGTCCCATAATTTTTATTACTGCATATTGTTACAGTTGTTCTAGTTTACTATTAGTTATTATTGTCAATCTTTTACTGTGCCTAATTTTAAAATTACACTTTATCTTAGGTATGTATGTATAAGAAAAAAACACATATAGGGTTTAGCATGATTCAAGTTCAGGCAACCAATGGGAGCCTTGGAATATATCCTCTAATAATAAGGGATGACTGAAGTGTTGCATAAAACTTTAGAACTTTGCTTATTGACTCCTTAAGGTTGAAAAATACCTGTTCTAAAACCTTGAAATGATAGTTTTGTTCCTTCTTGCATATGTGAATTTACACTTGTCCCTATATCAACATTCGGTTTCAACTTTACTAATCATACATCATATATTTTAGCAAGGAAGTTAGGTTTAAAATTGTAAGTATATTGTGAAAATGAAGGACATTTCTTTTTTTTTTTTTTTTTTGTGAGATGGAGTCTCACCATGTCACCCAGGCTGGAGTGCTGTGGCACTCTCTCATCTCACCGCAATCTCCGCCTCCTGAATCTAAGCAATCCTTCTGCCTCAGCCTCCTGAGTAGTTAAGATTACAGGCGTGGCCCACCACTCCTGGCTAATTTTTTGTATTTTTAGTATAGATGAGGTTTCACCATATTAGCCAGGCTGGTCTCAAACTCCTTACTTCAGGTAATCCTCCCACCTCCGCCTCCCAAAGTGCTGGGATTACAGGCATCAGCCACTATTCCTAGCCTAAAGCATATTTCTGACTACTAACACTTTGAACATTTTAATGGGACATATATTTGGGACAAACAAAAATTTAGGAAGATGTTTAATTAATGTCAAAGAACATTGTGCAAATACACCCATATATAGATATATACCTACATATATGTATATGTACACATCTGTATATATAAAACATGTGGGTTAGGACATCATATTACAATAAATTATAGCAGGCATCTCAGGAACTTACATATTTATTTAAAATGTATTCCAATTAGAGCAATCACTTATCATTTAGATTAAATAGCTGAAGCAATTTGTTCACAATTTGACTAATCACCTGTCAGCAGACTTCTACAAAACATTTGAAAAGCTAGTAAGGAGTCTGAGAATAGAAACTGTATTTTGTTCTAATATATAGCTCTGAAGCTGGCAAACTGTTGTTTAAAGTCAAGCATGTATTTTTATTGCACACTATTCACAATAGCAAAGACTTGGAACCAACCCAAATGTCTGTCAATTATAGACTGGATAAAGAATACGTGGCACACATACACCATGGAATACTATGCAGCCATTAAAAAGGATGAGTTCAGGTCCTTTGCAGGGACATGGATGAAGCCAGAAACCATCATTCTCAGTAAACTGACACAAGAACAGAAAAGCAAATACTGCATTTTCTCACTCATAAGTGAGAGCTGAGCAATTAGAACACATGGACACAGGAAGGGGAACATCACACGCCGGGGGCTGCTGAGAGTTGGGATCTAAGAGAGGGATAGCATTAAGAGGGATATCTAATGTAGATGATGGGTTGATGGGTGCAGCAAACCACCATGGCACATATATACCTATGTAACAATCCTGCACGCTCTGTACATGTATCCAGAAACTTAAAGTATAAATTAAAAAGAAAAAAGTCACAAAACTTTGTAAAATTTTTAGCTGACACTGAATTTATTTATTTATTTATTTATTTATTTATTCAATTTGTCAACAAAAGAGGTTTAATTGGCTCATGGTTCTGCAGGCTTTATAGGAAGCATGGTGCTTAGCTTCTAGGGAGACACAAGAAAGCTTACAATCATGGTAGAAGGCAAATGAGGAGCAGACACATCACATGACAAAAGCATAAGCAAGAGAAAAATATGCGAGGGTGGAGATATTACACACTTTCAAACAAACAGATCTCGTATGAACTCAGAGCAAGAGCTCACTTATCATGAAAGGGATGACCCAAACCATTCATGAGGGATCCACACCCATGATCCCAACATCTCTTACCAGACCCCACCTCCAACATTGGAGATTACAATTCAACATGAGATTTGGTGGGGACACATGTTCAAATTATATCACTAGCCAACTCTGGCAAATACCCTACATCAGGGATTGGCAAACAGCCAGATAGTACACATTCTAGGCTTTGTGGGACAGATGCTCTCTGTTTCATATTCTTTTTTTTTTTTTTCAATTTATTTATTTTATTGCATTTTAGGTTTTGGGGTACATGTGAAGAACATGCAAGATTGTTGCATAGGTACACACATGGCAGTGTGATTTGCTGCCTTCCTCCCCATCACCTACATCTGGCGTCTCTCTCCTTGCTATCTCTCTGCAACTCCCCGCCCCGCACCGTCCCTCCCCTATTTCCCCCCAACTGACCACAGTGTGTAGTGCTGACCTCCCTGTGTCCATGTGTTCTCATTGTTCAACACCCGCCTATGAGTGAGAACATGAGGTGTTTGATCTTCTGCTCTTCTGTCAGTTTACTGAGAATGATGGTTCCAGGTTCATCCATGTCCCTACAAAGGACACAAACTCATCGTTTTTGATGGCTGCATAATATTCCATGGTGTATATGTGCCACATTTTCCCTGTCCAGTCTATCATCGATGGGCATTTGGGTTGGTTCCAGGTCTTTGCTATTGTAAACAGTGCTGCAATGAACATTCGTGTGTAAGTGTCCTTATAATAGAATGATTAATAATCCTTTGGATATATACCCAGTAATGGGATTGCTGGGTCAAATGGAATTTCTATTTCTAGGTCCTTGAGGAATCGCCACACCGTCTTCCACAATGGTTGAACTAATTTACACTCCCACCAACAGTGTAAAAGTGTTCCTATTTCTCCACTTCCTCTCCAGCATCTGTTGTCTCCAGGTTTTTTAATGATCGCCATCCTAACTGGCGTGAGATGGTATCTCAATGTAGTTTTCATTTGCATTTCTCTGATGACCAGTGATGATGAGCATTTTTTTCATGTGTTTGTTGACCTCATGTATGTCTTCTTTTGTAAAGTATCTGTTCATATCCTTTGTCCACTTTTGAATGGGCGTGTTTTTTTCTTGTAAATCTGTTTTAGTTCTTTGTAAATTCTGGATATCAGCCCTTTGTCTGATGCGTAAATTGCAAAAATTTTTTTCCCATTCTGTTGGTTGCTGATTCTCTCTAATGACTGTTTCTTTTGCTGTGCAGAAGCTGTGGAGTTTGATTAGGTCCCATTTGTCTCTTTTGGCTTTTGTTGTCAATGCGTTTGGTGTTTTGGTCATGAAGTCCTCGCCTGCACCTATGTCCTGAATGGTTTTGCCTAGATTTTCTACTAGGATTTTTATGGTGTTAGGTCTTATGTTTAAGTCTTTAATCCATCTGGAGTTAATTTTAGTGTAAGGTGTCAGGAAGGGGTCCAGTTTCTGTGTTCTTCACATGGCTAGCCAGTTTTCCCAACACCATTTATTAAACATGGACTCCTTTCCCCATTGCTTGTTTTTGTCTGGTTTGTCAAAGATCAGATGGTTGTAGCTATGCTGTGTTGCCTCTGAGACCTCTGTTCTGTTCCACTGGTCTATATCTCTGTTTCAGTACCAGTACCATGCTGTTTTGATTACTGTAGCCTTGTAGTATAGTTTGAAGTCCGGTAGTGTGATGCCTCCCACTTTGTTCTTTTTGCTTAGAATTGACTTGGCTATGTGGGCTCTCTTTTGGTTCCATATGAAGTTTAAGGTATTTTTTTCCAGTTCTGTGAAGAAGGTCATTGGTAGCTTGATGGGGATAGCGTTGAATCTGTAAATTACTTTGGGCAGTATGGCCATTTTCATGATACTGATTATTCCTACCATGAACATGGAATGTTTCTCCATCTGTTTGTGTCCTCTCTTATTTCCTTGAGCAGTGGCTTGTAGTTCTCCTTGAAGAGGTTCTTTACGTTCCTTGTTAGTTGTACTCCTAGGTATTTTATTCTCTTTGTGGCAATTGTGAATGGAAGTTTGTTCTTGATTTGGCTCTCTTTAAGTCTGTTATTGGTGTATAGGAATGCATGTGATTTTTGCACATTGCTTTTGTATCCTGACACTTTGCTGAAGTTGCTTATCAGTTTCAGGAGATTTTAGGCTGAGACGATGGGGTCTTGTAGATATACAATCATGTCGTCTGCAAATAGAGACAATTTGACTTCCTCCTTTCCTATTTGAATACCCTTTATTTCTTTTTCTTGCCTGATTGCTCTGGCTAGAACTTCCAGTACTATATTGAATAGGAATGGTGAGAGAGGGCATCCTTGTCTTGTCGAGTGTCAGATTTCAAGGGGAATGCTTCCAGTTTTTGCCCATTCAGTACGATATTGGCTGTGGGTTTGTCATAAATAGCTTTTATTATTTTGAGATATGATCCGTCATTACCTAGCTTATTGTGTGTGTGTGTGCGTGTGTGTGTGTGTGTGTGTGTGTGTGTGTCTGTGTGTCTGTGTGTACATACATACGTAAATAATGGGCATGAAGGATATTGCAGATAATATTAGCAAAAGATGAAAACAATTACCCGAGCCTAGGGGACCATCTCAATGACATCTTTCTTACCCAGATGACCACTGAAACAAGTCATAATAAATAAACAGGAGATTAGCAGAGATGAATAGAAAATCTGAATACCAGAAAGAAAAAGTGAGTGTTTTAAGGGAGAGAGGGGAACACAATGACCTGATTTTGAGAACATTATACATTTCATTAGCTAGGAGAAATATATATAAGGTGTGCTGTATATTCACTGTAAATTTTCCTAGTGACAGAACTATACATTACTGCTGTATCCAAAAAGCATTGAACATTCTGAAGGGGAAGTAAGTTTAGTTCTACATCTCAGCACAATGCCATTAAAAGTAAAAAGCAACCTTAATATTTGTTAATTTCAAGAAAGAATCAGGATATTTAAAAAGCTGCTCAATCTTTCTATGCCATAGTTTTCCCAAATTAATAGAAGAAAATTAATAATAACACCTAAGACTATTCTTGAGAATAAAGAGGGTAGGGGACATAGAAATTAGCAACAAATCTAGTTTTTATGATAGCCAATATAGTTACTATATTTTTATTATAATACGTTTCACTTTAAACAAGGTGATACTAAACACACATACTGTATTATATGCACTAGAGCTAATTTTATTACTAAGGCCTTAAATGAAATATGAGGCATGTGGATTTATAAGATCTACCTAATTAGAGGAGTTGTATGCTTGGTTTCCTACAGAAGTCGTACTCACTCAAACTTGTTTTCATTTTACTGAAAATAACTGTTTCTGTGTCAGGGCATTTTAAGCATTAAATTCCATTGTCACTTGACATCAGTGAAACCAAACTTTGTATCTACTTATTTTTCTTAATCTTCTTGCAATTTCAATGGGGTGGATAAAAATAAGAAATCCTTAAACACTAGATATTTTTCATATCAGATGAAAAAATAATTTTGCAGTAATATGATGATATGCCACATTTTGTCAAAGTTCTATATAATGTATAAGTTTGAAACGCATTCTAGAAACAAGCATCACTGCAATTATTATTTTCAATAATATGAAATTTGCAATTCTGTATAGTCTTATTCAGGAAACAGATCTGGTAATATCATGTAATATATTTGATTTCATTCTGGTGAGATGTATTGGTGATGGGAATGGAGAAAAAACAAAAGCAAATTCCATTAAGTCTGCATCTTTCAAGCTGAGTATTTACAAGAGTCTACTAATTGAATATTTTCTGTTCCCCAAAGAGTTTTGAAATGTTATTATATGTAGGGGTTAAAAATGCTACAAATATTAAGAAACATATTTTCCCTGTATCAATTGGACCATATTCTCAAGTACATTAACAACTAAATGTGTTGGAACATGCATGTGCACATGCAAGCACACATGTTATGCATTTACGGAGAAAAGGAGGGAAGTATTAAGTATATTATTTTCCAAATATAAAATATTTGGTTACATGGGAGTGGCATATGCCAAAATAAAATCTCATAGTTTTTCCTATTTTCGCCATTAGTATCTGATTAACTTGCAAGCGCCAATAAGCTAATTGATAAGCACCAGGAAAGGAGACCATTTTTATCTGCATGGTAAAAACTACACAAAAAGTCATGCTTAAACACCAGCCATCTCAAAACTGTTATAATGTTTTTCTGCATTTTCCCCATGTATTTCTATTTTCAAAATTATGTAACAGTTTTAAATCACAAAGACACTCTTAAAAATAAATGCCATTAAACTCCAGTGGATAACTATAGTTACAATTTCATATATCAGCTTTGACCTAAAGTGACAGGTATTGCTATTTTCTCTAAGAGCAGCTCAGCCATAATGAAGCTTGGCAGGTCTAATTTTTGGTTACTTCAAACTATAACACTGTATAACAGCAGTAATAATATAATGATCTGATCCACCTACATTTCCTTTTACTCACTAGGATTAAACTGTGCAAGGCTTGATGCTGCCTATTAATAAAAGATTATTGTTATTTACAAATTAAATTTGAACTTCAAAGTCCAGAAATATTGAGGGTGGGGTAAGGAATAGAAATTCAGACTTCAGCAGTTCTCTGCCTGGACAACAATCAAGAAAACAGGAGACAGGAAAAGGCAAATGACAGCTCATGTACTGATATTGGGAAAACCATGTTCTAGATTAAGCATAACACAAGCTAAATTCAATTAGATGCAATCTTGGGGTTTCACTAACATTTTAGTCCTTTGTTCCCGTAAGTGAAGTATGTTGATGATTCCTTTCTGGAGCTATGATTCATGCAGAGCATGAGGAGATAAGTGAAGTGATATTTCAGGAATACTTTGATGATTAATTGTCAACAGTGGAAATCTGGTTTGAAAGTCTGGGTTGACTTAACGATTTGAACTACACAAAGTAAAAGCTGTAGAGAAAACCCATAGCAACTTATGCCCCATGGCTACAGAAACTCTGAATTATCATATTTTATGAAATTTAAAAATTATTCTTCTTTTAAAGTTTTTTTTTTTAAAAAAAACATGGTAATATTTTAGTCATGGGGCATTGCTATTCGT
This sequence comes from Cebus imitator, assembly GCF_001604975.1. NCBI lineage: Eukaryota > Metazoa > Chordata > Mammalia > Primates > Cebidae > Cebus > Cebus imitator. The sequence goes on from NW_016107501.1 coordinate 783,961, forward strand.
GAGGAGTCAAAATGGAAAGAAAAAAATGTAAAAGGTAACTTTTATATATGACTCTATTATGGTAATATTCCTAAGGACCAATGAGCTCTACTTTTAAAAATAAAAATGAATTATATAAGCTTACAGAAAAAAATTAAACTTATAAAACATAAATCTATAGAAAAAGATAATGCCTACAAGACTGATTTTCCAAAGAAAATATTTTCAGTAAATTTTGGTGGAAATTTTATGAATTTTGCAATCAAAAAACACATTATTTATTTATTTAATTATTTAGACAGGGTCTCACTCTGTTGCTCAGGCTAGAATGCAGTGATGAAATCTCTGCTCACTGCAGCCTTGAGCCCCTGGGCTCAAGTGATTCTCCTACGTCAACCATCCAAGTAGCTGGGAGTACATGTGCACACCACCATACCCAGATAATTTTTGTTTTTCTTTCTTTGTAGAAATGGGTTTTGTCATGTTGCCTAGGCTAGTTTCCAACTCCTGGGCACAAGTAATCCACCCTCCTCAGCCTCCTAAAGTGCTAAGATTTGCAGGTGAGCCACTACTGACAGTCACAAATCCTTTCTCAGTAGAAACTTTTGTACAGTGAGGAGTACCCAATAAGCTAATGATCAGCAGTATAATTAACTTAGTTAATTGGCTGAGGGGTTGAGATCCAGTTCAACTTATTTATGTTCTATGACAATAGCATAAACTCCTATCCTTACCCATCATTTTAAATAAATTTGAAAACTATGTTTAACTGTTCAGTCTACCTCAACTATTTTGGTGCAAGTCATCCCTCTCCCACCTACTGAAACAGTGGTTTTAAGATTTAAAACTAATAGTAACCTCATCATTACCTTACTTAGAAGAGCCCAAAGAGTCCTCATTGTCCTAAACATCAAGCCAAACTCCTTCACAGGTTAACAATTCCTTAGTATACTCCTCAAAAACAAAACAAAACAAAACAAAACTATCCAAAACTTAGAAATAAAACAAAAAGTCATTTCCTCCCCTTTCAGTGACATAATAAACCATAGTAAACAAGCCTACCAAAATAGTTATCTATGAAACAGGATATGAAATTTGTTTGACTTACTATTCCCTGTTAATACTGTAATTGAAGATCCAGATTCTGGAAAGAGACAGCAACTATTGGAAAATTTCTAATTTGCCAGTATTTTCTGTCCATAAAGATACAAATTATGTCTGGTAAAAATATTATTCCTCTATTGCCAACACAAGGCATTAAACAGTTTTATATTTAACTTTCCACTCTTATACTATTCTGCTACGCAGATGATGAACAGATTTGATTGATAGATAGAGATATGTATTCAATTATTTGAAAATTTGATTTGACACCCTCTTTCTATCTTCTTAAACATATGACACACAGAAATACTCATATTTTCCTACATGTGAGCTTTTCTTCAAAGTTCTTCCGTGAGTCTCTGTGCATCTTGTACCAATTGCTTAGAATATTTATCTCCCATCCAGTTCTGATCAACTTATTTTTATTTCTAAATATATAGCTCACTTCTATCTACAAAACAGTAGTAAATGTATTAAAAAGCTTATTAAGATAAAGATTTGAGCCTTGTCACATTCACAAAGCCTCTTCAAAGACCTTGGGAGAGACCCTAGAAATATATTCTCATAGTCATGTGTGTATATGTGTGTGTGTGTATATATATATTATATATATATATATATATATATATGCACACACACATACTCATGTGTGTGTGCGTGTGTGTATACATAAATTTATATTTCAGATTTATAAATCTGAAAAGGTAAGATATTTTAACCAGCACCAATCAACACTATTTTAATATAATCAAATATGCCTTCATTTTTTTTTTTTCTTTTCTTTTCTTGAGACAGGCTCTCATTCCGCTGCCCAGGCTGGATTGCACTGGTGTAATCACAGCTCACTGCAGCCTCAAATTCCCCTTGAAAATAAATGCCATTCAATTCCAGTTAATAACCATAGATATAATTTCAATGCTCCCATCTCAGACTCCTGAGTAGCTGGACTGCAGTTGCATATTTGGCTAATTTCTTTAAAAAAAAAATTTGTAGAGACAGGGTCTTCCCATGTTGCACAGGCTGCTCTGGAACTCCTGGACTCCAGTTATCCTCTCACCTTGGCCTCCCAAAGTCCTTGGATTACAGGCATGAGCCACTATGCCCAGCCCACACTTCCTTGTTTTTTGGCCATTCTGAAAATGGCACTTTTAGGAATTAAATAAGAAAAATACAAATAATTATAAATATTTAATTTGATTTAGAGAGAGATTTTTTTTATCTGATGTGCAGTCCCATCCATGCATAATGATATTATTGCTAGCCACCCTGATGACAGAATGCTGTCCAAGACTATTTCTACTCACTCACTGGTCTGACTCATCCAACAATACAAAAAAAATGTAGCATGGCCAGGGCTGGTAAGAACATATTTCAGTGTCCAGCAACTGGTTGGAAAATATGAATGGCTAGCAAAGATAGGGTTTGAAAATATGAAGGTAGATATTATCCTTGGAAAAATTTTCAGGGATCCAATGTGTAAAACAGTGAGAGAAACATTTGGACTTCATTTACTAATTCAAAAATAGAGGTTCTCAATCTGTTGATAATTAAGATTATATAATCATAAGTATACTATATTTTTATTCCTTCAGAAATAGGAATTGCACAAAATAAAATTATCCAGATTTATATGATTTAAGTATGTCAACTTGCAACAGTATAAAAAATAACAAGCACATCTATGTTTAAAATTGCATCTGTTTGCCTGTCCACAACATGTGCCTCCTCATTAAGCATTAACATTGATAAAAATAACAAAAACTCATAATACTTCAGTACAATTATGATATAAAAACCACACACCGGCTAAAAGTTCTGAAATGTAAGAGTGTGTAGGTTAGTTATTATGCAAAAAAATGCAGAATCCCTGAAATGTTCCTGCTGTTAAAAGAAAGAAACTCTGCATAGTTTTCTCCAGCTGACAGCAGTACCAAAAACTTAGGTAGCATTAACAATGAGTTTTGAAATTAAAAGCAAATTTTTACACTGTTAATAAAAACAATAATGATACCGAGAAAACTAGTAACAAGACAGACAAAATTCAGGGGATGCCAAAAACATAAACATTGATCAGTCATTAAGGAATTTTAATTCATTTTACAGAAAACACAACCGAGCTCAAAACTAAGATTAAAGTAAAGCTAGATGGGGAGAGATGAGGATAGTCAAAAAGAGAAGAGTCTTTTTCACTCTGGTTCAAAAAACAATATAAACTAGGAAGGAAATTTTGGACTAAAATGTTTAAAAGATTCTCATCTTTAGCTGTTGTGTATATCTATCTATATCTACCTAACTTTCCATGCATAAAGAAAATGCAAAAAAAAAATGAGCATTTTGGCAGAAATTGTATCCAAAGAAATAATATATTGGCTTTTGTTTGCCATTTGTCACAGGCCCTTCTCTACCAGGTGATTGAGGGAGGCTATGAGTTACAATTTATTGCCCTCTTTTTGTAGGAATATGTGAGCACTTGGACAAATAACTTGGCACCGCAAGATTCAAAAAGTTTTGATGCAGATTAAAGTGTATAAGGTGAACATCGCAGAATAAGAGATGAAGATTAGAGACAAAGTTATCAGAATATAACTTTGCTTTCATGTATTAAATTAAAATTTATCCTATTATTTCATTATTTTTACACATTTTATGGCTACAATACTCAAGTGATGTCATACATTTTCTGTAAAAATATTTAAAATAAGTGACAAGAATTTTACAACTCAGAAATTTACTAGTTTCCTAGTTCCATAGCCGATCACTATTTCTAATTCTATATTCACCTTTCTCAAGGATGAAACTGTGTATTCCTGGTTACTAAATTCCAGTCTAATTAACACTACCTTCTGTTCCTTGGGTTACTTTTCTTCTTGGAGGAATTCCGGCATATCTGTGAAACTGCCTTTGAGATTCATTTAAAGGGCTATTCACATCTTGGCTTATAGCTGCTCTCCATTCTATTTTGACGTTAAACCTTTGACTCACCACAACAGGCATAAACTATTTTCAGGGCATCGATACATTATAAACCTCCAGGCAATGAACCACAGCCACAGGAAAAATCATGACAGTTTTCTTTTTTAGGGTGCCAGATACTGCTCAAGGTCTTACACTCCTACTCAAAGGGATAACATGCTGAGCATTTTACTTAAAATCTATAGGGGGCACTTACACCAGGTTTATATCTTATCACCTAAACGGAGATTGCACGCCGTTAAAGTCTTCCTGGCTACAGCTGCATCTAGCGCTCCACACTGTTTTCTCCTTGTAAGGCCCCCCAAATCATTCTGCTCTTCTTGAAACTCTTGCCAATTGCCTTGATAATTAGAGTCATCTAGTAATATGCTACTGAAAAGAAATATTCAATAGGAACTTTCAACTCTTCAACTGAGGAAAATATTTTGGTTGACCTTTTGAAACACCTGGGTGCAAACTGAACATTTTGTCAGTTTTAAAATACATTCTTTCCTCAGCGAAAGCTCTGCCGATATTCTTAGTATTTTGTCATCAGATATCAATGAAACATCTACTTTGCACAAAACACAAGAGTTGTCTGGCTATGTTTTCCAAACTATGTATCAGAATACAGGGTCTGAGAAGTTGCATATGTTACTTCATATTAATGATGTAACAGAATAATAAAAGCAGTGAAACACTGCTAATGAAAATTTAATCTGTATTATCTGAGAAAAAAAGTTTCATGCATTAAATGCCTTAAGAGTGATTCTATTTTTGACACAGTAATATATAAATATATATTAGTAAAATAATCACAAGTATAGATGAAATTTGTTAGCTTTTGTGAATTTCAGCATTTTTAATACAATTGAAAATAGAATATTCTTCAGCACCCAATATGGAGAATGGTTAAACACCCTAAAATGATTAAATGCAATTGCATACAATCATTATTTAATGATAGTATATATTTAATATTATATAAATGAAACCAGAGTTTTTAAAACTACACATATATAGAAATATCAAATAAAAGAAAAATGTATGCTCAGAATTTTGTCAAGGAAACAGAAGGCACTCTATGGGTTACAGGTCTGAAAGATTTCACTTTAGGGTTTAGCTTCCCACAAGGAGCTGTTGTAATTCTCAATCTTAGAGAAACTCTAACCAATTATCTCAGTCAATAGCAGCCAAGTGGGTAGTTCTTCAATGCCCACTGGGAAAGCCATTTTTAATCTCCTGTGTGCTCCTGAGTCTCTCTGCTACTTTCTCCAACGAATAATGACCTCTCATTTTCTTCTGCTGATAAAAGCTCGTCAGTCCCTCTTGCTTATAAAACTCTAACCTGGATTCACAAAGAGAAAGGAATTTGGGGAAATGTCTTCTTGGCTTCTCTGAGGAGAGTTAAGAAAGGGACAGAGGAACTGCTCAATTCATAGGTAACAATCCTGCACAGACATATAACATGAAGTTTACAGAATTTCTACCTGATGAAATTGGTGGAGGTGGCCGGGCATGGAGGATCATTGTCAGAGCTCAGGAGTTTGAGACCAACCTGGGCAACATGACAAAACCCCATCTCTATAAAAAATTAAAAAAAAAGTAGCTGGGCGTCGTGGTGAGCCGAGCCTCTGAAGTCTCAGCTACTTGGAAGGCTGCACTTGAGCCGGAGAGTTTGAGGCTACAGTGAGCAGAGACTGTGCCACTGCACTCCAGCCTAGGTGACAGAAGGACACCCTGTCTCCCAAAAAAAAAAAAAAAAAAAAAAAAAAAAAAAAAAAAAAAAAGTAGTAAGGAGGCTGTTACAGTTTTCTCAATATTTCTCTTTCTATGGTTTCCACAGATAGAGTTTGTTTATTTAGAATCAGAAAAAAAAAAATGTGTTAAGTTTTAAACCAAGTATGGACAATGGAACTCAATATTTGAAATTAGAGCTTTTGAGGAAAACCCTGAATTATTTTCCAGTTAAAGCACGTCAGCATCTCAAAAGTTTACTGAGTACTTCTTGAGAAATCTCATCCATCCCTGCCCCAAAACCAAGCCACACTATTTATTCAGTTATGAATGTCCTTCCTCTGTTCAAATATTAGAAAATGTTTTCTACTGACCTACAGAAATAAAGTCTTTCCTACAGATTACAGCTCTGAGAAGTAAGCTTAGACACCTGGCTTTCATTTCATGTCCCCATTTTGAAAATTTACAGTCACAACTGCCACAGTCAGAATCCTAGAGGAAGTCAGATAGTTTTCCAGACAGAACTATGTCTCCATGTCAGGACTTGGGTTTGGGATTATAATCCCTGGAGAAATTCTGCTAAATTCTTTAACAGCCAGTTACCTGGGCAGGGTTGTCTAGGAGCTTACCGTCTCTGAATTCTTAACTAAAAGTTACTTCTGCTGTGAGATTGACTTTGGGCAGCAGTGGCTGGAACAGGGATGATTGCAACTCTAGCTACTTCCATGGAAAGAAACAAGAAAATTTAAGGAATTTCGATGTCATGGGTGAAAGTAAAATTCAGTTAAGTATTCACATGAAATTACATATGAATAATTACGCAGCTTTACACATTGTAAAGTGCTAAGGCATTAGGTAAGTGCTGAGCCTCTGGGCTTCAAGATTTTATAAGAATCTAGCTGGGGGCACTTAGAGGAGTCATTTAGCTATTTGCAGGCTCCGATTATTCATCTGTAATGTAAAGGTGTTTGATTACATGTTTTCAAAATTCTCTTCCAGCTCTGGCAGCCTGTGTTTCTGTGAATCCATCACAGCCAGGACCTGGATGAGATGCCAAACTTGGAAATGCAGTTCCCTCACCATGCATCTTACTCTCCTCTTTCTGCTCTATTGCCCTTAGGCGATATCCCAAAGCACCCTCTCTACTTGGGATTTTTCCAACCATCTTCTCTTAGTCAGAGCTCATCAGCTCAGTGTCTCTTCCATATCTAATATAATACATAATATGTCCTGCTGTGATGGTGAGAGCTAATGAGGTAAAAGCCTGCCAGATGGCATATTTGCATTTTAACAGGGGCCTTCTGGAAACAATGCCTTAGTACAAAGGAGTGCTATAATTGGTGAAAATGTTATCAGACAAGGTAGTCCTTTGATGGAGAAAGACCATATATAATGAAAGATAAGTCAATCAGACTTACCTATTTTGAGCACACAATACAATGGCAGAGGTAAGAATTTTTAAATTGTTAAGGCATTTGACTTATACCTGAAAATATTTTCTTTCTTTTGGTGGCAAATTTTCATGTTTTTAATGAAGCTAGTAGACACAGAGAACTAAGCGAATGTCACACTCTAATGAAATGGTAGGTAACCAAGATGCTAAACCACTGCTAAAATAAAGGACAGCCAGTGGACATTTCACCTTGTATAAAATGGCTTTCAATACACATGATGTTTCATTTTGATTCGCAGATTAAGGTTTATATGTAATCTGAAACGTCACTTAAAGCTTTATGTAAAATTAACATAAGTAAAAAGGAAATTGATTTGGAATTCTGAGAGCATACAGTTAATTATATATTAAAATTAATTTTGCATGTACATAAAGGTAATTTATTTAGTGGAAGATATCCTAAAGTATTACAACATAAGTTAGCTTACTTCTGAGTTATTTTAGGCAAAACTTCTTAAGATAGGATTCTTAAGGAGACAGGAGTATTGTGAGTCTTAGTAAGAAAAAGATAAGCAGAATAAATTTGAGGCAGAATATGAAGGTTCTAAAGAGCATTCTAATCCTCTATCACTGTTGTAATTTGCTCTGTGCAGGTCTTCATTTTCTCATAGAAAGAATTTTTCTTACCCAAGTCAGGGCACTTTGTATTTATTATGTATATGAACCATTTATCCCTCCTGATATAGAAGAACACTATCTTTATGGATCATTATGGAATGGGAAAGTCCATTCTGCTTACAGAGATCATCTCAGTTAAGTATAAGGACTGAGAGGGTCTTGGGAGAGCATTTCTGACTCAGAGTCTCAACTGCCTGACCAGAAAATATACTAACTTAAGGATAATGATACTTCAGTTCTAAGCCCTAATAAGATGGGTGAGGAGAATAGGTCATGTTGACCTCCCTGGCTTAAAATACATATCTTCAACCTTGCAAATTGCTTATTCCTTGTTACAATTTTTATGTCACTTATTGACTATGCTTCTAAAAACACTGAATAGTTTTTAGCAAAATTTAAAAAATGGGTATGAGGCTTCCATCAAACTCACAGACAGGGAATCTTTTCACACAGTATATGTAAGCCTTTCTTAATATGTAAATTCAATTTATTCATATATCTATTCATTTAATAAAATCATATTAATGTTCTAATTTATTTTACAATGTCTTGCAAATGTTCTAAGCATGAGTCTTTATCTTTCTAGCAATTTGTTTCAAAATGTCTCCTCATTCCTTTTCAAAAAATCATTTATTTTTTAATTAAGTATGAAAGGATAAAAATTATATTTTAGTTTTAAAATAATAGTAACAACAATAATAGTATATAAAAGTGTGAGTCTTAAACATTCTTAAAGTTAACTGGCTCAGTGGCTTTTCTACTCTTGCATTGCTCAATATCATTAAAGAAGTGAAGAACTACTTTCAGAAGCACCATATATATTTTATCACTTTTCCTTAGGTGGTTGCTAGTCTTTGCTTTGACATATAATGGTGATGATTCTCCTATTTCAAAGACAAACAGTATATCGTCCATTAGGCAGGATATACTATTTTCTCTTCCCTCCCTCCCTCCTTCCTTTCCTTTCCTTTTTCCTTTCCTTTTTTCCTTTTTGTTTTTTTAAATGAGATAGTGTCTTACTCTGTATTTTGAGGTTGGAGTGTGGTGGTGAGCCTTCAAAGCTCATTGAAGCCTTGGCCTCCTGGGCTCAAGGAATCCACTTGCCTCAGCCTTCCAAGAAGTTGGGATTATAGGCACACACCACCAAGCCCAGCTAATTTTTGTATTTTTTGTTGAGACAGGGTTTTGCCATGTTTCCTAAGCTGGTATTGAACCCGTAAGGTCAAGCAATCCTCCCACCTTGGCCTCCCAAAGTTCTGGGATTCCAGACATGAGCCACAATTCCAAGCCATATTATTTTGTTTCCTAAGAAAAGTATCAACTAACAGATTTTAAATTTCCTTGAAAAGGAGAGGTTTGACTTGACTAAGGAGCCCAGAGGTCTTTTGATGAGCCCAATTGCTCATCCCAAATATTCTAAATTATTACTATCCATCAGATTGAACAAGGTGATCCAAAGAAAGGGACAAAATATAAAAAGGAAAGCATGAAAAATTACCATAGAGGTAAAAAAGGAAATAACAATTAGTTGATCAGGCATCGGACTGGTTATGAAAAGAGGACCTTTTTGTGTTCATGAAATTGCAAACTCTGAATAATGCCCAGTCCTAGCGTACCTGAGAACATGCTTGCTCTCTCACTGTCTCACTCTCTCTCTTTTTTAAATTTTTTCTCACACTCTGCTAAAGGGTGGCCAAATCAAATATACTGCTATGTAGGGAATCCAGGACAATTTTGTGGCATAAGGCAGGTGATAAATAATGGGTTTAGAACAAATGTTCCTTCCCAGAGCCTGAAGGATCCTCAGAAACCTAAGAAGGAAATCTTTAATCTTTAATATATGCACGATTGAAACAAGTGGCTCAGCCCTACCAGCCATCCTGGGACATGACTATGGCAGTGTGGTGAGATGAGCTCTTGGAAATTTTGGTATTTGGGCTGCTTCTCAAGAAGGTAGATCTGTGTTACAACTCTCATAGCAAAGCTGTCAAAACCAGTACTACTCTTTGACAAAAGTAACAGTGCTGTGTTTCAGTGATAGTGAGATGAAGTGGTGGCAGACATAACAAAGACTTAGGTGAGCTGAAGGTTTCTATGAACAGTGTGGGTTTCAGTAGCAAATGGTACTTGCCCTTTGAATGTAAGGAGGCTCCTAGGCTTGACATCTTAGGAGACAGAAACACCGAACTGCTTGGACAGATGGGTGAAAGAATAGTTTATTTTGAGGTCAGTAATTTGTAAGCACATACTCTAAAATAAAGCATGTCGGCTTCCCTTGTACATAGTTATTTTGCTAGTTATGAAAATAGACCTAATAAACCAACACTTGAGCCTTATTAATTCAAAATGTATTCAGATTTAAGGATAGACTGGTATATCAATCACCATCACCGAGCAATTAAAATGAAATGGATTCAATGAATACTGTCACATCAAATACAATAAACGGTGCTTCCTTTTCTAAAACTAATGCTCTTTGAAGAAAACAAAATTTAGCTAAAATATACTTTTGAAGTGCTTTATCAAAACAGTTCTTTTTAAAATATAGTTTACAATTTCTGTTTCCTAGTCTGTTTTTCTCACTAACTTATATATATTTATTAACTTCACTTATAAAAAAATTCATTTACTGTATTTTCTAGCAGGATGATCAGCTTTCTTATTTGATAGGTCATAAACTAAAATATAATTTTTATCTGTTTCAAAAAAAATTGTTAGTGATTATCTCACCACAAAAGAGGCACTTCACGTTTGTTTGTCAAAGGATCATTTGTTTGGGTATCTATTTCTTTGATAAAACCTCCAATGAGATAGTATACCAGTTCACAGTATACTTATAATGTTTTCTGTGCTATGTACTGTACAGTAGAAAAAACACATTTAGAATTCCTTAGCAAGTCAAAATAGCAAGTGTTTGATGATACAACACACATTGTATGATCATGATACTTCCTTCCTCTAGACACAAAATATCCCAGTTGCTTTTTGTAGCCAATTAAAAAGGAGCCTTAATTATCTAGGTTTCCTAGAGATATCCCTGACATAATTGAACACATTGATTTCTTTCAAATTAATCACATTTTTTCAAAGCAGAATAAGTGCTCTGTGATCACTTTCTTCTTTACCTACTTCACACACATTAGTAACTAGAGTCATCAACATCAGTTAACTCATCAAGCACATTTTATGAGGATAAGCTTTGATAACACAGCATCTTGTTTCACCTGGTATAGGGAATAAACAAAAGAACAAATAAGGCCACTAATAAGAACAAGAAATTTCACTGAAATGTCAGTTGCGCAACTGATGTCATTGAAATTTCTAATTGCATAAAGTTTCACTGATTTTGTTGCGTAAGATTCTGTCATGGTTAGCAAAATAAATTCATTTTGACCATCTCTATGTTAAGAATTACTTAAGCAACACAAATACAAATGTCCATAACATTCTACTACAACAAAAACACTTCTCTTAGACCACAGTAGCAAAGCCCCACCCAGGTATGCCAAGGGGTCGTTTGTGGCCATTTTCTGGCATGTTTGGTGGTTGGAGATGTAGAATAACAGTCTGGTCATAGAGTGGCTTCAATTTTTGATAAAGAAGTTCACAAGTAATGAACACAGCTACAATTTAATTTTAATTCTTTGATATGGTTCACAAACTATTCTGATGCTTTCCAGAAAGATTTCTGAATTTTGATGTGAAAGTATAATATAAGCAGTGCTCTCACAGAAGTTAACTCATTAACTATGTATAATTCAGAAAATATCCCAAAACATGCTGGTACCGATATGCACTGTGACAGAACAACTCAACACGAGCAATTCCCCACTGTGCACAATTTGATAATGTGTTTAACTCATTGACTTACATTTTTAATCAGAAGGTTATACATGAGGGAAATGAGGCATGAGAAGATTAAGCTGTTTAAAAGAATATGATTGGGATTCAGATACAGAAAGTTTTACCTCAGAACCACGACATTACACTGCCTCATAATGCACTGGCAACTTATGTATTGTCAGGCTGAGAATGAGAATTTTATTTTCTCTGAGTCATGTTAACATGGTTTTACTTTTATGTTTGAAGACTTGCTTTTTGTGCATGTCTATAATAACTCATATCCCAGGTGAAAATTTCGAGAACTGCTTTCAGTACACTAAGACCGATTCGCGGATGAGCAGATAAAAGTCACTGACTTTGCTGGATTAACATTTTAGCACAGATATAGACATATAAAGAAATAAAAAGAATACAGTAAGAATCAGGAGGCATATGTTTCTGAAGCCTTTTTCTATAACAAATAAACCTAGGCTGCCATACATTTCTGCCATTCTTTAAACACTACCTTCCAATAACTATTACTTTATTGTCCATATTGGCTTGTTTTTGTTTTTAATAAGGATAGAATCCTCCATATTGAGCAAGTTGTCCAATGTTCATCTGAAAAATTTCCCAATTTTTCCAGTCTACATCATGTTACCAGGGCTGTCTTAGGATTTGGTAAAGTAGAGCAATTCCTTCATCTTTAATGCTTTGGAGTGCCTAAGATCACCACTAACAACAGAAGCTGCTACAAAGACTTTCAGTCATTGGAAGATGTTTAGTCAGATCAAGAATAAGCATTGAGATAGAATTATAATTTGCCATTTTTCATTATAATAAAAGTTCTTGAAATCCTTCACACTATATTATATGAGAATTAGCCTCAGTTAATAATTGTATCTTTACTTTTGTGTCTTAGGACTCAGTTGTTCTATACATATTTGCTTCATATTCTTATGACTTTAAGGAGGTAATAAATTGATTAAAATTCATAAAATTTAATCCGTAAAATTATAACCAAATATTTGTAAACCATATTCATGAATTAAAATAGCATGTATACACGCTCCCATTCTTCATAAAAATAGAATCTTTATTCAGGGTTTGCCGATTTAGTAAAGAATTGCTATCTTCCCACTGCCTCCCTTTTTCTTATCCTCGCCAAGTAAACAACTGTGACTGAATTGGCAACCAAGAACTGACGATTTAGTGTATATTTTCTGAATTTAGTATGAATTTTATGGCCACATATCTACCTTCCAAATTAAATAAACAAAAACACATTTTCTCTTTCTCATCAACTTTGCATATGTTGAATTTATTGAGCCATATATTGTATCATAAACACTACAGAATAATCAAATGCTTTTGGTTTTACACTCCCTGGCTCATATAAATAAAATATGCTTAAAAGGGAAAAATAAGTTAAACTATAAAAATAAAGCTTTTCTTAACAGTTGTTCAGTAACAGATTATGAATATAACCACAAATAGTCCATAGATAGTCCACTTATCATTAATTTTTCTTCAAAGTTCAACTGAGTATAGAATCCTGGTTACACCCAAGTGAAACCACTATAATCAAGTGTGACCTCAAGAAGGAACTGAGAAACTAAAACTATTTTAGTTCTAGGTAAAAATAGCATGCCTTCTGCACTACTTTTTTATTGATTAGTTCCATGTTTTTTTTTAAAAAGGGAAAACAATCATTATTTCAATAGAATAGTTGTCTTTTTGCAAGAGCATTTGAGGTATCAAGATAAAAATATGTTTGGAAAAATAAAAAAGGTTTTTTTCTTTTCTTTTTTTCCTTTCTTGCTTCTTTTTTTCCTTTCTTGCTTCATTCATTCAATTTCCTTTCACCAGATTAAATTACAATTAGAAATCAATATGAATTCAAAGACACCAAAATTGATGTCAACAAATTAATATTCATCATTGAAATCCTAACACTTGAAGTCATTCTTCTTTAAACTACCCTAGGTTCTAGAAACAAAATGGAGACTAATATAATTTATAATCTTAAACATACTTTATAATAATAATATTTATTCTCATAAATTATATGAATACTCAAGCTTCTTTTACATGTATATGTTTTTGTGTGACATTTCTATTTCACCATTTCTAACCTGTAATTTGATTTTCCTACAGTCCTTTGAAGGGAACAGTGCTGTTTTAACTACTGTTTATAGACAGATCATTGACTAGACAGGAATTAAATTTGTTATTTAACTAACATATGCTGCTTCTATCTCCTTTTGATTTATCTGTAAATCTTAGATCAGGTTATTGCTGTTTTCTTTTGAAAGTCTTCTTCAGCACTTCCTTCATTATGGCAGAGGGTAATGAAGGTTATTAGCTTGCTATTGTGAAGAGTCAAGTCCTTGATGTACAGCAGGTTGGCATACACATGCAGAATTGTTGGATGTATACTGCATGAGCTCTTGAAGCTTCTCTGAATCTATCCCATTTGACATTTCAGTGCAGTTAACTCTGCAATGCTTGACATATGATAAGAGATGAAATAAGCTGTATGAGAACTAGCAGCAGAATGAGCAACAATGATGGAAAAGAAATGTAAGCGTGTGACTAGCACATATTCTATTAATACACATTTTAGAGGCAAATGTTTCTTGATCATATCCATTAAATTCTGTCTTTATTTATGTAAGAAATTTTGCAAAGCATCTTGAGACATTTTACGTTTTGGCTTTTGGTATGTGTATTCATTTTGTACTGTTGCTTAGAACATTATTAGAAACTCTGTGGCTTAAATCAAATCCCACTTATTATCTCACAGTTTTCAAGGGTCAGGGATGTGAGCACTGTTTAACTGGGTTGTCTCTTCAGGGTCTCTGAAACTAAAATAACAATGATAATGCTAATAATGAGGCCCGAAGACTCATCTGAGGTGCAAGATCCACTTTGAAGCTCATATTGTTGTTGGAAAAATAAATGTCCTTGCAACTGTAGAACTCATAGTGGCTTCTTCTTCCAAGTCAGCAGGAGATGGGAATTTCTGACTTCTAGACCCTCTTTAAAAGGTTTGCCTGATTAGGCCAGGCCTACCAGTGATAACATCACTTTTGATTAACACAAAGCCGCTTGACTTAGAACGTTAATTAAGTCTGTAAGATCCCTTAACATTTTCTATATAACATAACCAATCCTATAGTCATCCATCATAGTCAAACATCACAGTCATAGGTCCCGCCACATTTGAAGGGAGAGCACTATACAAGATAGGGTGTCTTTTAGGGGTTATCATAGAATTCTGCCTACCATACTGTTATTTTCAAATTCTATTTTTTTAATCCAAGAAAAAAAAATATATATATAATTTCCAATATATGGACTAGTTATTCTCAAGATCACTACCTTCTATGCTTTCATTGAACTTTTCTGGAAATGTTTAATTTCATAAAACTTATCATGTAGCTCAGCATTTTAAAATAATAAGAACTAGTAACCTTCTGTGTGCCATCTCTGCTTCAAGAGCTTTACATACACTAACTAATTTTATTCTTATAAGAACCAAATCACATATATATTATTATTATCCCCTGTTGGACATGAAGAGACTAAGATACAAAGAGTCTAATTTGTAAAATGAAATACTTTAAAATTAGAATACCAGAAATGTCAAAATAAAAATTTAATATACTTAACTTCATGAAAATCCAAATATTTTGTTTTGAAAGTTGTCTTATCAGTAAAATAAGAAGTTACATCTAAAATTTATATATATAAATGTGTATATACATATATATCCAACTCATAAAACATGCTAATATTATTGATATGAGTCCTTAAAATAATAAAGAGCAAAAAATTCAACAGAAAAATGGAAAAATATATGAAAAAATATTTCTTAGAAAATAAATATAAATGACTCTAGGAATGTGTTCAACCTTACTCATAGAAAGGGAAATGCCAATTAAAGTTTTATATTATATTTTACATTTTAGATAAATATAACAAATTTGACAATACTTGTTATTACTGAAAATTGTATCAAAACAGGCACCTTGATATATTGCTGGTAACATTTTACTTCAGTCTAAAAAATTTTATAAAATTTATACAATTTTATAAAATTTAAAAATTACGAACTAATATTAAGGCTTAGAATAATCAAGCATGTCTTGTCTTAGCAGGACAGACCACGATAAGTGGAAGAAAATGTAAAATCCAAAAATGAGACACGAGCACGTATAAACTAAAACTAATTTTTGACAAAGTGGTGAAGCGATCCAATAGAAGAAAGATGGACTTTTCTACAAATGGTGCTGGAGCAACTGGATAACCATAGGCCAAATAATGAACTTTAATTTCAATAACAAATGTTGATAAGGATGTGGAATCTGTAAAATGGTACAACCACTATGGAAAGCAGTGTGGCAGTTTCTTAGGAAACTAACATGCAATTAGTATTCAACCAAGTAACTGCACCCATGGCATTTATTCTAGGGAAAAAAAATGGAAATGTATATTGACACACAATCCTCTACATGAACTATCTTAAAGCATTACTGTAGTAACCAAAATTGAAAAATAACTCAGATGCCTGTCTACTGTTGAATCACTGAACAAACTGTGGTATACATATGTCATCCAATACTACTCAGGATAAAAAAAGAAATGACTATTCATGTGCACAATAACTCATATGAATCTCAAGATAATTTTGCTCATGCAAAATGTCAATTCCAATAGGTTACATACTGTATAATTCCATTTATGTAGCATTCTTGAAATGACAAAATTATATATATGGTGAACAAGTTTACTAGTTGCCATGTGTCAGGGTGGAATAAGGGAGAGAAGTGAGTATAGATATAAAAGGACAACTCAAGATACCCTTGTGGTGAAGGAGCTGTTTAGTATCCTGAGACTAATGTATTGAATACACAATGTGTTGAACTATAAATAACACCCCCCACCACATACATACATACCCATATGCCTACATAGACATAAACACATAAATAGTACAAGCAAAACTAGAGGAATTAGAATAAGGTAGACGGATTTTATCAATGTCAATATCCCCACTGTTTTATTTTACTACAGTTTGGCGAGTTGTTACTATTAGTGGAAATCAGGCAAATTTCTCATATTATTTCTTATAACCACACGGGATTCTACTATTATATACAAATAAAATGTTTGATTTTAAAATAAGTGACCTGTGACCAGGTGATTCCACATCTAGAGACTTACAGATATATTTAAATAAGTACAAAAACCATGAATAGATTAAAATTCATTTAACACTGTTCATAATAACAAAAGTTTGAAAAATAACTCAAAATTAATTGAAAGAAAAATGCCTTTTACATTTTATATAATGAAGTTATTCACAGCAAGTAAAAATAAAAAAGTGTATGTAATAAAGGATTGCAAAAATCATGTCAAGGAACAAAAATCTTGGAACACAAGCACAAGAAAAATTTAGGAATACAACATGAGATATAGCAAGCTTTTTGTTTTTGCTTTTGGGGAAAAGATGACAAGTAAGATAATTAAGTGAATGTGGAACTGGGGAGAATAACATTCTTAGTTTTTCTTACTGTACAGTGGTGACAATCATGGAAATGTTTTGCTCAGATCTGCTCATATAGGAGCAATGTCAAAGCCACCAGTGCTGCCCTGCAGATCCACAACTAGATTCATATAGAAACCATTTCTGAATTGCTCAGAGCCAATGATGGAGCAACACAGTGGTGCTAGTGTCATCTTCTCTAAGAGATAATAATTTGTAATTTTTTAACAATTTTGGCTGGGAGGTTCCCCATCAGCCTAGCTAAAACTTTCTTAAAATTACTCTGCAGCCAGAATCTTTAAATTAGCCTCCTATTTTCATAGGTATGAGACCTGCATAGTGAACCAAAGGCTATCCTTGTCCACCCCTGCTCTTAACTCCTCTATCCTTCAGAGTTATTTCACCTCATTCATCTTTTCAGTTATAGGTAGCTCCTTTTTGAAGGAATCCAACTAACACAGATTTGATTTCTACCATGGCCATGTATTAGATATAATAAAACATGAGATACAGCCCGTTTTTGTTTTTGCGTTTAGGGAAAAGAAGATTTTAGCCATAAGAATATTAAAGTTGGAGGCGGTGTCAAGATGGTTGAGAGGAGGCAACACTGGAATGTAGCTCCCAGCAAATGAGAGGCAGAGGGCTAGAGGACTTCACCATTCCAAGTGAGGTGCCAGGTTCATTTTAGGGGTACTGGGAGGACTCTAAAAATAGCCCAGGGAAGGAGCCAAAGCAGGGAAAGAACTGCCCAGGGAGAACAAACGAACCAAGACAGGGCCAAGACAGGACGTGCCGCATTCCCACCTGGAATGTGCAGCCGATTTGGAGGGTCAGGGGACTTCACCCCCTCCGTGCTCTGATTCGGATCCGGTCCTGTGCTTACTCATCCCTCCTGCAACCCACGATCCAAGAGAGCCCTGCCAGACTGAGGGGTGCCTTCAATGCAAATCTGAGCCATGGCTCCCTCCTGGTGCTGTAAGTTGTCATGGACCTGGTTGGAAGTTTGGACTAATGCCAGCAGGACGGAACAACAGGTCCCACAAAAAGAGGCAGAGTTCAAAGCAGGGAAACAGGTCATAAGGCCTGCTGGGCCCAATCCTGCAAAAAAACCCACACTGAAGTCCACCAGAGATCTTGGCGGTGAATACACCAGTTTGACCCCAACTAGGAAGACTGAGCTCAGGGAAAGAGAGAGCCATTGGGAAGGCAGGGCTAATTTCACCTGCAAACAAACCCAGGGGAAGACCACCCACCCATCAGCCTGACTGAATCTGAGGCAGCCCAGCAGCGCCTCTAAAGACCAATAAAGATATAGCTCCAACTGCAACAGAAAGGACGTCCACTCAGAGATTTCTCCTGAAATCATCAACTTCAAAAAGCAAAGGGAGATAAATCCATGAAAATGGGAAAAAAAAAAACAGTGCAAAAAGGATGAAACCTTCAAAGACCAGAACACCTCTCCCCCTCCTAGGGATCACAACTCCTCACCATCAAGGAAACAAAACAAGACAGAATAAGAGTTTGACAAACTGACAGAAGCAGTCTTCAGAAGGTGGACAATAACAAACTTCTCTGAGGTAAAAGACCATGTTCTAACCCAATGTAAAGAAACTAAGAACCCTGAGAAAAGGTTACACAAAATGCTAACTAGAATAATTAGCTTACAGAAGAACATAAATGACTTGATGGAGCTGAAAAATAGTACGAGAACTTCGCGAGGCATGCACAAGTTTCAACGGCCAAATCAATCAAGCAGAAGGAAGGATATCAGAGTTAGAAGATGAAATAAATAAATAAAATGAGAAGGCAAGATTAGAGAAAAAAAGAAGAGAAATGAATAAAGCCTCCAAGAACTATGGGATTATGTGAAAAGGCCTAATCTACGCTTAATCGGCATAACTGAATGTGACAGGGAGAATGAATCCAAGTTGGAAAACAATCTTCAGGATATTAGCCAAGAGAACTTCCCCAATCTAATAAGCCAGGCCAACATTCAAATCCAGGAAATACAGAGAACAGAACGCCCAAGGCAGATTGTCAGATTCACCAGGGTTGAAATGAAGGAAAAAATCCTAAGGGCAGCCAGAGAGAAAGGTTGAGTCACCCACAAAGGAAAGACTATCAGATTCACAGTGTATCTCTCAGCAGAAACTCTACAAGTTAGAAGGGAGAGTGGGCCAATATTCAACATCCTTAAAGAAAAGAACTTTCAATCCAGAATTGCATATCTGGTCAACTAAGCTTCATAAGTGAAGGAGAAATAAAGCAATGGACAAGCAATTGCTGAGAGATTTCATCACCATAAGACCTGCCTTATAAGAACTCCTGAAGGAGGTACTACACATGGAAAGGAACATCCAGTATTAGCCACTGCAAAAATGTACCAAATGGTAAAGAACAATGATGCAATGAAGAAACCACATCAACTAATGGGCAAAACAACCAGTCAGTAACAAAACAGCAGGATCAGATTCAAATGTAACAATATTAATTTTGAATGTAAATGGCCTAAATGCCCCAATCCAAAGACACAGACTGGCAAACTGGATAAAAAGTCAAGAACCAATGGTGTGCTATATTCAGGAGGCCCATCTCACATGCAAAGTCTCACATAGACTCAAAATAAAGGGATGGAAGAAGATCCACCAAGCAATTGGAGAGCAAAAAAAAAAGCAGGGGTAGCAATCTTAGCCTCTGATAAAACAGACTTTAACCAACAAAAATCAAAAGAGACAAAGAAGGGCATTACATAATGGTAAAAGGATCAATGCAACAAGAAGAGCTAACCATCCTAAATATATATGCTTCCAAAGCAGGAGCACCCAGATACAAAAAGCAAGTTCTTAATGACCTACAAAGAGACTTAGGCTCCCACACAATAATAGTGGGAGACCTTAACACTCCACTGACAATATTGGGTAGATCAACAAGACAGAAAGTCAACAAGTATATCCAGGACTTGAACACAGATTTAGACCAAGCAGACCTAATAGACATTTACAGAACACTCCACACCCAAACCACAGAATACACATTCTCAGCACCATATTGCACTTACTCCAAATTGACCACATAATTGGAAGTAAATCACCCTCAGCAAATTCAAAAGAATGGAAATCATACCAAATAGTCTCTCAGGCCACAGTGCAATCAAATTAGAACTGAGGATTAAGAAAAGCACTTAAAACTGCACAATCACATGGAAACTGATCAATTTGCTCCTGCATGATGAATGGATAAACAATGAAATGAAGGCAGAAATAAAAATGTTGTTCAAAACCAATGAGAATAAAGATGCAATGTACCAGAATCTGTGGGACACATTTAAAGCAATGTCTAGAGGGAAATTCATAGTGATAAATGCCCACATGAGAAACAAGGAAAGACCTAAAATTGACACCCTATCATCAAAATTGAAAGAGATAGAGGAACAAGGTCAAAAACACTCAAAAGCAAGCGGAAGACAGGAAATAACTAAGATCAGAGCAGAACTGGAGATAGGGACACAAAAACCCTTCAAAAAATCAATAAATCCAAAAGTTGGTTTTTTGAAAAGGTCAACAAAATAGACAGACTGCTAGCTAGACTAATAGAAAAGAGAGAAGAATTGAATAGATGCAATAAAAAATGATAAAGGGGAGATCACCACCGATTCCTTGAAAATACAAACTACCATCAGAGATTACTATAAACAGTTCTATGAACATAAACCAGTAAATCTGGAAGAAATTGATAAATTCCTGGACACATGCACACTCCCAAGACTAAGCCAGGAAGAAGCTGAAACGCTGAATGGACCAAAAACAATGTCTGAAGTTGAGGCAGCAATTAATAGCCTACCAACCAAAAAAAGGCCAGGTCCAGACAGGTTCTCAGCCAAATTCTACCAGATGTACAAAGAGGAGCTGGTACTATTCCTGTTGAAACTATTCCTAACAATACAAAAAAAAGGGACTCCTCCCTTACTCTTTCTATGAGACCAATATCAGCCTGATACCAAAACCTGGCAGAGACACAACGGAAAAAGAAAACTACAGGCCAATATCCATGATGAACACTGATGCAAAAATCTTCAATAAAATACTGGCAAACCAAATCCAACAGCACATCAAAAGGTTATCCACCATGATCAATTAGGCTTCCTTCCAGGGATGCAAGGCTGGTTCAACATAGGCAAGTCTATAAGCGTAATCCACTACATAAACAGAATCAAAGACAAAAACCACGTGATTATCTCAATAGACGCAGAGAAGGCCTTTGACAGAATTCAACAGCCCTTTATGCTAAAAACTCTCAATAAACTAGGTATCAATGGAATGTATATCAAAATAACAAAAGCTATTTATGACAAACCCACAGCCAATATCATACTAAATGGGCAAAAACTAGAAGCATTCCCTTTAAAAACTGGCACTAGACAAGGATGCCCTCTCTCACCACTCTTATTCAATATGGTATTAGAAGTTATAGCCTGAGTAATTAGGCAAGAAAAAGAAACAAAGTGCATTCTATTAGGAAAAGGAGTCAAATTGTCACTATTTGCAGACTACCTGATCATATATTCAGAAGATCCCATGTCTCAGTCCCAAACCTCCTTAAGCTGATAAGCAACTTCAGCAAAGTCTCAGGGCACAAAATCAATGTGCAGAAATAACAAGCATTCCTATACACCAACAGAGACACAAATCATGAGTGAACTAACATTTACAATTCCTACAAAGGGAATAAAATACCTAGGAATCCTACTAAGAAAGGATGTAAAAGATCTCTTCAAGGAGAACTACAAATCACTGCTCAAGGAAATAGGAGAGGATGCAAACAGATGGGAAAACATTCCATGCTCATGGGTAGGAAGAAACAATATCATGAAAATGGCCATACTGCTCAAAATAATTTATAGATTCAATGCTATCCTCATCAAGCTACTATTAACCTTCTTCACAGAATGGGAAAAAAACACTTTAAACTTCATACAGAACCAAAAGAGAGCCTGCATAGCCAAAACAATCCTAAGCAAAAAGAACAAACCTGGAGGCATCATGCTACCTGACTTCAAGCTATACTGCAAGGCTACAGTAATCAAAACAGCATGATACTGGTACCAAAACAGAGATATAGACCAATGGAACAGAACAGAGGCCTCAGAAACAATTCCAAACATCTATAACCATCTGATCTTTGACAAATCGGACAAAAACAAGCAATGGGGAAAGGATTCCCTGTTCAATAAATAGTGTAGGGAACACTGGCTAGCCATATGCAGAAAGCTGAAACTGGATCCCTTTCTTACACCTTATATAAAAATTAATTCCAGGTGGATTAAGGATTTAAACATAACACCTAATACCATAAAAACTCTATAAGAAAACCTAAGCAACACCATCTAGGACATAGGCATAGGCAAGGACTTCATGACTAAAATACCAGAAGCAAAGGCAACAAAAGCCAAAACAGACAAATGGGATATAATTAAACTTAATAGCTTCTGCACAGCAAAAGAAACAATCATTAGAGTGAACTGGCAGCCAAGAGAATGGGAAAAAATTTTTGCAAGCTACCCATCTGACAAAGGGCTAATGTCCAGAATCTACAAAGAACTAAAGCAGATTTACAAGAAAAAAACAAACAAACCCATTCAAAAGTTCGTGAAGAATATGAACAGACACTTTTCAAAAAAAGACAAATATACGGCCAACAAACATGAAAAAATGCTCATCATTGGTCATTAGAGAAATGCCAATCCAAACCACATTGAGATACCATCTCAAGCTAGTTAGAATGGCAATCATTAAAAATTCTGGAGACAACAGATGCTGGAGAGGATGTGGAGAAACAGGAACACTTTTACACTGTTGTTGGGAGTGTAAATTTGTTCAACCATTATGGAAGACAGTGTGGCAATTACTCAAGGATCTAAAAATAGAAATTCCATTTGACCCAGCAATCCCGTTACTGAGTATATACCCAAAGGGTTATAAATCACTCTATTATAAAGACACATGCACACGGATGTTTGTTGTGATGCTGTTTACACTAGCAAAGACCTGGGACCAACCCAAATGCCCATCAATGATAGACTGGACAAAGAAAATGTGGCACATATACACCATGGAATACTATGCAGCCACAAAAAACGACGAGTTCATGTCCTTTTTAGAGACATAGATGAATGTAGAAATCTTTATTCTCAGCAAACTGACACAATAATAGAAAATCAAACACCACACGTTTTCAGTCATAGGCAGATGATGAACAATGAGAACACTTGGGCACAGGGAAGAGAACAACACTCACTGGGCATGGTGGTAGGGAGTGAAGAGGAGGAGAGGGGAGCGACAGTGGGGGGGGGGGGGGGATAATGGGGAGGGATAACACAGGGAGCAATGCCTGATGTAGGTGACTCAGGTGGGGTGGGGGTATGGAAACAGCACACCACCATGGCATGTATGTACCTATGCAACAATCCTGCAGGATGCTGGATGTGCACATGTACCCCAGAGCCCAAAACATAAGGAAAAATAAAATTATTAAAGTTGCATATTTTAATTTGAAGTAAATGCATAGTTATGACAGTAACTTGGCTCATGTAAGTTTTGTAACATACATTTAAAAATATTTGAAAATTCTCCCATTTTCTTTGAGTTACTGTGTATTCTGTACCTTGTATAAACTTGGTGGGATTGTTAGTTATGGTGCCCCAGTCATCTCTGGAACTGAATGATTCAAAGATGGTACTTCAAAGAGGTTGACTTTTAGTGGCTACTACTTGGATCTCTAAAGCTCTCCTGGTTACTGGGCTGCTGAGAGCTCAGCCTTAAAATTACATTTTAAGTTTATTAAGCTGCACTCAGAACATTCCAAGAACTCTATTTTTTATTATTTAAAAAACAGTTTGGAGAGTAAAGATTCATGAACATTAAAATAACACTTTTCTAAAAAAGCAAGGTACTTGCTATAGTTTGAATGTATCCCCTCCAAAATTCAGGTATTACCAGTATAATACTATTAAGCAGTGGGACCTCTAAGGGGTGATTTGACCATGAGATTTCCTTCTGCATGAATTAGATTAAGGCCCTTACAAACAGGGTTTACATGCTAGTCTAGCTTGACTTCTGCCCTCCTTGGAAGCAGAGAGCAGTCCTGACCAGACAACCAAAGCTTCAGGTACCTTGATATAGAGCTTTCCCACCTCCAGGACTATAAGAAAATAAATTTCTCTATTTTTATAAATTACCCAGTTTGTGGTATTCTGTTACAGCAGCACAAATCAACTTAGACATTACTGATAATTTTCTAACCTACTTATCTTACCCATTATGCCTGTGTATGTATTTATGGCCACTAGGAATGTTTTCATAACAAAGAATATAGAGCACAATTTATAGAGAATTCTGCTTTTAAATTAAATATACCTTTTTCCTGTTTATCCTGTAATGGGTGAATATTTTGCTGAACTTTATTTCTTCTGCTTTAAGAAGCCAGAAACACATAAAATGAGTTTTATTAAAATAAAATGCTTCATATCTCAAGATTCTTATGTGCTCCATCTGGATCCACACCATGCCCATAGTCAGTGGGGCATATATCAATGCCGTTCATCCCAGATTGAGAAACACTTGCTTAATCAATTTCTCATAAATTTTGACACTGAATAAAATATTTGTTAGAGATTTTATTCCTTTAACCTTTTTTTCTAAGATAATAAATGCCTACTATATGCAATGTTTAAGGCTATTTCCTATATTACTCTAATGCTAACACTATATGACTTATAACATTGGAAGGGAGAGGTCTTAGTCCCATTTTCAACATTCAAACACTTTGACTGATAGAAGCTACATAACTTAGCAAAGGTCACTAGAAGGTACGTAGAAAAACTGAGATTCAAATTAATCTTTAATTTATAATATTCTATTTCCACTCTGGTAGGCTACCTTTCATAAAATGTAGACGTTCCTGAGAAGATTAACATTTTAACCAATTGAATCGACATTTATTGAGCACCAACATTATGGTCAGTTCTATACTGAGCACAGTGTAGGGACTCTTAGAATCATTCCTCTTTTGATAGCACAGTCTCTAAAACCTATTAAGCTCTCCATAAAAGTGAACTATAATGAATTATAATTTAGTTATGTTAAGTAGATTGGAAGTCATAAATATTCTTTAAATAAATCAATTTCTATCACATACTTTGCCCCCAATAATAGCTGTGAGAATTGGAGTGTAACATGGAAGGGGAAATGGAACACTGGTGTTACCAGGCAGGGCTGTGGTGGCTAACACAAAGACTCTAGGAGCTCTACTAGGTAAGGCGCAAGGGAGAAGTTGCCCACCAAGCTCTTGATGGATGAGGAGAGAAATAGTATCAAGAGAAGGGAGCTAGATGAAAATGCTATTTTGTTAAAAATCTAAAAACAAAAAGCCCTCACAGTAGCTCTCTTGGAAGAAACCCTACAAGCTGGAAGAGAGTGGGGGCCAACATTCAACATCCTTAAAGCAAAGAATTTTCAACTGAGAATTTCATATCCAGCCAAACCAAGCGTCATAGGCAAAGGAGAAGTAAAATCCTTTATGGACAAGCAACTGATGAGAGATTTCATCACCACTAGGCCTGCCTTAGAAGAGCTCCTGAAGGAAGCACTAAACATGGAAAGGAACAACCAGTACCAGTCACTCAAAAAACATACAAATTGTAAAGACCATTGACACTATGCAGAAACTGCCTCAGCTAACAGGCAAAGCAACCAGCTAGCATCAAAATGGCAGGATCACATTCACATAAAACAATATTAACCTTAAATGTAAATGAGCTAAATGCCCCAATCAAAAGACACAGACTGGCAAATTGGATAAAGAGTCAAGACCCATTGGTGTGCTGTATTCAGGAGATGGATCTCATGTGCAGGCACACATAGGCTCATAAAAAGGGATGGAAGAAGATTTACTGAGCAAATGGAGAGCAAAAAATATGCAAGGGTGCAATCCTAGTCTCTGATAAAACAGACTTTAAACCAACAAAGATCAAAAGAGACAAAGAAGGGCATTACATAATGGTAAAAGGATCAATGCAACAAGAAGAGCTAACTATCCTAAAATACATGCACTCAATACAGGACCACCCAGATTCATAAATCAAGTTCTTAGAGACCTACAAAGAGAATTAGATTCCCACACAATAATAGTGGGAGACTTTAACACCCCACTGTCAATATTAGACAGATCAGCAATAAGAAAATCAACAATGATATCCAGGACTTGAACCCAGATCTGGACCAAGTAGACCTAATAGAAATCAACAGAACTCCACCCCAATCCACAGAATATACATTCTTCTCAGCACCGCATCACACTTATTCTAAAACTGACCACATAACTTGAAGTAAAACACTCCTCACCTAGTGCAAAAGAATGGAAATCATAACAAACAGCCTTTCAGACCACAGTACAATCAAAATAAAACTCAGAATTAAGAAACTCCCTCAAAACTGCATAACTACATGAAAACTGAACAACCTGCTCCTGAATGACTGCTGGATAAATAATGAAATGAAGGCAGAAATAAGAATGTTCTTCAAAACCAGTGAGAATAAAGACACAACATACCAGAATCTCTGGGACACATTTAAAGCAGTGTCTAGACGGAAATTTATAGCAGTAAATGTCCACAAGAGAAGTGAGAAAAGATCTAAAATCAACACCCTAACATCACAATTAAAAGAATTAGAGGAGCAAGATCAAACAAATTCAAAACCTAGCAGAAGACAAGAAATAACTAGGATCAGAACAGAACTGAAGGAGATAGAGACAAAACAAAACAAAACAAAACAAAACAAAACAAAAAAATCTTCAAAACATCAGTAAATTCAGGAGCTGGTTTTTTTTTTTTGTTTGTTTGTTTGTTTTGCAAATATCAACAAAATAGATCTCTGGCCAGACTAATAAAAAGAAGAGAGAAAAGAATCAAATAGATGAATAAGAAATGATAAAGGGGATATCACCACCTACTGAAATACAAACTACTTCCTAAACTATGATTCTACAGTAATACAAACTACCATCAGAGATTTCTACAAATACCTCTATGCAAAAAACCAGTAAATACAGAAGAAACTAATCAATTCCTGGACACTTACACCATCCCAAGACTAAACCAGAAAGAAGTTGAATCCCCAAATAGAATTATAAGGTCTGAAATTGAGGCAGCAATTATTAGCCTGTCAATCAAAAAAAGTCCAGGACCAGACTGGTTTACAGCTGAATTCTACCAGACATACAAAGAGGAGCTGGTACAATGTCTTCTGAAACAATTCCAAACAATACAAAAAGAGGGAATCCTCCCTAAGTCTTTCTGTGAGATCAACATCATCCTGATAGCAAAACCTGGCAGAGACACAACTGAAAAAGAAAATTTCAGGCTAATATCCATGATGAACACTGATGCAAAAATCACCAATAAAATACTGAAAAACCAAATGCAACAGCACATCAAAAAGCTTATTCATCACAATCAAGTTGGCTTCATCCCTGGGATGCAAGGCTGGTTCAACATGTGCAAATCTGTAAATATAATCCATCACATAAACACAATCGAAGACAAAAAGAACATGATTTTCTCAATAGATGCAGAGAAGCCCTTTGACAAAATTCAATAGCCCTTTAGACTAAAAAAATCTCAATAAACTAGGTTTTGAGGGAAAGTATCTCAAAATAATAGAAGCTATTTACGACAAACCCACAGCCAGTATCATACTCATTGGGCAAAAGCAGAAAGCATTCCCTTTGAAAATGGATGCTAGACAAGAATACCCTCTCTTACCACTCCTACTCAACACAGTATTGGAATTTCTGTGCAGGGCAATCAGGCAAAAAAAAAAAAA
>NW_016107501.1:812086-813360 GCF_001604975.1 Cebus imitator
AAAAAAAAAAAAAAAAAAAAAAAGAAAGAAAAAGAAAAAAGAATTAAAGGGTATTCAATTAGGAAAAGAGAAAGTCAAATCCTCTCTATTTGCAGATGACAGGATTATGTGTTTAGAAACCCCATCATTTCAGCTGAAAACCTCCTTAAGCTGATAAGCAACTTCAGCAAAGTCTCAGGATACCAAAATCATGTGCAAAAATTACAGGCATTCCTAAACACCAATAACAGGCAGAGAGTCAAAGCATGAGCGAACACCCATTCATAATTGCTACAAAGAGAAAAAAATACCTAGTAATACAACTTACAAAGAATGTGAAGAATATCTTCAAGAAGAACCACAAATCACTGCTCAAGGAAATCAGAGAGGACATGAAGAGATGGAAAAACATTCCATGCTCATGGTTAGGAAGAATCAGTATCACGAAAATGGCCATACTTCCCAAGGAAGTTTATAGATTCAATACTATCACCACCAAGCTACTACTGACTTTCTTCACAGAAGTAGGTGGGAGGGGGGAACACCTTACACTTCATATGGAAGCAAAAATGAGCCTGCATAGCTAAGACAATCCTAAGGGAAAGAAAAAGACAAAAACAAAAACAAAAAGCTGAATAAAACTGATAACCCTCTACCCAGGCTAACCAAGAAAAAAAAGAGGACACAAATTACTAGTATCAGAAAGGCATCATACGACCTGACTTCAAACTATGCTACAAGGCTACCATAAACAAAACAGCATGGTATTAATACCAAAACAGAGATATAGACCAATGGAACAGAAGAGAGGCATCAAAAATAACACCACACATCTACAACCATCTGATCTTTGACAAACCTGACAAACACGAGCAATGGGGAAAAGATTCCCTATTTAATAAATGTTGTTGGGAAAACTGGCCCACCATATGCAGAAAGCTGAAACTGGAACCCTTCCTTACACTTTATACAAAAATTAATTCCAGATGCATTAAAGATTTAAACATAAGATCCAACAGCATAAAAACCCTAGAAGAAAACCTAGGCAATATCATTCAGGACATAGGCATGGCCAAGGACTTCATGACTAAAACACCAAAATCAATGCCAACAAAAACCAAAATAGACAAATTGGATCTAATTAAACTAAAGAACTTCTGCACAGCAAAAGAAGCCATCATTAGAGTGAACAGGTAACCAACAGAATGGGAAAAAAGTTTTGCAATCTACCCATCTGACAAAGGGCTAATATCCAGAATCTACAAAGAACCTAAATAAGTTTACAAGAAAAAAAA
>NW_016107501.1:814835-840285 GCF_001604975.1 Cebus imitator
AGAAATTTATGCAGCCAACAAACATATAAAAAAAAGCTCATCACCACTGGTCATTAGAGAAAATCAAAACCACAGTGAGATACCATCTCACACCAATTAGAATGACAATCATTAAATAATAAAAGCCAAAATAGACAAATAGGACCTAATCAAACTCCACAGCTTCTGTACAGCAAAAGAAATAGTCGCTAGAGTGAATTGGCAATCAATAGAATGAGAAAAAAATTTTGCAGTTTACTCATCTGACAAAGGGCTGATATCCAGAATTTACAAAGAACTTAAACAGATTTACAAGAAAAAAACAAACAAGCCCATTCAAAAGTGGGCAAAGGATATGAACAGACACTTTACAAAAGAAAACATACATGAGGTCAACAAACATGAAAAAATGCTCATCATCACTGGTCATCAGAGAAATGCAAATCAAAAGTACATTGAGATACCATCTCACGCCAGTTATGATAGCGATCATTAAAAAATCTGGAGACAACAGATGCTGGAGAGGATGTGGAGATATAGGAACACTTTTACACTGTTGGTGGGAGTGTAAATTAGTTCAACCATTTTGGAAGATGGTGTGGCGATTCCTCAAGGACCTAGAAATAGAAATTCCATTTGACCCAGCAATCCCATTACTGGGTATATATCCAAAGCATTACAAATCGTTCTACTATAAGGACACATGCACACAAATGTTCATTACAGCACAGTTTACAATAGCAAAGACCTGGAACCACCCCAAATGCCCATCAATGATAGACTGGACAGGGAAAATGTGGCACATATACACCACGGAGTATTACGCAGCCATCAAAAAAGATGAGTTCGTGTCCTTTGTAGGGACATGGATGAACCTGGAAGACATCATTCTCAGCAAACTGACACAGGAGCAGAAAGTCAAACACTGCATGTTCTCACTCATAGATGGGTGTTGAACAATGAGAACACATGGACACAGGGAGGGGAGCACTATACACCAGGGTTCCTTGGGGGGAAATAGGGGAGGGACAGCGGGGGGTGGGGATTTGGGGGGAGATGGCATGGGGAGAAATGCCAGATATAGGTGAGGGGGAGGAAGGCAGCAAATCACACTGCCACCTAAATACCTATGCAACACTCTTGCATGTTCTTCACATGTACCCCAAAACCTAAAATGCAATAAAAAAAAATGTCTACATAAAAAAAAATCAGGAGACAACAGATTCTGTAGAGAATGTGGAGAAATAGGATCACTGATCCACCATTGGTGGGAGTGTAAATTAGTTCAATCATTGTGGAAGACAGTTTGGCAATTCCTCAAGGATCTAGAAATACAAATATGATTTGACCCAGCAATCTAATTACTGGGTATATACCCAAAAGATTATAAATTATTCTATTATAAAGACCCATGAACATGTATGTTTACTGTGGCAGTGTTCACAATAGCAAAGACTTGGAACCAACCCAAATGCCCATCAATGTTAGACTGGAAAAAGAAAATTTGGCACATATGTACCATGGAATACTATGCAGCCATAAAAAAGGAAGAGTTCATGTCCTTTGCAGAGATGTGGATGAAGCTGTAAACCGTCATTCTCAGCAAACTGACACAAGAACAGAAAACCAAACACCACCTGTTATCACTCATAATCTGGTGTTGAACAATGAAAACACATGGACATAGGGAGGGGAACATAACACACCAGGCCTGTTGGGCGGTTGGGTCTACGGGAGGGACAGCAGGAGGTGGGGAATTGGGGAAGTATACCATTAGAAGAAATACCTAATATAGATGACAGAGTGATGGATGCAGCAAACAACCATGGCATGTGTATACCTATGCAACAAACCTGCACATTCTGCACATGTACCCCAGAATTTAAAGTATAATAAATAAATTTAAAAAATAAAAAATAAAATAGACGTTAAGTCTAAAGAAAAAAACAAGAATTAGAAAGAAACAGAGTTGATACATTCTTCACTCTTAGTTCACTTACTAGGTTTATTCCTTAAGGGTCTTTGGCTGCATGGTTTAGGCATTATTGTAACTAATTTCTGCAACTACTGAGTTACAGGTTAATTTAAATGAAGTGAAGTTTTAAATTACATTCCTTTTTCAGATAGGAAAAGTAAAGATGTTTTTAAAAAAGCACCTCTACCCCTTCATCAGTCAAAACCACACACACACATGCACACATAGTCACTTTCTTCCTCTCTTTTGTTCTTTCTCTCATTTATTCATAACTAGATATCATTTAGATGCAGTGCTATTCTTAGGAGCTTGCTACTGGCCTTTGTAGCAATGCATGGTTTTAAATAATTTCTTAAAATTGTCATTTTTAGAAACAAAATTATTTTCACCAGGAGAATCATCAAATCCTTGGCACCTAAGACATTATCTTGGAATTTCTTTTCTAATAATGAAACATAAGACTCACATATATTCTTGAAGCTATACTTGCAAAGTCAGAAAACCTTTGTTAGAGTATCAAACAATTAGTCGATTTTACCCTTTAAATTATTAACAACATAAATCTGCAACCCACATAGTTCCTCTTAATTTAATCATCATAATAGAAATTATTTTTAAGATATATGCAACATGAGTGGGTACCACCTCAATTTTACATCTTTCAGAAAAATTTCTCATAATTTGTTATCAATTTAAACTATGTTTGCATTGAAATTTTAAAACATCATACATTCTAGAATCTGACAGGAAGCACACAGAATCCAACAGAATGCAGATACCAAAGATATAATTTAATAAACTGGACATTGCTTGTTCACAAAAGCCTGCTCCATATTAACTTGTGAGTCTTTATGAAAGTTACTTTATATTTCATATTATTCTGCTATATGTAAGCAGAGACAATCAACATTTAATTAAATATATATTCTCAGATTTTTGTCACTATCTTTGGGAATACAAACTATTCATATTAGTGTAGTTAAGCATAAAAATCAAGTAGACATTTGGTCTGTAGCAAATTTGTCTTTCTATGAGCAAAACACTGTTTGGGGGAATTAGATAATGTGAAATGGGATGTTTTCTGGGTTATGAGGATAGGTAGAGAATAAACTAATGGTGGCAGAGATTTTTTTTTAAAGGAATTTATGTTTGAAAATAATTTTATTTATAGCAAAATGTCACAGAGAAAGTCAAATGTTGTAGCTTCATGGAAGAAGAAAGGCAGATCGAAAAATTAAGAGCGATTAAAGCTGAAAGATTCTTTTGTTATTAAGTAACCACTAGTTGTTAAAATATTAACTAGACATATATGGGGCTTAGCAATGCTGAACATCTAACATCTGACTTCAAGATGGGTACTGGAATATCAGTTTTATTTTCCGTGCCCAAGCAGTTATGAACATTCTAATATTCAATGTCAATTTTAGCATATATTCATACTTTTCAGATATATAATAGTTGATATATAAAATATACATTTTATTTGGTAATCTTTAATGATAGTTTGTTAAGAGTTTGAATTAGGTTAAATAATGTTCTCTCAAAATTCACTCCACCCCCACTTTAGAATACAACTTTATTTGGAAATAGACTGTTGCTGATATAACCAGTTACATTGAGATGTGGTCATAGTGGATTAAATGCAATGACTGGTGTCCATTTGAAAAAGCCATGTGAAAACACAAAGACCTATGTTTGAAGAATGAAGAGTATCATCTGAAGATGAAAGCAGAAATTAGAGTAATATATCTAACAGCCAAGGGTTATCAAGAATTGCTAGAAACCACTACAAGCTAGAAGAAATGTATAAAACAGATGCTTGCCAGAATCTCCAGTAGGAACTAACACTGCCAATACCTTGATTTTGGACTTTTATCCTCCAGAACTGTGAGATAACAAATTTACGTTGTTTTAAGCCACCTAGTTTGGAGCATCTTGTTATAGCAGTCTTAGGAACTTAATACAGAGTTCTAGCAATGTGTTGGAACATATTATTGTATATGAGGTGTTGCACAAGTGCTCAGGTCTATTGGGACAGAGGAACATTAGCAAAGAGAATTTTCTAGATTAACAGCTAAGCAGCTAGCTTACAGGAATGTTATGTGCAACATAACAATCAAACAGAATATATGTGTTAAATGCAATATTTTCAGATACCTAATGGTAGCATAATTTTTTTCAACATAGTTTTCTGATTAAGCCCCAGCCAACTGTACATCACAATCTTTTTTTGTCGTATGAATTTCCATCAGTAATTACTAGAACCGTGTATTTTAAGACATATAATTCCCAACACTTCTAGTTGCAGCTAAAATAACAGATTATTACTCTTTATTTTTAATATATAGAGAATACATCCAACAATCTAGAAATTATTTGAGTAGGGTAAATATTTGAATCTCTTTGCGACTTAGAAAATAAAGACTTCAGCACACTCGTATTTCTTTTTTAGCATTCAGCTTCTTCTGGACTAAAATATATGTGCTAACTTTCATCAACTCACTGCCCAAAATGTAAAATGGATATATCACCAGTGGCTTAGTCCTTCTGCGGGGCCTTTATATGCTTCTTAAGTCAAATGCTGAAGCGAGACGGATCAAATCAGTAGCTTAGTTGCTATCTTTCTGAGCTTTCTGGGAAACTAATGGCAATTCAGTCTGTGTTGGTTTCCTATCCGGTCTCCCCACATGGTCCCAAAGATCCAAATGTCAGACACTGAGCCAATTCTTCAATGAGGAAGGTTTACTTTCTTTCTTATGATCACAAACTCCTTCCTTTTTGTTCCAACCCTGTTTCAAATGTCTATTCTTCAGTATCATTTTGTTTCTTTTTTATAGTATGGCTAAGAACACTTGAGTCTCTCTTCTCAGGTAGTAATAAAATCTTATTATGACCAGGGTATATTTTTATAGCAAATTCCTGTGGTATATCAGCTGTTTGATTAAGATATATGCATACAGTTATATGCATATATAGGAAACATTATATTTAGATAATGTTATTAATAATTCTAGAACTATATACCTATTATTATTTTAATATAAAATAGAACTAAAATTAATATCTGAAGCAATTTAAAATAATTTGAATTTTCCTGTCCTCATTTCTACCTCTCCTTAGACTGTTATATAACTAGGTACTACAGTATGCCTTACCAAGTACATATTTGTTAGTTTGCTTATGTAAAGTCATATTTCTGCTTTTTTAATGAATAAAAAGATTCAGAGATGAGGTAGGGAAAGGTACTGCCATTTATATAAATGATTGTTCAGAGGGAGCAAAAAGGAGCTTGGAAGCAGGGGAAGAGAGGAGAAGGAAAATGGAACAGAGAAGCAATAACACAAGAGAGGAGGGGAGAACAGTTGGGGGAGAAAGAAAAAGAATAAAAGGGATAGGAGAAAAGAATCAGAGAGAAATGGAAAAAGAAGATGAAAGAAATGAGAATAAGAGAGAGAAAAAAAGAGAAGTGATATAACCACTCAAATAGAAAATATTTGTTGCCATAAGGCAATGCCATTCAGGACATAGGCATGGGCAAGGACTTCATGACTAAAACACCAAAAACAATGGCGAAAGAAGCCAAAATCGATAAATGGGATCTAATTAAACAAAAGAGCTTCTGCCCAGCAAAAGAAACTCTCATTACAGTGAACCAGAAACCAACAGAATGGGAAAACATTTTTGCAATTTATCCATCTCACAAAAGACTAATAAACAGAATTGACAAAGAACTGAAACAAATTTGCAAGAAAAAAACCCCATCAAAAAGTGGGCAAAGGATATGAACAGACACTTTTCAAAAGAAGACGTTTATGCAGCCAACAAACATGAAAAAAAAAGCTCATCATCATTGGTCATTAGAGAATACACATCAAAACCATACTGAGATACCATGTCATGCCAGTTAGAATGGCAACCATTAAAAAATCAGGAGACAACACATGCTGGAGAGAATGTGGAGAAATAGGATTACTTATAGACTGTTGGTGGGAGTGTAAATTAGTTCAATCATTGTGGAAGACAGTTTGGCAATTCCTCAAGGATCTAGAAATAGAAATACCTTTTGACCCAGCAATCCCATTACTTGATATATACCCAAAGGATTATAAATCATTCTATTATAAAGACTCATGCACATGTACATTTATTGCGGCAGTGTTCACAATAGCAAAGACTTGGAACCAACCCAACTTCCCATCAATGTCAGACTGGATAAAGAAAATGTCGTACATATACACCATAGAATACCATACAGCCATAAAAAAGTATGAGTTCTTGCCCTTTGCAGGAACATGATAAAGCTGGAAACCATCATTCTCAGCAAAATGACACAAGAACAGAAAACCAAACACTGCATGTTCTCACTCATACATGGGTGTTAAACAATGAGAACATATAGACACAGGGAGGAGAACATTGCACACCAGGGCCTGTCAGGGGTTGGGGGCTAGGGGAAGGATAGCAGAGGTTGGGGCTTTGGGGAGGGATAGCACTAGGAGAAATACCTAACGTAGATGATGAGGTGATGGATGCAGCAAACCACCATGGTGTACATGTATACATTTGTAACAAACCTGCATGTTTCTGCCCATGTACCCCAGAACTAAAAGTATAATTTAAAGATTTAATTTAAAAAAAAATTAAAGAGGTAGGTGGAGGAATGGTTATGCCCAAGATCTGCAAGTTGGGATCTTCATTATATATAACTTGGAGCAGATACCAGAAGCCAAGGAATTTGTAGTTTAGAGCTAAAGGTGTATTACAAATGAATATTAGATTCTTTATTCAACATAGAGTTGACTTTGTTTTTTGGACATATCTCTACTCTGAGTAAACAAACGAACCTGAAAAAACATTAAAACCAATTGTTTTTCAAAGTGTGGTTCCTAGCATCTGAAGTATCAGCATCACCAGACAATTTATTAGAAATTCAAATTGTTAAGTCACAAGATATTCTGGGAGTTAGGTCCAGGAATGTGTGTTTTGCCAAGCTCTCTAGGTGATTCTGTCATGTGCTGCAGTTTAGGAACCTCTGATTTAAACCTAGATAGAGTCAACTTGGGTTTCTCCAACATGAGATTTAAAAGGAGCTTTTGAGCTACTACTGAAACATTGTTGCCGATGTCTTCTTTGATCACAACTAAGTACTAGTAGATTGCAAAAACAGGGCCAACATTGTCCAACAGAGCTGATTGGGAAATATTAGGTATCATAAGTCACTTGTTAAACACACAGCCACTTATTAAAAATTAAAATTATAAGTACATTAGTAACAACAAAAGTAACAAATACTGAAAAATGATTACTTCTTCAGTATTTTACATTATTTTCCTATTATCTAAGATTTAGTGTTGTATTATCTACAGCAATTATATATATATATTGTAACATGATGTAATGGTATGTTATTGCACATTTCTAATCAACTCTGTATTTGGTGATGTCACATTTCTAGCTCCAAGCTGGTCATGTAGGAGTATTTATACAATGATAATTGACAAACATGAAAGTCAGTTGTTAAATATCTTCCTGTACATCACTGGATACTACTGAACATTTCTAGAAGTCCTCTTAAAAATTACAGTTAACTAACAGAAGAAATCACAATAAAGAATAATAAACAGTATTCAGAAATTTCTACAAGGTTGAGAATATATCTTGCAGTTTATAAAAGTTATCCAATTAACAAATGTCTTATTTTACGGATCATAAAATATAAAATTATTAGCATTTTTTCATTTAATAAAAAAGTGTGATAAAGAAAGGGTGAATGCCTAAAATGCAACTTTTAAAAATTCTAGCATTTTTCTTGTGTTTAATAAATTTCTAAACATATTACCTTCTTTTCACAGATTTTCACATACTTGTTTTTCCCTTGCTGTGGTGACACTTTCATTCACTGTAATCTCTACCTTTTCTCTCTCTTTTCTGAAAATATGAAATGTCCTTTTGAAAATCAACCTTTACTAGTGAGTATGAAGTAAATGGTTTCTTTTGTCAACCTTTTAAACAGGAAAAATAAAAGGATAGAGTATAGTGAATTTATTGAGGCAATTGAACCTGCATGTTTCATACTCAGAATTAGCATTGTTAGGTGAGTCTGTGAAGATAAAATCTCCAGCCTTGAGAAATTTGTATTGTGAAATTGTTTCCTTATCTATGAGGTTAATGAAGATGTCAGCAAATGGGATGAAGCTTTGCTAAATGGAATTACTTTCACCTCCAATCCAACTTAGAAAAGGTGTTAATCAGTATATTAATCTTATCAGCAGCTGAGAAGGAGGATTGGATGTGGCCATTTTCTGCTCTTCATTAGAAAACCCTGAAAAGATAATTATTCTCAAAATCCATAGTACCTACAGTATAAAAAACTCTCTTTTGCTAAAGTGAAGACTTTTGTAAAGTAAAGACAAAGATGCATAGATGGGCCAGAAAGGGTTTTGAAAGAAGAAATTAGAATGGAACATATTTATAACAGGTTTAAAGTTTTTGGGAGTATTTAAGATGTGATAAAAGAAACTATATCAACCAAACATAACCACAGAAGCAGAGCCACCGCAACAAAAAAAGTCTTAATTGAATATGACCAACACCACAACTGAAAATGACATGCACGTTTGAAAATGTCAAGGTGTAAAATAGAAGCAAAGTTTGTTGCTACAAAGTTTACTCCCCTGGTCTTGCGGTGTGGACATAAAAGGTAGATGAGAACCCCTACCTCACACTATTTACAAAAATAAATTTCATTAGGACTGCAGACTTCCATGTTAAAGGTGAAATAATTAAGCTTATAGAAAATAAAGTCATAGAATATTTTTCTGATATAAGGTAGTAAGATTTTAAATAACACACGGATTCATCCAAGAATAAAGAAAAAGCAATTGTTAATGGGGGATTTTATCAAATTAAGAACCTTTGTTAAGAAACTTGACACTGAGAGTAAAAAAGCAAGTCACAGAGTGGGGAAGATTAGAAAATGCACATAATAGATTGAGAATTAATACCAGAATATTTAGTTTCTATAAATCAATAATAAATGACAAAAACTTAATGTTTAAAAACTGGTCAAAGACTTCAACACAGCCTTTAGAATAAAAAATATTCTGGCTGGGGAATGTGGCTCACATCTTTAATCCAGCACTTTAGGAGGCTGAGACCAGGAGTTTGAAACCAGCTTGGGCAACATAGTAAAATCCTGTCCTTACAAACAATAATAATAATAATAAAGATACGATGTCATGCACCTGTAGTCCTGTGTCCTAGCTACTTGGGAGCCTAGGAGTTTGAGGTTACAGAGAATTATGATTGTGTCACTGAGCTTCAGCCTGGGTGACAGAGTGAGACCCTGTCTCTAGGATTTAAAAAATGTATGTACTTGATCCGTAATAAGTATGTGAAAAGACACTCAACATAATTGGTTATTAAGGAAATGTAAATTAACACCATAATCAGATACTATCACATAACAATCAGAATAAATATTAAATGACTGGCAATAGCAACTGAAGATGAGGATGTGCAGTAACTGCACTTCTCACACACTTTCAAATACTGCTTGTAATCACTCATGATGAGAGTTTGAATTGGTACAACTATTTGGAAAAATGACAGTTTTATTGAAGTTGGACATATATCTACCCATAATGCTGCAATTCTACTTGTAAATACATGCTAACAGAAATGTGTACAAATATCCTGAAAAGACATATACAAGAATGCCCTTGGCATCATTAATTACATTAGCCCTCAACTGGAAATAATTCAAATGCCCATAAACATTAGAACAAATTTTTTCAAATGGTGGTATACCCACACAATCAAATATATAAAAGAATATACTGATAAATACAATATTTATATTTCATAAAAGCCAGACAATAAAGAGAGTTTTCTAAGTCTTTTTTGATTCTACATATATCCGGTCAAGGAGTGGAAAACCTAATCTATGCTAAGTAGAGTTTGAAGCAGTAACTGGAAGGCAGATTAGAGGACTGCTGGTAATGATCTGTATTTTTATCTGGGAGCTGTTTAAATAGGTATAGTCACTGAAAATTTCATTGTGGGATATAGTTAAGATTTTTGAACTATATGTATGCTATATTTCAACATGAAATTGTCAGTTAAATAGAAAAAAAGTAGCTAAATTGCAGATAGGTTGTAGGATAGGTATAATGGATAAGTCTGTAGATAAAGTTAAGAAAAATTATAAGAATATTGATATTTTCCATCTGAAGTATTAAAAATAGAGGAATGAAACGCAAAAAAAATATCATTGAAGTTAGAGAGTTTTAGTTTTCTTTAATACATATTGAAGTATAAAAGCTTCAGTATTTCTTTCTTTTAGAGGCTAAATCTAGAATGAATTTAAGTAATGTAAGCAACCAAGAAGAATTTTTATCATCTAAGATAACATGAAATCTTGAAGTAGGGGTTTTTTAGTTACTTAATTTATAACACTGTCAAGAGCTCAGTTTTCTTTCTTTTTACATTCATATGTTGCACTATAACTGGAATAATTAAAACACCCTGATGAGCTAAAAACAATTAAGATTCACATTTGGGTCCTAGGGACATTCATTCTCCTTTAGGGTACATATTTCTAAGGTAAAGAGTGAACAAACTCAGAGTTCTATTAACAGAAGAAAAGATTGCATGAACATATTGGGTACCAATTCCACACATAGAATGACCTGCAGTATCCTATGAAACTCCCTGTTAACAGGGCATGAGCCTTTCTGAGCATCATCTTAGGCCTTGGTAAACCTCTGGGGATTTTCGTTTGTTCTTTCTTCTAGTAAAGTGGTTTTCTTCTTTAGGGAGTCTGTCTCTTTGCTACGGATCAATTTATGCTTATAAGATAAATTAGACAATATTAGAAGCTGCTAGATGCATTTACACATTTATTTTCCCAAAACCTCATGAGATAAGGTAGGTAAAACTGAATACTCAGAAGGTTTAAATGCCTTACCCAATGTCACTCAGCTGAACATGGATAACCCAAAAGCTTATTGTCTGAAAGACGAAATCCTAAAACCAGATACGAGCAAACATATCTATAAAGTCACAAGTATTAAAATTATAGAATTTGTGAGCCATACAATCTCTGTTGAAATCACTTAATTCTATCATGGTAGCATGAAAATAGCAACAGACAATATATAAATGAATAAGTGTAGCTGTGCCCAGTAAAATCTTATTTAGAAAAACAAGTGGGAGGTTTTACCCAAATCGATTAATGAGAAAATAGTAAGACAAATGTAGTCTTCAGAACATTCTGCAATAACAGTGGCCTGGACTCTGAAAAAAATGGTGTGTTGGACAGAAAGATTGTTCTAAATTAAAGGACATTAAAGAGACATGATAACTAAATAAAATGTGTAATATTTGAAAAATGGTTTTAACTTTTAAAATTTTAATTGAAGATGTAATATTTTAACATGGTAAAAAATGTCAAAGAGTACAAAATAAAACATAGCTAAAAATAAGTCCCCCTGGCTGAGCGTTGTGGCTCATGCCTGTAATCCCAGCATTTTTGGATGCTAATGCAAGTGGATCTTTAGCTGGGCACAGTGGCACGTGCCTGTAGTCCCAGCTACTCAGGAGTCTGAGGCAAGAGAATCCCTTGAACCTGTGAGGCAGAGGTTGCAGTGAGCTGAGATCATGCCACTGCACTCCAGCCTGGGTGGCAGAGCGAGACTCTCTCTCAAAAAATAATAATAATGATAATAATAATAATAAATAAAAAATAAGTCTCCCTTCCACTCTCAGACCTAAATTTCTCAGCTCTTCTCTTCTGCTCCGGAGGTAGCCATAATGAACTAGTTTATTATGTTTGACCAAATTGTTCATGAAAGAATCTTTTTTAAAAAAATGCATTTATAAGGAACAATTTATGGAAAATTAAGGAATATCTAAATAGAAGCTATATAAGGAATTATATCACCCTCATGTTAAAATTCTTGGGTGGGATCATGGTATTATGCCTATGTAGAATAATGCCCTTTTTCTTTGGAGATAGTATTTAGGACAAAGAAAAAAAAAAGATAGCAGGTCGTATTTATCCTATATCTGTAATTTGCTGATCCTCACTTTAAATTTCAATAATATTCTTGGTGTCCACCATATATCTTAACAGCAATAATGCTTACAAATTTTTATGTATTTATTGTCTAGAACTCATATGTAATGATCAAAAAGAATCTAATCATGACCAGCATTGCCTTAAAATTCCCCTCAGCTTAACTAAACTTTAGATAGATTTCTTCCTGACAATAAGCCCCTGACCTCTCTCAGAGGATGTAGTTTAGAAAACTTGTAACTATAAATTCTTCCTCTGCCCCTTTGCAATGTACATCTTCTACAATTCAGGAATTTTTTCTCAAGGATCTGTGAGTCATCCACTTGAAATGTAATCAACAGGAAAAACAGGGCACCTACCTCCCAATGGCTACAGGAGGGCAGGAGTCTAACTTCAGTAAATGTTAATTCGCAAAAGGGAATTGCCTAATAACATTAAACAGCCTCCTCAGTTTCAGAAATTTCCACTAGCTCATCCTAGCCTATAAAAACTCTCTGGCCTTTTGTTTTTCTAAGTTGTGTTCCGTCTTTCTCTCCTATTGCAACAGTTTAGAATGAAATATTACTTGCTGTTTTTAACAAGTTCTTAGTACAATTTCTATTTTACTTTACATCCCTAAATATCTATGCCTACTGGATCTCAAACTACCAACTAATCAAACTAGCTTGATTAGTAACTGTAATTCAAAATGAATGTA
This sequence comes from Cebus imitator, assembly GCF_001604975.1. Classification (NCBI taxonomy): domain Eukaryota; kingdom Metazoa; phylum Chordata; class Mammalia; order Primates; family Cebidae; genus Cebus; species Cebus imitator. The sequence goes on from NW_016107501.1 coordinate 827,565, forward strand.
ATTCAGTTTACAGCATGGATCTGTTTATATTTGATTTTTTCCCCATAAACCTAGGGTCTTAATACTGACATCAATGAAGGAAAAATAGATATAAGTGAAGTCTATATATTCCCTTGTTATGTCTATGCGTCACAAAAGCTGCATTTTCTGAATAATTGTTCATTCATCAAAAACCATGTGGGTCACCCGCTTCCCAGATAAGGTATGTTCATTTTAAATAAGACCAACTTGAAAGTGACATCCTAGGAAACTCTGGTAAAACATGTTGAGATAGTCAGATTTTCCTTTGTCCACCACGTCATATAACATGTAGTCTTTCCTGTTGACTGGTGAGCCCAACCCTTGAAAATGAACAAGAAACAAGCCATATTCTACTGGTAGGCCTTATGATCACCAAGCATGATCTAAATTCAAGATAATGGATCTTTAAATCATTAATTTACCGAAATGCTTTAGTTACAGCAAAAGTCAGGCAACTGACTTTTCTGTGTCCACTTAACTCTTACACTAGCCTTGTAGTTGTTTGTTTTCCTTTATCTCACATCTGAGAGATTTTTGTTGTTGTTGTTGTTAAATAGGATGTCAAGGACAGGAAATGTATGGTAGAAGAGAACAAGCGCATCTGCTGACTGTGCATTGCACAAAAAGTCAGCAAATGGCTCTGCAGCGCCTGAAACCCACTACCCAAGCCTTGATCTTGGCCTTAGACCACATCTCCCTGGTAAAAAAGATGAGTTTTTCTTCACACAAAGGCATTCTTCATTTTCCTAGCCATGTTCCCTGAAGCCACAATTGTCTAAAAGGGGAGACTGTTTCTACTTTGTCCTTTTTCTAGAGAAATCTCTCTTCCTCTCATTCTCCTTTTTAAACAACAACACATGTTCAATATAGCCCTGGATTTGGATGAACAGCTGGCAGCTCTATACCCAGCTATAGCCCAATTTATGCCATGGAGTGCTTATGTGCTACAAATGGGGGAAAAAAAATCTCAGTCCAGAAACATGCATCCTTGAGCTTAGTTTTCCAGCAACCCTCCAAAGTACTTTATATTTGACTCTAAAACTTCTTTGTGATGACGATGATGCCAGAGGTCTAACGTAGTTTAAATTAGATAGAATGGCAGATCAAAAAAGCACTTTGAAAATGTTGCAAACAAATCATTACTGCAAGGGAAGGAAATTTTGGTTTTGGTTTGGTTGGTTGGTTTTTTTCTGACATATGTTTTGATTCTCAACTTTTTAAATCTGCTTTTTATCATATCATCCCCCTGTCAATCCAGCATGAAAGGCTCAGTAACTGCAGTTGCTTTTCCCATCAGTAGTCACAGTATGTTTAAGATTGTTGTTAATTTTCTTTTTAACTTCATTAGAATTTTAATGAAATAATTGCAACTTTATATACTTTCCATGGTGACTGAGAGGATTATGTTTACTTTGAGGATTTTCTTTTTTTTTTTCAGTCTGGGGATAACAGACAATAAACGAGAATAAATAAAACCATCACCAACTTATTGAGAACAATGAGAAGAAAAATGATTGGAAAATTCCGCTGACCCCCAATGTGTTCAGTTTTCTAAATATCCACATCAAAACTATGCAGCCATTTCTTCTCACAGGATAAGATAGGCGGAAAAGTCAAGGTCCTGGCTCTTTTGCTTGTGAGGTCATCTACTCCATATTCTTCAAAACACTGAGAAACTTAACTATGATCTCTCAGATACTGTTTTTCCTCCCTTCATGTTCTGTAATTCCTTTCTTTGATTAGGGATTAATTAAATTTATGATTGGTGCATTTATTTGAATATTCTTTTGGGCTAGGAAACATATTAATTTAATATACATAATGATGAAGATCAACAGTTTTTTTTATTTTTATTTTTGTGGATTTTAAAAAAAATAATAGATGGATATACTGATCTCTCAATATCTGCCATGCACTGGAATGAGCCCTCTACCTACACTATATCATTTAATTCTCACAACTATCCTCTAGGAAAAGAAGAGTATTCTTTATTATTTTATATGGAAATGAGACCAAGTGATCATAAGAAACAGATCACTGGATGAAAAATATCTGGGCTTTTTAGTACAACTCCACAGGGCAATTTGCACTGTTACCTATTCCAGAATACAATACTGGAAGATGCTCATTAGTCCATAAGGTAGAAGTGCACTGAAGCCCTGAGTTTTAGACCAAATCCCTTATTTTTAGCCCTAGTTCCTCAAGCTTACTTTGCCTTGCAGGGCCCCAATTCTCACCTGTCAACTAAAAAAATGGATTTTCATAATCTTTAATATTTCATTCAGCTGCAACAGTCCATGAATCAGTGCGAAGTGTGTCCTTTATTAACAATCATTTTAAAATGTTTATTTTCCTTTTATAAGTATTTTACAAACTATGCACAAAAGTTTGATAAGCCAAAAAAAAAACCCTGTGTATACATTTTGAGAAATCTCCACAGACTTTATTTCCATAGACTGATTCTTAGTTTTCATGGAAATTAAAGTAGAAAGCAGCTCTTATTTGCAAGCTAGACTTCCAATTACAGATTTTGTCATGCAAATTTAAAGTTCCATTCTGGAAAAGAAAAGTAAAAAAGGAAAACCAAGTCCTTTAAATAAAGGACTCCTTTTGAATTAATGAATGCAATGAATTCTAGAAAGTACAATGAGTAACAGCATCTTGATTTATCTTCACCTCCTTTTATCTGAACCCCCTTTTTCTTCTTCTAGCATGTTAAGGTTGGATGTAGAAAATTCATTTTTTTGCATGTTTGTTTTCCAAATAACATTTAAAAACAGGAGTAGTGATATTTTAGTTAATTGTTTAAAAAAGTTTATCTATGGCCAGACAGAGTGGCTCACACCTGTAATCCCAGCACATTGGGAGGCCAAGGCAGGTGGATCACTTGATTTCAGGAGGTCGAGACCAGCCTGGCCAAGACGGTGAAACCCCGTCTCTACTAAAAATTCAAAAATTAGTTGGAGGTGGTGGCACGTGCCTGTAATACCAGCTTCTGGGGAGGCTGAGGCAGGATAATTGCTTGAGCATGGGAGACAGAGGTTGCAGTGAGCTGAAAGTGCACCACTGCACTCCAGCCTGGCCAACTGAGCGAGTAAGACTCCCTCTCAAAAACAAAAAACAAAAAACTTTATCTGTGTTGTTTTTATGGGGTAGCAATCTAAAGTGATTAATAGAGGACTAATAAAAATTTTTATGTATTAAGCGCTATGCTTTGTCAAAGACAAAGTTACAGGAAATTTAGTTTATAGATCTTAATTGGCCTTTGTTTGCAACTCCAGAATCAGGCAACACTTCATTCTATAAAATACAATGAGTGTTCTGATGAGCTATGCAGGGGAGACAGGCTTTATAGACAGAAAAGGCTGAGGAAAGCAGAAACGGAGAACAAGTAGTGGATTAATCATTTCAAAGTTGTTTTTCTTATAAAGGTTAGAGCAGAAGGGACTTTCTCATCATACTAGCTAAAACTGGCTGCAAGGGGTTTTAGCTGTTCTCTCTCTGTTTTTCACTGTCTCTTTCTCTCCTGATTTCTTGGAAAGTCAGACAAGCAACATAGTTTTGACTTGGTGGCATGGAACTTCAGCATGAGTCATTTCATATTGGTTTGGCCTGTTGGGCATAATGCAAGAACTCAGTCCAAACCAATGGCCTCACAGACATTTTTAAATAAAATTTTGTTATTACAAAGAATAACAGTATTTAGAGTGAGTGAAATCGATGCCCCTGGCTCCAAGACAGCAGAACCCATTTCTGCCCTCTGACTGTTTATTATTATTTCAGGTAGCACTTACGATTGACAGTTAGGAGGCAGTCTGGTCAGGCAAAAACACCTAACCCTTTCAACCCCAGTACCCTCCACTTCCAGGGCTACTTTCCCAAGGATCAGCTCTGGGAAAATTCTGAAATTAGGAAAAATAAGGCTCTGACATGTGGTACTCCTTTCACTTCCTCCTTGCTGTCTATAACTCCTTTTTATCTGGTGTCAACAATGCTAGGTGAGGTGTCAGAGCCCTTGGCATTGGAAAGTGGTCGGGTAGTATGGTAATAATAATTTACCAACAACAATATAGGTTTGAAAAGGAAAGTTTTAGTAGATAGAACACTGCAGAAGACTGCAGTGCGATGCCTCAGCAAGAGAGGATGCAGCATGGTGCAGTGAATTTGTTCTTAGGGATATTCATGGACCTTAAAGAGGGAACTTAGCATAAATTTAAACAATATTAGTCACATAGGTCATACTAAATGATTATATTTGTAGACATTTTGGTGCCTTGATGTGAACAAGGGTTGTACAATGAGTTTTGACATGCATGCATTTCAGAGACGTATAGAAATTCTGGTTATACACACACATACCCACATGCACATACACACATATTTTTAAAGCCTGGTACCAGATGCCAGCATTAGACAACGGGGAAGTCTAATTACTTCTAAATTCCCCAGATAAAAATGTTTGCCTCTGGACTGTCTGCTTGATGGCAACCAGGTGCTTTTTGCTGTCCTCAAAGAGCCTTCTTTAATTCCTAATATCAGACAGAAAGACTGAATTCTTCCTGTTCACCCTTCTTTATTTTGACAACTCCCATTTATCATCCAAAATGTTGCTTATGTATCACCTTTTCTGGGAAAAATTCCTGGAACCACCAACACAGAAACTATCTTCTCATGGCTTGCTTGTTCATGTTTCTGTTATAGCAATAATGATCCTCTATTGTCATTTATCTGGTAAATATTTATTAAATGTACTAGACATTGGGAATATAATTGAAAAATGAGAGAGTTCTTATCCTTAAGCTGCTTGAAACAAGCTAGCAAAATATTTATACATATATGCATACACACACACACATACATACACATATACAGTGATTTAAGAGACCAAAATAGACACCACTTAATCAACTAAGGTGAACACAGAGGTTAAGAAACAAAATTACCTACCAGACTGGTGGAGGTTGCTGGCCTGGCTGGCATGGCAACTTTCTAAATTCCTCCAACTAAATTCTCTTACAATAAGAGCTATCAGCTCTAGTCTATAACCCACACCACTACAACTCTATTTGGACAGAGGACTTGCCTTACAAACATTTTTTCCTGAAAAACTGTTGCAAAACTTGTCAGTTTTAGCCAGCTTATGGAGGCTACACACAAATTGTCTTTGTATCCAATAGTTCACATTTTGATCTAAAAAGCCAAACTGCATCTCATTTTAATACTGAGAATACACCAAAGTGAACACGGAATGTATGTTACATACATGTTTACCACTGAACATATGCTCTGCTCCCCTTACAAATATGTATAGCTTCCCCCGACCAACCTGCTGAATATGTATGAGACTGGCCCTGTGAAGCATAAAACTCAACCTGTCTTTCCCCTCTTTGAAGATAAAGCACCTTTAGTTCTCACTGGAAACTTTCTCTTCTTGGCTGGCTTGCAAGCTGGTTTAGCCTTTCTGCCAACCAAGCTTGGTGGCAATATTTAATATCATGTTCCTGGAAACTGTGATACAAAGAACAATGTACAGCCAATCAACAGCTTATGTTATTTAAAAGTAAATTCCTGGTAGATAACTTAGAAATTGCTTTTCCTTTTCCTTTAAAATTAACTTGTAATGGCTGCTAATCAAAGTGTACATTCCAGGCAATTTGAAACTGAGCTCTCAGGTTGCAATCCTCAACTTGGCCCAAGTAAATCCTCTACTTAAGTTTGTCTCAGCATCTTCTTTTTAAGTAGACTATGTATATGAAATGAATGATCTGCCACCAAGAAACAAGATTCACGGGCAGAGAATCTTCTTTTGAAAGGACATTTCCTCTGAAGAGGTCAAGTGATGAGGCAGGACTAGACTCTGAAGATGGGGCTCACACATCTGGATGAAATTGAGGACTTGTTTAAACAGAGACAGGGCAGAAATAACTTTTCATAAGACAGGCCCGCCAGTGTGCCAGCTCAGTTTACCACTGCCATGGCAACACCCAGAAGTTACCACCCCTTTCTATGGCAATGACCATACGCTACCACTGTTTTCTAGAAGTTTCTGCATAATCCATCCTTAATTTGAATGTAATTAACATGAGGTATAAATAGGACTGCAGAAATGGCTGTGAGCTGCAACTGTGGGCATACTGCCTAGGTGGTAGTACTTATCTGGAAAGAGTAGTACCTCTGCTGCTGTTGTACACTGCCACTTCAGGAAAAGTTGCTGCCTAACACCACTGTCTTGTCCTTGAATTCTTCTCTGGGTGAAGCCAAGAACCCTCTTGGTCTAAGCCCCAATTTTGGGGTTAACCTGCCCTTCATCAAAAGTAATTCAGGCATTTTTTCATTTGGCCATTAGTCTCAGAAGATGAAGAAATACTTGCATTGCTCTATTTCTACCATTTTTCATAATGCTTATTATACAGTATTCCCTAAATAAATACTGAATAATGAAATGACAGAATGATCTATTCACACTTAATTATAACAGCTACTATGAATTATCTTTGCAACTTAATTCTTTTTATTGGAATATGTGGAAGCTCAACTCAGTTATTTACCAAAGAAACTTGCAGTCAGTGCTTTTCCTATCTGAGACTCTTTCCCTTATTGTTCAAATAGGAATTATAATACATATATTGAAGAAATTATTTTGGAAATGGCACAGCATGTTGAAAGTATTTGACAGCTATTATATAATTTATTTCATGATGATGGTGATGATTAATTTTAAGCAGCCACACTGAGAATAAGCCCTTTGTGGTTGGTGCATGCAGGAAGGTGTACTGCCTATGTAACTAGAAGAGCTGAGGGTGATATCCCTTCACCATACTGCTCCTGCTATGCCTATTAGCTTCTTGGAGACTTCATATGGAAAATGGGATTGTCAACGTGTATAGCCACATGGCACTCTCTGACCTAGGTCCAGGGACTTTCCCTTAGACAAAAGAGTAATGAACAAGTCTCTAGTGTGAGGCTTAGAAAACAGGCCCTCAGCAGAAGCTCATTATGTATTTTAAAAGTTATGGTTTCTCTATAAAGGAGTTTCTAGCACACAGATCCTAGCAGCACAGACACTTTGTGAGGTGGCAGCACTAGTGTAGTGTCTTGCCTTTCACCCGACTACAATGCTCCTGGTGTCATTGTTCCTTTCTGTATAGCATTCAAGGCTGATTCTTTAGCATTCCTGCATATTCCATGAGATATGTAATATTTGCATGCAATTAAAAATCCTGATCATTTCCCTTTAATCATTTCAATACTCTATGAATAAGTACTTTAATAGGTCCTCATTTTACAAATGAGGAAACAGGCTTAAAGATGTGAAGTAATATGCCCACGGCCCACAATTATAATACTGCAAAAGCCATATATTATTATTAGTCTCTTGACCTCAGACCTTAGAGACAGACCTTTCTACCATATAAACATCCCATTCTTTTCCTCTCCATTCATCTTTTCCAACAACTATGAATTATGAAACGTGGAAGCATAAATTATTAACCTGTCACAAATAAAATTTTTGATAGTATGAATCCACTCCTGCTGAAGCATTTCTAGTGATGTGTTGCTCTTCTGCTCTTAAAGTGCCTATTTATATATAGATAGATGGATAGGTAGGTAAATATTTACAAACATAAATATGTTATATATACACACATACGCTCATATTTGTTAAATCCTACTATGTATTACATAGTAGTCCATTTAATATAATATACCATGTAAAAATTAATATTTATTATATAATAGTTTTTTTAATTTTAAAGCTAATAAAAATTTATTAAATATGAATTGGACATTTTGAAATCACCAAAGTTGATTCTCCCAGCTCCATTCTGAGACAAATGATAAAGTCAGGTTAGAAGAACTCAAAAAACTTGAAAAATGCCTTTTAGCTAAGAATAAATAAGTAAATAAAATATTAGATCCAAAATCCAGTATTCTTTTCATTTTGCATTAAACTTTTCTGTTTTACATTAAGTGAAGATATTTCTGTTTATGATTCCTAACCTTTAATTCTAGTCCTCAACCAAAAAGCAATCTTCCATGTTTTTCTGCAGTACAGTAAGCCCTAAAATTATAAACATTGAATATTGAATATTAGCTAGAAAGAAGCTGTTGGTCAGACTAAAAATGCTCTGCTTCTTTATTTTTATATTCAATTGAACATGGTATTTAGGAAGTCACCATTCAATGGTGTCTGAGCTGCTTCAATAAATTTGCAAAACATATGGAAGACAGAATTAGGATATGAATGGACTTATTTTTTAACATATCTAATATCAATGAATTATCTGGCATGTGCCTAATTTTACAGAATTGGTGAAAGTGGCAGGAAAAACAATCATACTAAAAAGAACAACCTGCTTGTATACTTAATGAAGAAAACAACTGCTTCTAAAAGAGTTCTCCTACGTGTCATAGTGGTTAAATCAAGTCTTCTTATGAATACAGCACAGACTAAAGTTATGAAGGGCAGGCATCCCAAAGGAAAGGAACAGAGAGTCTTGTTTTGTTTCAGAAAGCTCTATGTGAAAGGCTGTGTGTCTGATCAAAAAATTAAAATTAAGTTCCCCAGTCCTGTGCAGCCCAGAAAACATTCTGGCCATTTTTTTCTTGGATAGGAATTCTAGGGACTAAGGACAACAAAATATCTGTGAATCTGGAAATTTCTCCTTGAATTCTCTGTGCTCAGGGAGTAAGTACTGTGTGAAGGCATATAAATGTACTCTGGTCTTGCCAATAGATAAAAGCCTTCCTTTCAAATTGCAGTTGCTTGTACAGCACTTTCTCTTACAATATAGTAAATCAACCAGTCAATGAAAGAAGTGGTGGTACTCCAAACAGCACAGCCCTCATGTTCAAAGAAGTCTATTTCTCAGTTTTGTATCCTGGAGTTCTAATAGAGATTATGACAACAGGATGATTTTGCTGACCTCACAGAAAACAGAATAACAAAAGGAAAATAATCAGACTCCTTGTGCAAGATGCTAGCAGATGCTGTGAATAAAGGCAGAATAGCAGCAGCCAGCCATGTTCTGCTACTGGTGAAGTTTAGCTAATCAATATGGGTTTGTGTCTGGGGTTCCTGAATCCAGGCACGAATTTGGAAACCACATTAGGAAATGTTCTTCTTCATAATATTTCCTCTATTGTTGGAGCTAAAAAATAAAATACAGTCAACAAGTAATACAATTAGGGGATTTTAAACATTTTCAACTTTATTTACTGCCTTATATAAAGTAAAACAGAAATAACCCTGATTTTCTCCCACGTTTTTATTACAGAATGAGTAGTAAAATTTTATATTCAACACTTACATTGTAAAACATGCAAAGAATATGTTTCAGTGAAGAGTCTACATACTTCACTGCTCTAGGAAGAATGGAATTAATTTGATTTTCTGTAAATGCAATGTTAAATGCTTCCAAAAACACTTGGAAAACACTTAAAAGTTTAAAAAAAATATATATATATATACACACACATATACATACATACATATATGGTGTTTTTCCCCCATTGGCAGGAAGAAGGAGGCATTACAATTTAAGGCTAAGAATTGTGATTTTAAAATTTATCTGCATAGATTGGGAATCGGTATTCCTTGGAAGCTTTGAAAAGTTATTTATATTACCCATTTTTTGGAGATTCCCATTGAGTGCATTCAATGTGCTCCCCTGCTAAATGATGTCAAGTTCCCCAACTCTACTATTAGTGAATACATGAAGCAATAAGAATTCTCGTGCAATCCTGCAGTGAGTGCAAATTGGTAAAGCACCTTGGAAAATAGTTTGGCATTAGCTAGTTAATTTGAAGATGCTCATTTTCTATGACTCAACAATTCAACTCCTAGAAATGTACCAAGACATTAGTGATGATTGCACAAGGAGATGTAAGCAAAAGTGCTCATAGCAGCATTGTTCATAATAGCTGCAACTTGGAAACTATTCAAATGGTCATCACTAAAATAAATACATAAATTGGGATATAGTCATATAATGGAATACTATGCAACAACGAATGGGAACAAACTACAACTAACATGTAACAAATGAATCCCAAAAACGTGTTAAGCAAAAGATAGAGGCACAAAACAATATACACAGTGTAATTCAATTCAAGTAATGTTCAACCTTAGAAAAAACTCATTATCATCATCTATCTATCTATCTATCTACCTATCTACGTATCTATGTTTTACACATTTATGTATGTATCAATGGCCATTTTTTTCTTAGATAGGAATTCTAGGGACTAATGACAAAATCTCTGTGAATCTGGAAATTTCTACTATGTCATCTTTCCATATATATTTCTAGATGTAAAATGTATATCTATATTTGACATGAATATGTTTAAAAAGAAAAGGAAATTATTAACACAAACATACAATATGGTTAAACCAAAGAAAGACAACCTATTGTTCACTATTTGGTTTTACCTACTTTAATTTTAAGGACTTTATTTTCCTTCCTTTACCTACTTGTAGCCCTCTCTTTGGTTCCTATTTCCCACCATGAACTATATTCAGCTGGTAAAAATACTATGTGGTACCCACACACTGTTCAATACTAATGCCTTCTTTCTCTGTATTATTACACACAGTCCCATGCTTATTCACCTGCCAGGGAATGAAAGGAAGTGTTGGATCCCATTATGTGAAATCACACCAAATAGCACTTTCAGATCGAATAAACAAAACACCCACCACTTCAGCTGGAATTTGTGCTAGCCTCCAAATAGCCTCTCTGAATTTAGACACCTTCTCTCTATCTGAGAAATGTTGCATCAATATAAAACATATCCCATGTTTTGTTACCTTTCTGTCTTTAAGATCTCTGAAAAGGTAGTAGGAAGAAGGCAAAGTAGTTTCCTTTATAAAGTGAGCAGGCATAGGGTATTTGATGTTATCTTCTTGCTGTGGCTGATTAACACACTAGGGAAGAAATGTGCAAAATGAGCAGTCAGGACTGTTTCCATGGTTGCCAAGCTCTTTGCATGGAACAAAAGTAAGGCAGCCTCAGAAAGTCCCTCAGTCCTGGAATTCAGCATGATTGAGTGCTGGAAATGTACAAGGGGGTATTCATTGCAAAAGACACTCTACATACAATCTCATAACCTCATTAAAGCAAATCGGTTACCAAAATATATTAAATGAAATATGACAATGTAATGCTCTTGTGTAGCAAAATTTTACAGAGGACTTTATGGAGGGAGGAAACTAACCTTTACTATATGCACTCTACCTTCTTGGAACAAGCTAGATCGTCCTTATACCAGGAGACATAATTATCTTTCCTCTTGTTTTAACAGATATGAAACCAAGACTCAAAAAGATCAAAGTACCTTTCCCAAACAAAAACCTGAGCATATTTGTCTCCAAATTCAAAGCCAGGGCCACATGTACCACAGACCCAAATCTGCAACTGGCCTTTGTGAGACAGTCCATGTGATATTCTGACAAAATGTGTTTCCATACAGTATTATGCTAAAGATGTTGTCCCTAACATTTCTTATGTCCCCTCAATATTGATTCAACCTTGAAAGCAATTTTTACAGCAGTATCAGAAATAGTTGTTTATATTTAGAAGGATTAGTTGTTTTTCATGTTATGAATTCTGTGGATTTTATAAATGTCCTACACTTGTTTTTTCAATGGCCTCAAGAAAGCTTAGAGCAAAATTTGGGACCTAGTTCAAACTCTGAAGTTTATGGTATACACCCCAGATCCCATATAAAAACAAACCACCTTTACTTTCCCTTTATCTTGTTTCTCTCATCCATATATTTTACATTCTTTTTGCTGAACTGTACATATTTATGTCAGCAGAGACAAGATAGTATGAATAATATTTTCTTTAAAGACAAGCTTCATGTTTCCTCTCTTTATAAATTTTACAATCAGGTTGTTATTCTTAGAGAATAACTTTTTTCCTCACATTTCTTACTTCTTCCACACTTCTTTAAAAAGTGTCTAATATGTTGCACTATAGAGATATCTGCTAGAGACAACTAAAAATCCATTCTGTCTTGTTATATCTTTGTCAGAAGAATGAATTCTGTTCTGTCTCAATCTGACCTCTCAAATGTTATGCTTTGACAGACTCTCTCTCCTTCACCTGCCAGACAGTCCTGGAAATAAGAGGAGAAAAACACTCAGTAAATCACTCAGGATTCATCTATATTACAGAAAAAAAAATCAAATGCAAGATGGAAATATAATGATTCTGTTTCCTTCCCTGAGAAATCTCCAAAGCAGGAATTCAAAAAATCTTATTCTTTATGTTTTGGGGGACACATGAAGCTATCATATTGGTTATGTTTAAATTCTAATTCTAATCCTCAGCAAGAGAAGCTCTGTTATCCTCTAGTTGCTCTGTCACCCTTCTCATCAAACACAATGGGTCACGCCGACCAGAGGTCATATATATTACTATGTCAATACATTTTTTTTTTTTTTGTGAGCACCATAACCCTATGGGATCCAGAGAAATTCAGGATCAGTTTCATTATGAAATGTTGGGAAGTTTTATCTTCATCTTTCATATCAGTTTGCCTGAACCATCATATGGGTCAGACATAAGCATCTTCTATGAAGAATAATGAAGTAACATTTTATATAAGACTTACGTGTCATCAAAATTCCTCCTTTATAAAATTTTAGGGTTTTTTTTTCCACTTCTAGCACCCACTATTGCTGTTCCTT
>NW_016107501.1:840322-902113 GCF_001604975.1 Cebus imitator
TAGTGGCATGTAACCAAGGACAAAAGCAGAGAGCTGTACCAAGAGAGACAGGAAGGGTCATATTTAGGCTTTGCTTTGGTCTTTGAGAGCTTAGACTTTTTTCCACTCCTAAGTTCTCAGCACCCACTCAGAGCACTAAAAATATTTCTTCAGATTGGGTGCAGTGGCTCACACCTGTAAACCTAGCACTTTGGGAGATCAAGGCAGGCAGCTCACTTGCGGTCAGGAGTTCAAGAGCAGCCTACTATTTTTAATGGAAACTCCGTCTCTACTAAAAATATAAAACTTAGCAGGGCATGGTGGCATGTGCCTATAATCCCAGCTATTTGAGAGGCAGAGGCAGGAGAACTGCTTGAACTCAGGAGGTAGAGACTGTGGTAAGTGGAGACCATGCCACTGCACTCCAGCCTGAGCAACAAAGCGAGACTCTGTCTCAAAAAAAGAGAAAAGTTTCTGCATAGAACTGAGTTTTACTCAATACCTTAACATCAGTGTTAGCACTTGAAGTAATCCCTGTTTCAGTCCCAATATATCAGGTGAGTTCCAAAATCATGTAATTATTGCATGTCAGCTCAGAGAGGACAAAATGAAGCATGTGAGATCAAAGGCTGAATGCAGGATGATAGAAGCCTGAAATATCTTGAAAGCAGAAGATCAAGAAAGAACAAGTATCCAAATGGAACTTCTCCCATCCACTATTTCTTGGGAATGCAAAACTCTTCAGACATATGGAGACTATGCCTAGCTTATGTCATTAGGTTTTCTCAGGCCATATCTAGAAAATGTCAGACTCAAAACTTTTACAATTCCGAAATTAGAAAAAATATATATTAGTGCATAAGCACATGAGGACAGATTTATTTATTCAACTTAATTGAGCATCAATTATTTATTTCTCTTTCTCTCTGTCTCTCAATCTCTTCCCCTCCTTTCACCCTCTCCTATCACATAGAAAGACACAGATTCTTAATTTGTAGATGAGGGAAAACTGAAGGGATTAAGGTTTTAATTAACTTGTTCAAGGTCTCATGACCTGAAAATTGTAGGACTGAGATTCAAATCACTCCACAGTTAGCTGTGTTTTTGTAAATTTAACTATTACAAGATTTTGGTCAAATCGAGTTTAAGTGTTCAGATCATTAAAACCTATCTGCTGAATTGGATGTTTGAATCACCAGTGAAACCATCTCCACCCTAGATTTTAATGAATCCACTCTTTTCTCATTTTTATCCTTTTGTTATTTTCAGAACATTTCTTCCCTGTCTGTCTTCCCCGGTGAAACTATTTTTTCTTATACTCCTTAAGTGTTTCCCCAATTCTTTTGAAGCAGGAAAGATTCCCTTGTCCCCCTCATAGGGCATGTGACTGGCTTCCTCAGTGTCCCCTGCTCAAACATCTAGGAGAACATACAGAGGATAGACTGTGGGGCTTGGCAGTGTCTAGGGGTGAAAGTTTACAGCGCCTGAAGCCCCACTGGGCATGTTTTACTGGGTGTTCTTTTAGTTGGCCTATAGGCAGCTTGCGGTAATCAGCTCAATTAGACCCTCTCCCTTGTCACAAGGACAGAGGGATTTCTGTATCCCAGTTCTTGCCTTGGTATACTGGAAGAATCGGATCACATATGGGCTTGGAGAATGAGTGCAAAGTTTCATAGAGTATTTCATTTTATCCTCCTGCATTCGACCTTTGAGCTCAGATGCTTCATTTTGTCCTCTCTGAGCTTACATGGAATGATTACATGATTTAGGAATTCATCTGATATATTGGGGCTGAAAGAGGGATTATTCCAAGTGCTAACACTGATGTTAAGGTATTGAGTAAAACTCAGTTCTAGTCATTCCAGTATCTCTCAGCCGATGGGGGAGCCAGAAGGGAGATGATTTTCCCCTGGATTTGGACCCTGGGTGGCACAGCTCTCCTTGGACTCCCGGCCAAACTCAACCTTGCCCCTCCCGTCCATAGTCTGCCTGTGTGCTGGTGCCTCTTGGTGTGCAATTCTGCCAGCGTGCTCCTCTGGAAGTCCAACTGCTTGTGTCTCCTTCCTCTTGAGCCGCTTGTGTGCCTGCCAGCTAGGGTCTCAGGTGTTTATAGGCCCAGGATGGGGTGGGGCGGGCCAGGGTGGTCTTGGAAAATGCAACTTTTGGGCCTGAAAGCAGGAGTGCCTGTCCTCACCTAGGACCGTGGACATGGATCCCTAGTCAGAGAACACTCCTTTCTCTGCCCAGCCCTTCCCAGTCCCCACTTCTGTATCATTTCAAGGGACCATGCTCTTCCCTTCCCAGCACTCCTGATATCACTGTTATGGTGTTTAAAAGGTCAGGCAGGGATAATATTTTGCCTAAAGTCATTTAACTAGTTACACACAGTTAGACATAAATACCCAAATTTATATTTTTGAGTTCAATGCTCTTATTTAACTTAATATGCTAGACAGTTATTCGAGCAGGATTTACATTAACATGTTTTGTAATTTTCTTGAGTCAGCTTTAGCAACCCTGTATGCTGAGCCACTGAAACCAAGAAGAGTAGAAAGTATTTTTTAAAGCAGGAGAATATGGAGGTAGATATTCCAGTGGAGTAAACGTTTCATGTTTGAATCTCCCACTGATTGCTCTTGTGTAGAATATCTATCCTTTCTGAGTTTCAATATAGTCATCTGTATAACAAGCACAATACAGAGTTTTGAGAAATGAGAATTTATATATAATAACTATCAAGTAGATTGCTAACTGGGAGTCACTGTATAAATGCAAAAATTACTTGTGTGATGTATTTATTTATGTAAGTATTACTATGAACATTTATATATTGCTGCAACAATGCATTTAGGATATTTTGCAAAGTATCTTACCAAACAACAGAATCTTAATGCTAGTTGAATTTACATGCTTTTCTCTTAGGCCTCAGGTTATTAAATAATAATAATAATTACTATTATTACTATTTTGAGATGGAGTCTTCCTCTGTCACTCAGGCTGGAGTGTAGTGGCACTGTCATGGCTCACTGCAACCTCCACCTCCTGAATTCAAGCAAATCTCCTGCCTCAGCCTCCCTGAGCAGCTGGGATGACAAGGCATGCACCACCACACCCAGCTAAAGTTTTTTGTACTTTTGGTAGAGACGAGGTTTCACCATGTTGGCCAGGCTGGTCTTGAACTGGACCTCAGGTTTTCACCCGCCTAGGTCTCCCAAAGGCCTCCATTTGTTTTCTGCTATGAATACAAAATCTCTTTCAACGATATCTATCATTCCAACATTGTATGCATATTTAAATTGCTCTGTTAGTATTTAAGCAAGTTACATATATTCATTAGAGCAATTTTTCCATCCTTTGTCTTTTCCATTTTGTTCTAAGATGTTAACCCATTTAAGCTTTTATTTTTTTTTTACTATAAACATTCCAGATACAATTTACGAATATGTTGGCTTATAAACATTGGTTCATAAATCAAATTAGAATTCAGAGCATTCTTTATTTAGTTGCAATGGCCTGGAAATGCACAGGCCTAAATTTCAATTTTGGTTTTGTGTCTATCTAGGTTTATAACAGATGGCAATCGGTGTAACCTCTTTGAATTTCTGGTTTTGCATCTGTTAAAATTAGTGCAGTGAACTTGACTATAACTGCTATTTTTCTAATTTTATAAAAAATATAAATCACAGGGTAATTTTTAAGAAAAATTATGATGTGGAATATTAAATGTTACTTTTTAATAAAAGTAAAAAATAAGTGTGGCTAGTTGTCAGTGACACAGTCTCTCTCACACTCCTAATGTGATACTAAATCGTTACATTATTTGTGGAGCAATTTATAAATATATAAATCAAGAGCCCCAAAAATATTCATAGCCTTGAACCACTAATTATGAATCTCAGAGACTATTAAAAAATTAGAGTTTTCACAACGGATAAATATTGCTACACATAATATATTCCTAGTAAGATTATAGTAACAAAAATAAACGATTTGTTTATACAGCAATAGAAACAATGGATTCATACAATGAACAATTATGCAGTCATTAAAATCATATAATTTTTTCACATGACAAAATCTTTAATATGATTAATTTTAATAAAAACAATGATTTTAAGATTATGTAGTATCTAAAAGCCAACAATGTACATAGGAAAAATAATGGTTAGAAGAAGCATGCCAAAATGTAAACAGTGATACTCTTTAGAAGATGGGATTATAAATAAATGTTTGAAAAGTAGATGTTATTTTGATATTCAGAAAATTATTTTTAAAATAAAAATAAACATAGGATTCTATCTGCTAATACTTAGGACTCATGCTATTTTAGTTTTAATATATGGAAGTATGTTTTAATAGTATTCAAATCTGTCAAGAGTTGTAGGTATGAAGATATTATAGGTAGCGGTTTATTTTGTAAAGCATGATACACAGGATAGTTTTACCAGTTTTTTGGAGTATGTGGGGGGCTATAAAAATTGCAAATGGCAGTTGTACTAGAAAATTTTAGGGTACTTTTAAATTCTCAGAATCCAGAAACCTAGATAATTGTAAAAGCTCTTTTCATCTCAAAATTCCCTGTTTCCCAGTGAAGTTAATTTACTTCATGTCCATTTACGTTGATTAAAGTCTACTGAAGAAAAAATAAACCACCTCATTTATCTTGTCTACGATTGTAATAATATAGAACTAAGACATTTATAATTTTTGTCTAATAATAATGGTTCATATTTATTTATCTCTGTATGACATTTAATTCACTTTGCCAAGTACTTAACATATCCTGGCAACAACCTTGTGAGATAGCTTATATTATTCCATTACACAGGAGGAAAAGAGAGGCTTAGGGAGGCTAACGATTTTTGTCCCTGCTCACAGGAGTACACAGAATGGCTCAGCTTTCAATCCCATTCTTAAACATAATTCAATGCAGCCTTCTGCCTCAAACTACTAGAAACACATCTGTTCATGCCTAGGATGGGGTAAAGGACTATTTCCAATATACACTTTCAAGTGAAAAAACAATGAGTTTAGGAACTTGTAATATAGCTTTGGCAATTTTCTAACATTGAGAGGAAGTGCAAAGTTTTTAGTGGGTAACTCAGTAGGAAGGGCGACTACAACTCCTGCAGTTGTTTTCTCTGATGGGGCAGGGATTGTAACTGTGTGTATGAGGAAAACAAAGGTATTTATATACTTGTCATTGGTTTGTTTTACGCAGTTTTCTATTTTTAAATAATAAAATATTTTAAAAATATAATGCACCATCTAATTCACTTTCCTTTTGTCCAATTTAAAAAAATTATCAGGTTTTGAAAGCAACATTTTGGGTATGGTTACCCTAGAAACAATGCCCGTATGACACCAGTCCATCAAAGGAGGAGGATTTCTAGAGTAATAAATAAAAAGAAAAAACTAACAAGTTGATTTACTGATTTTGCCACTAGTTATGTGACATAAGAGAAATTATTGAATTTTTTTTGGAACTTCATAGTTTGAGATATTCATGACTTATAATTGATTCATAATTTGAGAGATCATATATCTGTTTTTTCCAACTTTATTATAAGGCATAGAAATTTTAATTACTGTCTTGATACTTCAGAATAATCCAAATGTTTTATACTTCTCTGACATTATTTCTGAGTATTATATGCGCTATCATTCTAATATTTGCAATTTAATATGGATGAGCACAGAACTAAAATGTCTTTGCTTATGGTGTTACATTTATAAACACCATACATTCTACAATCAGACAACCACATTCAGGACAGGGATAAAAAATAGCATATTTTATAAACATGTAAAGGTAAAAGTGTCTTACTTTACAACCATCTCCGAGTGACAATTATTAACCTCAATTTTCTGAAAACCTACATATTTTAGATGCTTTTCAAGTAATTTGACAGTCAAAATAAATATTACAGAATTGTTTGCTTTCTTTACTTTGCTAGTATTCAGTTCTTCTGAGATACCATTTTAGAACATTAGTAATTTAGGTGTATATTGTTTTATAGATGAAGGTCATTATTGTCTCTGTTCCATGGTAGCATGGACCGTGGAACAAAAATGTATTTTATTCACACTAAAATATTACAGCTCTATTTAAATTTTCTGCTTTATGACAAGGTATACAAATTTATACATAGGAGAGTTTCAGAAGAATTATAAGTGTTGCATGGATTTCATTCTATCATTGAGGGACATTTTGAGCTATACCCTAAGCCAAGTGATCTCTTATTTGACTCTCTTCTCATACAACAATGGAGAAGGATGCTTAAGTCATCCATAAAAATGTAATAATGATCAGCTTGTTACCCTTTAAAGTCATGCCCTTGGGTTTTATTGAGGACTGATGCAAAGAACAGCCATATGCAGATGGTTTCTGCATCAGCTATAAAATCATTTTTGAAGGCATTATTCATTTACATTATTCAATGTTCCCTGTAAAGAAGACCTTGAGTTATATCCTTTGGAACATTACATCAAGGAAAAAAATGTTTGCTATGTAAAAATGTTTTCATCCTTTTCCAATTAATAAAATCATGTTTGTTTTTTGATTTTTGCCCTGGGTACCAGGGAGCTCAAAGTTATAAGTAATACTAAGTCACATTACTTAATAAGTTTTTTATAACTAGCATATTTGACTCATAAATTTTATTTTAATTTATACTTGTCTGCTTTATTGTAGGTAGATTTGTATCATAAAATATCTTAAAACCTTCTTGGAAATGAAAAGAATTTGGTAGAGTAGGAGATAACACTAACATGTTTTAGTCACTGACTCTGTGAAGCATTGGGTTAAATGAATTGCATATAGTACTTATCAGTATAATATTATTAGTGAGCTCATAACCTACACTTTACAGACTTTTAAGGAATATAAAATATCTAAATATTAAGCTAATTACTCATAGTGACTTAAACTTATAAATCAAGTTTTTCTCTAGCTTTAAAATATGCTTTTTAAAACAAACATTTATGCTTTTTCCTCCAAAGTGTATATACCAATAATTATAAAGATGAAGAAAAGATACAAACTACTTCCCAACAGGACCATGATGGAGATTATATGGACAAATCACTCAGAACATATCCAAAGTGGCATATGATCATTTCCGTTTGAAATTGCTATAGCTTTTTCATTAATTGTATATGAAAACATAGACTTTATCACTCATCAGAACAACTTGACTATTTCCTTCCATAATCTGTATGGACCACCTATGCTCTACAAAGTGGAAAGAAAAGATATGTGATATGCCAAGTAAAGAATATCAGTTTCCAGAAATATTTATTTATAATAGCAGCATGTAGTTTCCTTCATTCACGATTCATCTAGATACAAACAGCAACCCTTCCCTTCCCTTCCCTAGGCTCATGGTGATATAGATCTAAAGGCAAGCCAATGAGAAGGCAGATGTTCATTTTTAAGTCCCTGCAATTTAGGGTCTACCCAGTACCTGTTATCTCTCCAAACCTCTCTAATTGCATATCACTATCACCCATAATGCATGATTTCCCTATTTTTGCCTCAAACATACTTGCTTTTCCAAAAATATCTCTATCTATACACCTTCTCAGAGATACTGATAAATTTGGTCTTGCATTAACATTTTTATAATTTCCCCAATTGATTATAATATACATCTAAGTTTGGGAAACAGTACTATAAAAGTGGTTTTAATGTGATTAACGAGGAATTAACTCTATTCGCACTGAAGACTCAATACCCACACATTTACACAAACACATATACACTTACTTCTCCTTATTTTGGTAACTTTTCCAACTCTTGATTCTTGTCTCTTAGACCACTCTAATCCTGAGTTCGGTCTCTAAATTTAGCATTAATTTAAAATCCCTTCCTGGAATTAGATCTCAGTTCTCATTAGTGGACTCTGTTATAGCTTACTTCTCTGACACCCATTTTCTCCTGTTGACTCAGATAGAAATATCTGCTGGAGGCTACATTAGAATTTAATCATCTTCATTGGCCCACTTCAGAACCCAATGTGGAGACAACGTAAGAAGGTTGTTTAAGGCACACAATGTTTCAATAAACATGACTATTTTTACAAAATATGTCTCACATATTAATGAGGAAGACAACAGACATCCAACTCCCTAGAATTATTTTCTTATTTTAATGCTATGCAAATTCTGTCATAAAAATGGATTGAAGGATTGACTCAACCATGGACATAAGATCTCTACCAGGAAATACAAAGAATTTTATCTGAAGCATTTATGCCATCATTTTATAATTAAAATTTTGTGCAAAAAATGTTTGGTTACTTTATTACAAACTATACTTAATGTATAAAAGGATTTTTAAAACCTAGCTTAATGTTTTTGGCAAATTATTGTAAAGCAAATAATTCCAAAAGCATAATATGTATTTTGGAACAGTTCACTGATCAAAAATCATACAATGGTTCCACATAACATCTCTGACTGTTTATGACAATTGCACTCAAAATAAACAGCTTCATATCAAAACTTGAATCACAGCGGGGAGCCAAATTAGTCTGAAAGACAGCTTGCATGAATCTTTAAGGTATATATTTTCCCCAGTTTCCTACTAAAACTGCCTTTATCATTGAATCCACATAATAGTTTCCATCATTATAAATTTATCAACCAGATTATTATTCATATGCATAGCATGCATAATTATAATTAATTTGCTGAAGGCTCATTTTGCTGTTTCTATTAATTACAATATTATGGCTTTAAATATATCAGTGAGAAAGGGGGAGAACCTAATCTAGTGATATATAGTAAACTAGTCCAATAAAGTCCATCACTCAAAAGACACTCTGTGATAGTATCAGGGAGATAACTTACTGTTTGAACATCAGCACTGAATTTTAAATTGTAACTACTGAATCTAATGTTGCATAATTTTGCCCTCCTCTCTCTTTCTTCCAAATCTATTTTCAGCAATAAATCACTAGACTACAAAAAGGAATACAGGGCTAAAATATGGCAATAAAACCCACAATCAGCAGTGTAAATTATGATTCCTAGGGAATTTAATTACGTTTTTTAATTAAAACAAAATGAATTTTTCTTTTCAATTAAACAATCCCATCTATTCCCCCAAAACCCTGCTCTACAAAACAACAACAAAAAATATCCCAAGCTATTAAAAGCCCATTCTGCTCATATGAAATGCAAAGATGCAAAAGAAGAAAACTGAATAACACCCATTTTTGCTATCTCTTCTGCTTGTTCTCTTTGAAACGTAAAACTCTCAACTAAAATAATCATGGTGGGAAAAACCCAATATATCCTAAAGAAACTGCAGTGAAGATCTTTGATAATTTATTGAAGACACTTTTGAGAGTGGGTAGTCTTTGATCATAAAAACCAATTCTCAAAAAATTTCTACCACTTTTCAAGAGAAAAGAAAGTGAGGGCTGTTTGGGGATGTTAAATAACAGTGTTTTTGAACAACAATAGTCTTTTTTGTTTCTGAACAGGAACCTCAGGAGAGAACATTGCATTATAGCCCTGAGCCATGCCTAAGTAGTATTTTTGGTGGTTGTGTGTATTGAAGAAACACCTATAAAAATGTTTCCCAGCACTGAAAAATCACATATAAATGGTACATGCTCCAAGTTCCTTTGAAAGGTCTAGGAATCCTCAGATAACCATTTTTTTTTTAGTAGGTATATTGTCATACTTGTTCAGAACCTTGAACATTCTTCTTTCCAATACTATGAACAAATACTCTTTATATTGGGGTTACTATCGATGCCTGTGTTTTCCCATTGCCTCAAAGTAAATAATAATATTCTCTTTCACTGTCAAAAGTGGCCTGATTTAGAGAAATATGTGGTGACCTTATTTATGGGGATGTCTAACTTTTAAAACGAACAAAAATAAACAAAAACCACTTTTATCATATGCCTCTTAGAGGCCAATATTTTATTACTGAGCAAAGCATATTTTTAGTTTTGGATCAGAAATTTCACCTTTGTTAGGACACAAAACGCCTCAGTATTTCATTACTCAACAAAGTAGATTTTCACTTTGTGGCCAGGATAATCTATGACAAATTTTCAAATAATTATAAGCAACTCTAGTGATGTCCTATATACATTAAGGAAAGCTGGCATCTAAAGTAATAGGTAAAATCAAAAGCGAAAATCTGACCAGAATTTTGATGAGATGCATTGAATACATTTTATATTTCATAAAACAGATCCAACAATAGGTATATAATATGTCTCACAAAATTAATACAGTCTAAATAAATTGCACATTAGCATATATTTATTTCATAAAAATTGGCCACTTTTGCACATTTCTAGGTTCCTAAAAGTTGTTGCATGGTGAATTTCCACTCACTACTCCAATAAGTTCCAGGTGGAACTTTTCTGCACGATAGAGTAACAACAGGAACCGAGAGCTAATACAACCTCAAGGATATCTACCATAAAGATCATATATATATAAATCCTTGAGAAAACATTACTCTGAGTACTAGAGCAAGACTTAGCTCTTGCCTACAATTTAATGTTTAAAAATTCAATATAGTATATACCACGTAAATTAAAATAAAGATTGAGCTGACATATACAAAAATAATTTTAAAAAAGATCATCATTCTATGTTCAGTATGACACAACTAGATACACTGCTGATGCTCTTTCCATTATATATATATAAACACATGTTTATATACATACAAGCATGCACAGACATTCATGTGCTGAAATATAGCAGAAACACATGCATATGTACTTTCTTAAATTGAATTGGCAAGAACAAAATGATTACTGAAACACACACACACACACCCACACACGCCCAACTAAGCCACGATGGGAATCCAGAAAGAAAAACTCTGTCCTAAAGTTGGCCCTTGCCTTCAGATTATAGTATATCTGGCCTTCAATTTTCAGGTTCTTATAGGACTTGGGAGATAAACAACAAGGTCTAGTTTCATTCAAGTGAGGCAGTTTAATAGAAGGACTTTTATTAAATAAGGGATATCTGCAGTCTAACCTTGTATTGTCTCGGTGCAATAAGCTCCCTTTCTAATAACCATGGGTATAAAGGTGGTAGAGAAGCTTCTCAATTCTGCTGGCTGATTTTATGTTTCCACTTCCCTGAGCCATAGTGTCAAATGTTTGTTTAAACATATTTTTCCGTGTGTCTTTAAGGGTGTTCCTAAATGAGATTAACATTTGAACCAGTAGACTGAGTAAAGTAGATGGATCAACCAATGTGGATAGTGTAGGGCTCACCCAACCTATTGGAGGTCTAAATAGAACAAAAGGCTTAGTAAGAAGGAGTTCGTTCTCTCTGCCTGTTTCCCAGCTAGGACATCACTATTTTTCTGCACTCAGATTGGAATTTATAATCTCTCCTGGTTCTCAAAGCCTAGTACTCAGACTAGAGCTACACCACTGGCTCTCCTGGGTTGTTTTAAATTTTATATATATTGTATATACATACGCACATGCACACACATATATACACACATATATATGCCTAAATACATATATGTGTATATATATATATACACACACACACATATGACATACATATATATATATATTATATATATATATATATATATATAATATATATATATGGCTGTTCTGTGTTTTAGGAGAGCACTGATCAATATACCAATAAATGCAGAAATTAAGACTAGGAATAAAAACAATTAGGTGCAAGTAGTTTAATGGAGATGATCTCAGAAGGACAAATGATGAAATGAGAAAAGTGAAGCAGGGAAGAAAGAAAGCCAAAAAAAGGGGTTATTAACAAGCAATTGTGAGCATCTGGGCTCAATTACAGTAGTAACCTAAAAAACTCTTTGAAACATGCTTCAATATTATCTTAACTGAAGGAAAGAATGCTATGTAATTAATGCATTGACTCCCACCCACATTGAGGATTGCTCTGGAATATTAACTTCCTCACATTACTAGGTTTGCCTGCCTGAGGCCCAGCCAGCTCCTATGGTGTTGAAGAAAGGCTGCATGCAGCCAGAGAAGAAGAGGTACTCAGGTACATTAGTTGTGAAATATACAGCTGCTAGAAACTGTGTTTATATGTAGATGAACTTGGTTGGGAGAAGGGGATATGTGGTGGATGATGAATACAAAATGTGTAAAGCACTTCCTACAAAATAAAACAGCTGCTATAAAAATTCTTTGTAGAGTAACTGAAACTCTTCCCAACTATCAAATATCCAAATATGCACATTAAGTTAAAATAAATTTGGTTTTGAATAAATATGTCACAACAGAAGGACAGAGATAGAATAAACAAGTGTCAGGAAAAGAAAAATATTTTATGGCCAGAATATAAAAGCAATTGTGTTTGATATAATTTTAAAATAATGGAGGATGTCAAGTGGAACAAGATAATAATAGAAAAAAATAAATTTCTAGAAAAATTTGAAAATGAACCAAATATTTCCAGGTACAAAAATAATAAAAATCACAATTAGAACCTCACTTAGCTTCTGACCATAATGAAGCAACAGAAACTAACTTTACCCTCTCATGCAAATCAACCAAGAAACAAAATGTGTATGAAACAGTTGTTAACAAGGAGTAAATAAAGTACAGACAATAAAGTACACTGATCCCTGAGTTGTGAGAAACAAACAAGGTACACCTTGCAACTGCCCCAGCTTGCTGCCTTGAGTTTCTAGTCATGGTGCACAGAGGGGTACATCAGGAGAATCCTAGCATATTCAGAGGCAAAAATTTCAGCTTGAAGAGACAGAGTAAATACCAGAGCCAGACTCACACATGAAAGGAATGTTGGGATTATCATTCTGGAACTTTAAAATTACTGTAATTAATATGCTGAGAACTCTAATGAATAAAGTTTACAGCATGGAAGAACATATGGGCAATACATACAGAGAGATGGAAATTCTAAGAAAGAACCAAAAAGTAATGCTAGAAATCCAAAATGCTGTAACAGAAATGAAGAATGCATTTGATGGGTTTATTGGGATTCTTGTCATGACTAACAAAAATAATATTTTTATGAGATGAAAAATATTTCAATAAAAGCCTCCAAACCCAGAAGGTAAGAGAAAAATGCCTGGAAAAAAAAGAGAACAAATTATTCAAGAACTGTGAACATCTACAAAGGTACAACTTAATGCCAATGGGAATACCAGAAGAAAAAGAAAAAGAGATAGACGAAAGATTTGAAACAATAATGACTAAAAATATCTCCAAATTAATGTCAGATATCAAACCACAGATCTAGAAATCTCAGAAAACTCCAAGCAGGATAAATGTCAAGAACAAAACCAAAATAAAACTATGCGTAGGCACATTGTTTTCAAACTCTAGAAAATTAGAGACCAAAATTCTGAAAGAAGCCAGATAAGAAACACACCTTACCCAGAAGTAAAGCAGCTATAAGAACTTAATTTGACTTCTGCTCAGAAGCCATGCAAACAAGAAGATAATGGAGTGAAAATATAATGTATTAAGAGTAACAACTACCAACTTAGAATTCTGTATCCTGTGAAATTATTCTTCAAAAATGAAAGAGAAATAAGGACTTGCAGAGAAACAAAAAGCAAAGGAGTTTGTTGCCAGCAGAACTGCCTTGCATGAAAGGTTAGATAAGTTCTTTAAAGAGAATGAAATTACATTGATTAGAAACTCAGAACTACATAAAGAAAGGAAAAGCATCAGAAAAGGGATAAGGGAAGAAAAAATAAAAAAAATTATTTTTAATTGATCTAAGATGTAACAGTTTGTTCATAACAATAATAGCAAGAATGTATTTTATTATGTAGACATCATACACACATATATGTGCTCATTTATAAGTGAAATGAATAACAGCACTAATGCAGAGAGGAAAAAATTAAGATTATTTTGTCATTATAAAGTTCCTGCAGTACCCGTAAAGTGAGGTACAGTGTTACTTGAAAATAGACTTAGATTAATTTTAATGGTATATTGCAAACTGTGGGAAAGCCACTAAAATACTTTATAAAATCATATATGCTAATATGCAAAATAACTGATGTGCTAAGAAAGCAGAGAAAACTGAATCATATAAAATGCTCAATTAAAATAGCAAAAGCCAGAACAGAGAATGGAAGACAAAAATGGGAATAAAGAACAGAAGAGCAAGCAGAAAAAAGAAACAAATATGTAAATATGAATCCAACAATATCAATAATCACTTTGTATATCAAGGGTCTGAATGTACCAATTAAAATCCAGACATTATCAGAGTGGATCCAAAAGCAAGACTCAACTATATGTTTCTACAAGAAACACATTTTAAATGTAATGAAACATATAGATTAAAAGTAAAGAGATGGAGAAACATACACCATGCTAACACTAATCTAATGATATTAAATTAAAATAGACCTCACAGCAAGAAAGTGGTTATGGATAAAGGGCTCCATTCTTCACAAATATTTAACAACCTTTAACATGTATGCACCGAATAACAGAGCATCAAAATACATGAGATAAAAACTGGTAGAATTACAAGCAGAAATATATGAATATACTATTATAGATGAAAACTTCAACACTTCTCTATTAGAAATGAACAGATTCAGCAAACAAAAACTCAGCAATGATTCAGTGGAACTCAAAAATACTATTCAATCAAGTGGTTATAAAGGAATATCAGAATACACATTCTTCTCAAGATTAAATGGAACATTCTCCAGGAGAAAACACATTTTGGACAATAAAACCCACTTTAAATTTAACACATATCCAGAGTACCCAACACAATATTGAAGGAGAAAAAGAGAGTCATAGAACTGATACTCATGGCCTCAAGATGTATTACAAAGAAACAGTAATCAAAACAGTATAGTAATGGTGATAAAAGTAGTCAAACAGATCAATGGAACAGAACGGAGATACCAGAATTAGTCACACAAAAATATAGTTAACTGAACTTTAGCAGATACTCTAATTCATTGCTGATGGGAATGCAAAATGATACAGTCACTTTGGAAGACCATTTGGCAATGGCAATAGAGAAAAAAAATATACAAGAGAGAAAACAGTATTTTCGGACAACTCAACATCCACATACAAAAAAAAAAAAAAAAAAGAATCTAGACTTTACACATTTCACAAAATTTAACTTGAAATGGATCACAAGCCTAAACGTAAAATGCAAAACTATAAAACTCCTTGAGGATAGCAGAGAAGCAAATCTTGATAACTTTTGGTTTGCTGATTACTTTTTAGGTATAACACCAAAGCCATAAGCCATGAAGGAAATGGTGGAGAAACAGAACTTCTTTAAAATTAAAAATTTCTGCTTTGTAAAACATTTGATTGAGATAATGAAAAGATATGGTACAGATTGGAGAAGATATTTTCAAAATACATATCTGACAAAGAACTGTTACACAAAATATACAAATAACTCCTAAAAGTCAGCAATAAGAAAAAGAACAATCCAATTAAAAACACACACAAAAGTAATGCACACCTCACCAAACAAGTTATTCAAATGGAAAATAAGCATATGCAAAAATGTTCCACATCAAATATCACCAGGAAAAACAAATTAAAACAATAAGGTAATACCACTATATTCTATTAGCCTGGCTAAAATCCAGAACACTTACAACACTAAATGCTGGCAAGGTTGTGGAGCAATAGCAGCTCTCATTCATTGCTGGTAAGAAGGCAAAATAGAACAGCCATTTTGGAAGACAGTTTGGCAGTCTCTTACAAAAAAAGAACATATATACATACATACATATATATATATATATATATACACACACACACACACACACATATATATGTATACACACACTCATCATATGATATAGCAATCACAATCCTTAATATTTATCAAAATAAACTAAAAATGAATGTTCATCTAAAAAATTACACAGGTATGTTTTTAGCTGCTTTATGCATAATTATCAAAACTAATAAGATATCTTTCAGTAGGTGAATAGACAATAATACTGTGGTATATCCAGACAATAGAATATTATTGAGTATTAACTAAAAAGAAATGAGCTGTCAGGCCATGAAACAGTATGGAAGAAATTCAAATGCATAGTGCAAGTGAAATAAGCCAATCTGAAAGGGCTACATATTATATAATCCCAACTATAGGACATTATAGAAAAGGCAAACCTATGGACACAATAAGGAAGAAAATGAATTGTTAGCCAGGCATTAGAGAGGAGGGATGGGTGGATGAATATGAGGAGCACAGAGCATATTTTAGGGCATTGAGATTATTCTGTATGATACTATAATGATAGATACATGTCATTGTAAGATTTTCCAAACCCATAGAATGTGCATAAACAAGAGTGAACCCTAAAGAAACCTATGGACTTCAGGTGATAATGATGAATAAATGTAGATGTATCAATTATAGCAAATGTACCACTCTAGTGAGGCATTTTGAAAATGTGGATGGCTATTCATGTGAGGAGGCAGAATACACATGCAGGAAAAAGTCTGTGCCTTCTACTCAATTTTGCTGTGGACCTAGAATTTCTCTGAAAATATAATCTGTTTTTATAAAACGGAAAAGCCCACAACTAACATTGCACTCAAGAAAAAAAAAAAAAAAAACCTGAATTGTTTCCCTTAAGATCAGAAACAAGGAAAGAATGCTGACTCTTACTACTTCTTTTCAACATAGTACTGGAAGTCCTAACCAGAGCTATCAAGCAAGAAAAAGAAATAAAAGGCATCTAAGTTGGAAAAAAGAAACTAAACTGTTCCTATTCACAGATGATGTGATCTTGTACGCAGAAAAATCTAACAACTATATAAAATAACTTAGAAGTAATAAATTAATTCAATAAAATTAGAATATAAAAATCAGTATACCAAAATCAGTTCTTTTTTCATATACTAAAAATATGATATCTCAAAAGACAATTAAGAAACCATCCAAAAAACAATAGCAAAGAATAAAATACTTAGAAATGAAATTAGCCAAAGGGGGAAAGATGTATATGGAAAGCTATGAAACACTGATGAAAGAAATTAAAGACACAAAGAAAAAGACATCTTATATTCATGTACTTGAAGACTTAATATTGTTACCATGTCCATAATACCCAATGTGATCTACGGATTCAATGGAATCCCTATTCAAGTCCAAATGGCATTTCTTACAAAAACAGAAAAACAATTATACAACTAATAAAGAGCCACAAAAGGCCATTAATAGTTTAATCAATCTTGAGAAATATGAACAATGCTCTAGACATTACACTTCTATGTTTCCAAATATATTTTTAAGTAATAATAATAAATATAGTGGTGCTAGCATAAAGGCAGACTATACAGGAATGGAACAGATCACAGAGCCCAGAAATAAACTCTCACACAGAAGTCAACTAATCTTTAACAAGCATGCCAAGAATACACAATGGGGATACCATAGTCTCTTCAATAAATAGTTGGGAAAACTGAAATATACACCTACAAAATAATAAAATTTCACCTTTACCTTACATCATACAAAACAATCAACTCAAAATGAATTAAAGACTTAAATAGGGACATGAAACTGTTAAACTCCTTGAGGAAACGGGAAAAACTTCAGGACACTGGTTTGGCAATTTCACGGATATGGTAACAAAAGGACAAGTAATGAAAACAAAAATAAACAAAAGGGACTGCATTAAACTAAAAGCTTCTATACAGCAAAGGAAACAATTAACAAAGTGATAAGATAACCTACAGAGAGGAATATTTGCAAATCATATACCTGATAAGGCGTTAATACTCAAAATATATAATCAACTTTTCTACAACCCAGTAACAACAAATACCCTGATCAGAAAATTAGCCAAGAACTTGAATACATATTTCTGTAAAGAAAACACAGAAACAACTAAAAGTATATAAAAATTGCTTCAAGTCACTAGTTATGATGCAAGTGAAAATCAAAACCAAAATAAAATATTATCTCACACCTGTGAGGATAGTTACTATAAAAAAAAATGTTGGTGAGACTGTAGAAAGTTGAAACCCTTGTACATTCTGGATGAAAATGCAAAATAATGCAGCTGCTATGTAAAACAATATGGAAGTGACTCAAAAAAAAATTAAAAATAGAACTACCATGTTATCCAGCAATCCCACTTCTGAGTATTTATCCTAAAGAACAAAAATCAGAATATTGATACTAGAAATTCCATCTTCACTGAAGCATGATACATAATAGCCAAAGTATGGAAGCAACCTAAATGTACAATAGATACGTGAATAAAGAAAAAGTGGTATGCATGTACAATGGAATACTAGGCAGCCTTTACAAAGAAGGAAATTCTGCAATATGAGACAACATGGATGAACCTTGAGGACATTTTGCTAAGTGAAATAAGACAGTCAAAGAAAGACAAAACTCTATGATCACATTTATATGAGGTATTTAACATACTCAAATGCACAGAATAAAAGAGTAGAATGATAGTTTCCAGGGGTTGGGGGAAGGAATGAAAGGGATTTACTCATCAAAAGGTAAAAAATTTAAGAAAGATAAATAAGCTTTAGAGATCTGCTGTATAATATTGTGCCTATAGTTTACACAAATGTTGGGTGCATTTAAAATTTTGTAAAGACAGTAGACCTTATGTTAAGTGTTTCACTGTAATAAAAAAATTTAAAAAAAGATACACAGTTTTGGAATATTAAAGAAAAACATTTACCTAAGCAATAATTTTTTTAAGGGAGTAAAGATAATCCTTAATTGCCTCTTGCTGAGATAATATAGCAAGAAAGACTTCAGGTAGACATTTCAATGTATGAGTTATAAAAATTATGGGAAATCTGACCAGATTTACCTAGGAGGCAACAGGTAAAGAGCAAACTTATTAAGCAATAATATATCCCAGCATTTCTGGTCCAGGGCACTGCTAAGATGCTCATCATCATCAGTGTTGTTTTATTTAACTAAACCCTAAGAGAATAAAATAATCTAGCAGCTTTATGATGATCTGATTGGTATTTGTGTAAATCGCTAACCTAAGCCTCCTGTAGAGAGAAAAGAATCAGGACATTTTAGCTATATGCTGTCATTCATTTGTCTTCACCTCAGTGTTTTCCACTATCCAGAAATGACTTAGCAAACAACATATCCAAATCTCATGGCTGGGCCGCAAGTCTGGGCATCATTATCTCAGTACTTTTGCCTCTCATTCATTTTTCTGTCTACCTTGCTTCACCCTGACTCAAAATGTGTGTGAATATAAAGAATTTTCTTCTTTCTATAAGTTTTTGAATATTAAGCAAAGGAAAAGGCATCAAAGTTTTTCTTAACAATCCCATGGTTTGTCCCTTTTAACACAGTATACCTGCTCTCAAAAAATATAGCATAATTTTTTGCTCCAATGCGGGAATGTATCATTTTTGTCTTTGAGTAGCAGATATAATTATTGACTTGTGTTTTGCTGCAAGGTTGTATCAAACAAACAAAAAACAAAATTCTTTTTCAACTGTAGATTCACTAAACCCTCATAGACTAACCTCTCAAACAACAAAAAAATTTTTTTCAAATAAAAGTCTCAAAGAGAAAAGAGGCTAATCCTGGAAACAGCAGATTTATGTACATCTCTCGAATATTCTTAAATATAGGCTTCGTGTATGAAAATGCATAGTTACAGAATGGTCTTGGCCATTAACGCTGTTTCCCATTTTTCTTTATTTTTGTTTCCAACAGAGCTGGCATGGTTTAATTTTCGAAAGTTAATATGCATGAGGCACTGTTCCACTGTACCTGGTTCATAAGAGCCTACTTGGACTATCACCACATACCTTTTCTCTGCAACCTGCCCCCTACTTCGGTTTTCCTTCTTTTACTATGCCATTCATGGCCCATTACCAGGCCCTGACATACTGCATTCATTTTGGCCACACGTCATATATGCTGGTCTCACTTCTCAGCTTCTATTTCACTGTGATCTTCCATGTGTCAAATATGGCAGATTCCTAATAGCCAATCACGGTATCAAAAACACAGCTGATCTAAATCAGTAGGTTCTTACCCTACTCATCACATAATTATCTTCCATCAAGATAATCACACCTAATATTGTGGGTTATGTTTGTGTGTGTGTGTGTGTGTGTGTGTGTGTGTGTGTGTGTGTGTTTTGGCTGATTTTGTTGTTGCTGTTCTAATTGTGCTTCTGGTCCTATGCCTGAATTACATTGTGAGGATAAAATAGTGTCCTTACATTGTCAGTGACCACACACTGAGATTTATAATTACAGGCCAGGTGGGATGAGCAGAAGACAACATGACTAAGTTAAAAGTGCACCTGACTTACCAGTGATAGTGTGAATAGTATTAGACAAGAGAAGGAAGATCACCAGTTAAAGGTGCAATCCCAAAGCCAAAGCCATCTTTATGAATATGACTCCAGAAAATATGTCTGACTACAAAAGGGAATAGTTAAATAGAAAAAAAAAAAAAAANAAAAAAAAAAAAAAAGGAAACAAAGACAAAGCAAACCAAAACAAACAAACAAACAAACAAACAAAAACCCGTATCTCAGTGCTCTGGTTTCTCTGGTCCAATGTTCCCCTTGCCTCCCCCGGCCTGTTTGTTTCCTGGTAGACTTTCACTCATCCTTCAAAACTCCACTTAGTTGTCGCCACAATGATACCTTTCACAGAGTCTCAAGAGTAATCTTTACTTTCTGTTTTCTGTACCCTTATGGCAATTTCTTCACTGTTCAGTTGAGGCACTTATTACATGAGGTAACATGCACGCTTCCTTTTCTCTTTGTTTAGAATTTTATATGCTTAGAAAAACACTCTGTTGTAATGGATAATCTCATATATTTTAAAAATCATTACTCTTGTTTGCCCATAAGGATTTTTGCACACATACACATAACAATCCAACTTATAATCATATATGCGAAAATCTTAAACTCTAGTAAACAGAAACGTAAAAGTTTAAAACATGTTATGACATACTGAATTTATTCTTTATTTACAGCACAGTGCAAAGTCATTAAATCCAGTACAAAAGAAAAGGCTCTCATTTCCTGGAATGACACGAGACATCCCACCAGCTGCAATTACATCATTGTTTATCCATCTTCTGTTTTTTATTTTTGTAGGATAGGGATGGGAACTTACAAATGTGCCAAAGAGACTTCAACCTCAAAACCAAGGAGAAATCTCTGCCTGCAGAAATGCCAAGGAAGTAGCTCGCCCTCTTATGAAAAGCAGTCAGGAACTCTTTTCTAGTTAGGAGGGCCACCGATAGTGTGGGAGAGCTATCAAGAAGATTCTTCCCAGACATGATGCAAAGACAGTGAGAACCCACGAAATCACACACATGGGACAGCTGATCTTACCAACAACACCCTCTACTCCTTCTCAACCTTGTCCCCATCAAATCTAATGATAAACAGTATGCTATCAAAAACATGCATCTCAGTGCTCTGGTTTCTCTGGTCCAATGTTCCCCTTGCCTCCCCTGGCCTGTTTTTGTACTAATGGTGTTGATGACATATTTGAACCTCACTCATGGAACTTAAAGGAACTTCCTGATGACGGTTTTCAACAATGGGGTGTGAGACCAAGGCCCTCCTAGATCACAACTATGTTTGGAGGCAAAAACGTTAGTTCACACACATTGATTTCGGTAATGGTGAACTGGACCCCTGGTCAGGAGGTGGAGTAACTAAGGACATCACAGACAGTCTGATTGCAGTCACCATCTCAAAGAGGGCCCACCACTTAGATCTCTGTACCAAGAATGCCTTAGATCCCACATCTGTGGCATTAGCCCGCTCCTTGGAAGCTAGACTATGAAGAATTGGATCAGAGATTTCTAAGACAGTGAGGGAAGGCAGCACTGAGAAACTTGGATTGTTTTCAGTTTCTTCTTTTATGTTCACACCACCACATTCCCATTCACTTTGGTTTTCTACATGGAAGCTATGCTTTAATTTTAAAAAATAATTTAATTTGCCCATTAGTAAATTTAAAAAGAAAAATATATTTCAAATATATACAAAACTGAAAAAATGAATAGCCATCCATTAAAGAAAGCTCTTAGCAAATAATAATGTTCAAAAATACTCATAACTGGAAAAATCAAACATCATACTTCTTTGTGAAATAGTGATCATAGACATCAAAGTTAGCTTGGATTGAAAAAAGCAAAAGCCACATTATAATTTTTAACAGGTAATATGTTTGTCTATTAATAAAACAAAAAATAAATTACTCATGATTTTAATTAATAATTTTTACATATTTCATCAATAGTAAATTTGCTTGCAAAATAATTTGAATGTCTATATACTAATAGGATAAATCTAAAATATGTTTTTAAATATAAAAGTTTAATAGGATCAAATGTTAAATACATTAAATACATCTATAAATAAAAGGTAAGATTATTATGTAAAATATTAAAGTTTTATTGAAAAAATATTACAGAAGATCTAAATAAGGACATATACCAATTAAAGAAATTATAAGATTCAGTATTACGATGTCAAGTATTGCCAAATTAATCAATAGATTCAATGTAATATCAATAAAAATCTAAGTTTTGTTTGTTTTGTTTTACTTTTTAGAACTAGACAAGATTAAAGTACAAACTATTCCAAGATGCTCTTGAAGAAGATCAAGGTGGATGAACTTGCCCTACATTTGGAAATTAAGATCCAGAGTTATTAGAATAGTGATGAACAAAGAAACTAATGGAATAAAACAGAGAACACAGAAATACATTTATGGAAACATGATTTATGACACAATTGGAATTACCCAAAATGGAGAATAGATGGTCATTTCTATTGTATGGTGTTGAGAGAATTGCTTGTCCTTATGAAAGAAAAAAATTGTATCCTTATGTCATATTAAGCATGTAATGTCATTCCAGATGAATTAAAGACTTAAACAGTGATGCAGTTTGTATAGTTTGAATATATGTCTGTGCCAAATCTCATGTTGAATTGCAAGCCCCAGTGCTGGAGGCAGGGTCTAGTATGAGAAGTTTGGGTCCTGGGAGCATATCTCCCATGGCTTAGTGCTGATCTTTGATAGTGATTGAGCTCTCCTTAGATCTTCTCTTTTCAAGGTGTGTGGCACTCTCCTAACACACCCTTGCTCCTAATTTACGTTGTGAGATGCCTGCTCCTCCTTTATCTTCCACTATTGTTATAGACTTCTTGAGGCCTCACTGGAAGCGGATGCCAGCACTGTGCTTCCTGTACATCCTGGAGAACCATGAGGAAGTTAAACCTCTTTTTAAATAAAGTATTCAGTCTCAGGCATTTCTTTATAGAAATGCAAGAATGGCTTAACACAAATATGAAAAAAATCAAAATTAAAGATGAACTCTAACTTCTTTTCTGCTTGTCAAGAACTCCAGAAATTGTTCATACCCCCTAGAAACAAACATATTGCCCATTTATTTTCCCCATTGTGAAAACTTTGTCTCGTTTTGATGAGCCTGTAAATCTCATCATGCTTTCTGAATCCTTTCCTATAATGCTCTCTTCTCTCCTGTTTTAAATCAAATCCAGAATTTAATTACTAATTCTTCAAAAAATGTTGCCGGCTTCCTAACCAAGACTCACTTCTCACTTCTCTAAATTTAATTTGTATTTAATGCCTACATCAACATTTACCAACACATGTTTCATATACATTTTTTAGAGAAAACAGAGTTCTGTAGTCAAACAAGTTTGGGAACCACTGCAAACTTATGCTTCCTATTAAAGATTCTACGTGCATCACTGTGGAGTTCTAAAAAGCTCTACAATATTAAGAATTTTTTAAAGATTGATTAACTTTGCTGAAGCAAACACTTGACTAACTTATTCAGCCACAGAACCCTTTATTTGAAAACCACCTAGATATCCTTCCAGAAATACATTTAACAACATATATCTGTACATCTAGAAGACATATTCTGAGAAAATTTCCCAGCATCTTTAGTTTTATCAGGTACTTATAATGATTTGTGTATATTTTGAAATTATATATGTTTTATGATTTCCTC
Organism: Cebus imitator; assembly: GCF_001604975.1. Classification (NCBI taxonomy): domain Eukaryota; kingdom Metazoa; phylum Chordata; class Mammalia; order Primates; family Cebidae; genus Cebus; species Cebus imitator. Next base: position 864,317 of record NW_016107501.1, read on the forward strand.
ATTTTCCTTACATATTTTCTTCTCAGGGGCAAATATCACATAAAAAATTAAAATTTGAGACAGTTAAAATATATTTTCTAATTGAATCTTTACATCAAGATTTATGCTGTATTAAAAATACATTTTACTGAAAAGGACATGAAGGTTTATATATATTTTAGGAATACCATCACCATGACAATGCTGAGTTCTAAAAATTATTATTGAATTGAATGGCCTATTTGGTCACTACTCATCAGGCCTCTGTAAATTAATTTCTGTAGCTACCTTATAATCAATAATACATATATAAACATGGAGTTATGAATTGGTAGAATTCTATTGCACTAATCACTATGGAACTTGCTATAGTATTTGGATGCTCTGGAATCTTCTGTCAAATATTTCTTAAGATAGGCAATCGGTGTGCTGAATACAGTAACCACATATCAAAAAACTCTGTGTTTACATGGAGAACTTTTTGAAAAGCAATATTTGCAGAAATGGAACTCAATATAGAAAGATATTGAGATACATATAAGCATCTAAGATAAACATGATAACATTAATATAATGGAGAAGTTAAAATTAAATCATAATAGCACAAATAAGTTTTGAATTGCATCTCTGAAGATTGAGGTAATATCTGTAATTGTCAGAAAACAAAGTTCTCTTTCATATTTCTTATTTCTATTCTAGGAAATACTTAAATATTATAATGTAGTTATATTCAGTATGAATACTTGATGTCATTTTTCAGAGCTTGGAACTAGCAGATATTATATGGTATACTATTGAAACAGAAGACTATCTGAATAGAAATCAAAAAGATAAAGCTATTCTGCATATTGGGGCTTTTCTCCTGATTACTACATAAATCATAATGCATAGGGTTATAGTTAAGCAAGGTTTTCATTGCAGCATAAGAAGTATTAAACTAATATCTATATATCTATGCAGCAATATACAGAGATACATAAATGTATTTTTGCATATATTTATGTAGCATTGAAAAATGTTCATTTGCATAAAATTTATTTAAACTTGGTCTTCTGGAACCATGAAAGGACATAAGCAAATACATGATGACACTGTATACAGTACCATGTAAACGGTACATTCATTCATTCCTTTATTTGAGAAGGAGTCTTCCTGTGCTTCCTGAGCTAGAGGGCAGTGGCACGGTCTCGGCTCATGGCAACACCTGCTTCCCAGGTTTAAGCAATTCTCTTGCCTCAGACTGCTGAGAAGCTGGGATTACAGACCTGAACTACCACGCTGGACTAATTTTTGTATTTTTAGTAGAGACGGAGTTTCACCATGTTGGCCAGACTGCTCTCAAATTCCTCACCTCAGTGATCCGCTTGCCTTGACCTCCCAAAGTGCTGGGATTACTGGCGTGAGCCACTGTGCCGGACCAAAACAGTACTTTTAATTATTAGAGTTGCAAATTACAACAGTTCTCAGTGTCTCTTACTTTTATATAAGTCTTCACTAATATAAATAAGTCTTCACTAACTTAAGAATTTTTATATGCATTAACTAATTTGTTAGTTACAAATTATTTGTAAGGATGTCAAATGCAATAACTACCTCAAAGAATTTTATCAACCAGGTAGAATAGATTTTCTTTTTTTAGTTTTGTGAGTGGTGAAGCAGAGGCTCAGGAAAATGAAATGGCTTGCACAAATGCACAGAGATACTTTGTGGTACAGTTCACCCAAGAGTAGATTTAGTTCATAACAACTGAACTGTAAATCCTCTACACTCTGAAAGACACATCTTGAGGGATGGAAAAAAATTAATAGTAGCTAATATTCTGAAGCATAATGATAAATATATTCGCTTTCTCACAGATCAAACATATTTAGATTTCTAAAATTCCATTTCACAGATAAGAAAACTGAAGCTGAGATATAGAGATAATTGGTTGGCTATAGAAAATAAAATAGATCTTTCAAGAAGCAAACAAAGATTTGCCATGCAAGACAGTTTCTGGGGAAAATATTTGTGAGTGGGGAAAAAGGGAAACAAAGCAGGGGAAGTGGGGACACACATAAGACTGTGAGGCAGAGCTGAACCTGGAAAGAAAGTAGAGAGAAGACAGAGTTGGTAGAAAGAGTCTTAAATTGCAGTTAGGTTTATTTTATTTTATTTTTTAAATTTTCGATGTCAATGGGGTGTCCTTGAGCCCACATCTAAGTAATTAAACTTTTTTATGTCAGGATATTTGAGTGGTACATATTCATGGTCATCATGTACCTTGACTTCACGTCACGCACCATTTTACAGTAGATTGAAAAATTAGAAAAAACTACAAAAATTCTAAAAGATGATATGGAAATATATCTTTTTTGGAGTCAGCAAGATTTTTTTAAACACGACACACTAAACATTATCGGAAAACACTTAAAATTTCACTATATTAAGACTTTCTGACCAGTAATAGATATTACAAATAAGTGAAATAGCATGCCACATACTAAGCATGTTATTGGTACTATATAACCAAAAAAGATCTCAGATCCAGAACTAATTACATTGAAAACTGCTAGGAGTATTGGAATTTCACAAAAGGGAGGCTCATACAGCATATATGATCATCAACCACTTTAATAATCAGGAAATCCCAACTCCAAAGATGATATGATGGATTACAAACCCTACCAGTTTGGCAAAGAAAAAAAAAACTGACAATAAAAAGTGTGAAATGGGATAATAAATGAGAAGTCCTGTTGTGAGAAGGTATATTGATTGGTACAATGGAAAAAGGCAGATATTAATTAACTAATGAAATTATAGATGCACACACTATATCACCCAACATATTTACTCCTAGATATATATCTTCATGCCAAAAGACACACTTAGGAATGTTCAAAAAAGTTATTTCTTTTTTCCTTTTTTTTTTTTTATTTTGAGACGGAGTCTCACTCCAGGCTGGAGCACAGTGGTGCAATCTTAGCTTACCACAAGCTCTGCCTCCCAGGATCAAGCAATTCTTGTGCCTCAGCCTCCTGAGTAGCCGGGATTCCAGGCACATGACACCATGTCTGGCTAATTTTTGTTTTTTAGTAGGGATGGGGTTTCACCATGTTGGTCAGGATGTTCGCAAACTCCTAACCTCAAGAGCTCCATCTGCCTCGGCCTCCCAAACTGCTGGGATTACAAGCGGGAGCCACTGCGCCCAACCAGAGCAGATATTTCTTAAGAGAGGCTCATTTTGGGGAATAAGGTAAGATGAATTGCTCATGGGCAGTAGATTAAATAATAAACAGTAGGATAATCATGCCACTGAATGCTGTACAACATTGAAAGTCAATGATCTAAAGCTATAAATTCAGCAACGACCAATCCACAAACTAACATTAAGCAAAAGAAACAAGTTACAGAACAAGAAATCAACCTGATTTTTATAGAAGCAAGCAAACCTATACTGCATTGTTAAGGAAATCCACACATATTGGGTAGAAATATAAGGAAAAGCAAGGAAATTATCACAGAAATATAGCAGTACCTCGAAGTTGCGATGCGAAGTTAGGGGAAGACAGGCAGTTGTGTTCTAAAAGGTTAACGGATATACTTCAGTGCTTGGTTAATTTTTTTCTTGTACAAATATATGTTTCACATTCCTATTTTTGTATATATTTCACACAATTAACAGACCATGAAAGAAAGCAAAAATCAAATAAGAGTTAACTTATTCAAGGTCACAGTTGATAAAGAGTAATGAAATTAGAATTCTAAGACTTACACTCTTTCTTCACAAATTGTCAATGCATTAATTTTCTCATAAATCTACATAATTGTCCTCTTCAAAAGTACAGCCTTCATTTGGAATGGATATCTTAGTCAGGTATAGAGGAAAAAAACTTGTTTTAAAATCATATTTATTTTCCCCATAGTTAGAAGGTATATTGCATAGTCCTTCAGAGGACAGCCATTACTTGTAATATCTTCATCTCTACTATCTTGTGTCTCAATTTATAAACACAGATCCCTCCATCTCAGACAAATGGTCAGCTATTAGCTTTTGGCTTAAGTCCCCTTTTTATAGACAAGCTTATAAAAAATTATGGTGCAGAAAAAGGAAGAGAGCAGGCCAGACCCTCTGCCTGTAACATTCCCTCCCTATCACCTCCCTCTCTTTCTGCCTTTCAAGTAGCCAACTCATAATTAACCTTTGATCATTTTTATAACATTTAACAAGCATGCAATTCTGTTCCATATTCTTTAGGTTAACTTTTTCATTATACTCTCATGGAAAAAGTATGAGGCGAGCACCTTTGTATCTACTTTGTTGATAGAACGTTGAGAATTGAAGGCGCTGAGAAGCAGAAATACACTCATGATACTATGGTCAGTAAATGGTGAAGTGTATAGAGAAGAGATAAGACATATAACCTGCCTCTGAAACCTTAAAATCTTTTCCCAATCATTTCATCCAGGCTCCATCTCTCTGGGTTAGAAATTCTACTCATAGGGTCCCATACAACCCAGTGAATATATCTGTCATAATGTCAAAGCATAAATGCTGACAGTGTTGACATAGGACATAGTCAAACTACCTGGAATAAAACACTTTCTTTGCTATCTGCTTGATATATTTACAAAGTTTTCAACTAAATTTACTAAATATCTGCAAAATGATGGCAAACATATCGACCTCAGGGTTGTGTTGAGTTTTAAATATAATATGAGCAAAGTACTTAAGCTAGTGTTTAAAACATAGTGAATGTTCAATAAAAGTTGTTTATTATACTTGCAAATAGGAAAGAGGTATGAACAAACAAATATGGGTGTAAGTGGGGGATACTCCTGTCATCTAGAATCTATTATTTTGTCAGGTACTAAACTAGAGGGGAAATGGGGGCACTCAAGTTATCTCTGTTTTCCGGAGAATACAGGAGCTCACAGGTCCACCATCTGCTTAAATTTCTAAAAGGACCGAGATATTAAAGTATGTGAAAGGCAAGAAAATCAAAATTGCTGTTTCTTTGCCTAACCAACACCCATTTATGAATATCTCTTTATTCTTGAAAATCCCACTGTTAAGACATATGAAATTCTGACAGGAGGAAAAGTTGAGTAATTTCCAGAGGTTTCTTTAATGACCTGCTGTTCTTCAAGATTCTAGAAAGTATATTTAAACGCTCCTTAGACTGAGTTAAAAATATGGTGGCTTATACATGGTATAGCAGAGATAAATAACATAGAGAAACCCTAAAAAGACTGTAAAATGATAAAATCATAAATGCAGTTTAATATAAACCATCCTAACACATCTCTGCAACTTATGACACAAGCAGTTAAGTTTTTTCAGAATATTAAATCAGGATAATAGAAATATATCTTTCTGGAAAACCTTTGCAGATAGAATTATTTAAATACCATTCTGTAAACTTTCCACTGTCTTAAAAACCAAACATTTCCAAATTATTATTATGTAATGTTCTCCTATATTTATTCTTTCATCTGTATGATCTTTTCATACTTTTAAGCTCTGAACTTTGCTTAGAAGAGGTGCAACTTGTTTCCAACATAATTTACCACTTCTTAAGGGTAATCCATTTATACTAACTTTGAAAGAAGAGGTTCGAAATTTAAAAAATACTAAATATTGAAGTAAACTAAAATTCCCTTATATAAAAAGACATTTCAAGGAAATTTGAATATAAATTACTACAGGATGAAGCCATGTTTTAAAAATAGCTTAATGTTTGGAATCATAGTATTTATTAGTGGTGTAGCTTAATTAGTAAGAAATTAGCTTTCTGAGCGTAGAATTTATAATTTATAAAACAGAAGTTATACTATATACCTTACGGATAAAGAGTGGTAAATGAAACAGTTGAGTGTATAAATCCACTAACATATTTCTTAGGTTACAAAGATACTCAATTCATATAGCATAAGAGCACATTTTAACATTCTTCACATCCCCCTGCATCCACACCCTTTAACATATAACTCTGAAGATTCTCCCTTGACTTTGAGTTTGTCCACATAACTTACTTCAACCTATGGGATGTTACAACATATGACACAGTTGGAGGCTTAAAATGTGCCTGTGCCACTGGGTTTGATATCTCCATAGGAAAAGCTACCATGACCTATCTGTCTGGGATTTACACATGGAGCTCATGTGAGCCTGATTCTAAGTGAGGAGCCATAGCTTGGAGCAAGCAGGCCCACCTAGCTAGACCACATAGATGTATGATGGAGAATAAACAATTGTTGTTGACTACCAAATACTAGAATTCTGTGTTATGCAACATTAATATCATAATAGCTAATTGATACAATAGCTCCAAAAATGTTTCCTATGTAGATTTTAAAATAAACTTTTATTCTTTGAGAAATTAACAGTAATTTTATATCGAGTTTTTATGAGAATTAATGAGTTGATATTTGCTAAGCACTTAGGATGGTTTACATACACGTGTGCATAGGAAGCATCTTAAGTGCTATCTCTTGTCCTTTGGTTGTTGTTAATAAGCCTCAACTCCTGTAAGGTGTTAAGGTGTTATTGATGCAGAGGAGGTTCTTGGCTTTGCTCAGGAAATAATTCGAGAGTGAGTCAGTGGTGGAATAAAGGAGCTTTATTGGAGCCACAGTGTTACAACTTCGTGATGGCTCCTTGCAGAGCAGGGCCAGCCTGGCTCATAGGCAATGTACTAATAGTACAAGCATATGGCTGTTGGCTAGCTTTATTTATACCCATTTTAAATTACATGCAAATTAATGTGTGGGTTATTTATAAATCTCAAGAAAATGAGTGGTAACTTCCAGGTGTTGCCATGCCATTTGTAAGCTGTCATGGTGCTGGTGGGAGTGTCTTATGCGGATGGGTAGTGCAAATGACTAGAAGTTGCTTTTGGTGCCACTTGCTGATTCTAACTTGTTTTCTCTCTGGTCTAGGAAACAGGTCCTGCTGGTTTCCTAACTCTTTAGGTGCTTCCATCATTTAGTCTCTGTGCCTCCCCTCTCTGAAAAATAATTTAGATTAGGAAGTGTCCCTATCTAACTGACCTCTGTGCAAGGGAGAGTTCTTCCTCTGTTGTATACACTATGATAGCTATTCCTGTCCCTTTAATTTTAAAGTCTGTCCATTAAATGTCCTTATTGCATGAGTCAGTAAAAATCATACAGCTGGAAGAATAGAAAGACATGGGATAGAGCAGCTTGTGATGATTAATCATATGCATCAACTTTGCTAGCCTATTGTGCCCAGTTGTTTGGCCAAACATCAGTCTAGATGCTCCTGTGAAGATGCACATTTAGATATAATTCGTTATTACATCAATAGACTTTAAATACATCGTCTCCCATAATGTTGGTGGGCCTCATCCAATCATTTGAAGACCATAAGAATAAAGACAGAATTTTCCTGAATAATTAATTCTGCTTTAATTCTGTATCATTAAAATTCTGCCTGAGTTTCCAGACTGCAGATTTTGGACTCTAGACTGCAATATTAATTCTTCCCTGAATTTGCAGCTTGCCAGCCTGCTCTACAGATTTCAGCCTAGCCCCCAGAATAATGTAAGTCAATTCCTTAAAATAAATATCTATGGTTAAATATATAGTTATAGGTATAGATATATAGATATAGGTATAGATATATAAATACAGAAATAGGTATAGATAGAGATTTACTATTGCTTCTGTTTTGCTGGAGAACTCTAATAGAGAAGCATATGTGGAAATAATACTTATGGTAAGTGGGCATTAGATGCTCTGCAGCAAATGGAAATGAATCTAAATTTTCAGTGGTATATCTCCTTTTATTAATTCAGTAGTTCAGTAAACATACAGTAATCCCTACCAAATAATAGAGAGTAATGAGATTAATGAAGTTTAATGACGCCCCCCTAGAGTTTATAATCTAGGGGCAGAGTCAAACTGCTAATTACACAGAAGAGGGAAATCAGATGAAAGGAATCATTGTAGCACAGAGAAGTTATGATCTAGAACCAGATAAAGGTGTTTCAAAAAGAAGTCAAATTGGAAATGTACCAAAAGAATTATTAGCCAAGTAATGGCTAATAAGTAGAGCAATTGACAAGGAAGACACTAATATAACAAAACCTTGAAGATGAGAAGCCTCATATTATGGTCTGAAGCTTTAAGTACTACAGATTTGCTTTTGTAACAGTAGCTGTTGTAGAAATTTTTAGCTATAGAAAAGGAGGGCAGATGAAGTCTATTAAGCAAAACACCATGCATGGGTTATTGATCTCCAGAAAGCAGAGCACCAGGCACCAACCCCAGGGGAGGGCTCTAACCAACCCCAAGGGAGGACTCTAAGCAGCCACAGGAGAGGACTCTAAACGCTCTGCCTATTGAATCTTGGTATTAGAATCACCAAAGGAAATACAAAACAGTCCAGCACAGGACAAACAACATAATGCTTTATTTTATATAAAGAAGAGACAGAGCAAGATGAGCTAGAGTTTGAAATATTGAGACCTATGGCAAGCCAGGGGGTAGGCCTGAGGGCCACTGACATACAGTTTTAAGCAAACCAAAAGAACACTCAATGCATCTGAGATGCAGAAAGGTATTTCTTTTTTTTCCCCCATTTATTTATTTTATTGCATTTTAGGTTTTGGGGTACATGTGAAGAACATGCAAAATTGTTGCATAGGTACACACGTGGCAGTGTGATTTGCTACCTTCCTCCCCATCACCTACATCTACACAAGATGGTAAGTCTGGCACAGGCTGTGTGGTTCTCTGTCTCTTGGTAAGGAAATGTTCCATGCTTATGGTCCATTTTTATATGACCAAGCCACAGAGTCAAAAGACTGCACATGAAACTGTTTTTCCCAATAAAGTCTGTAGTTAAAGGGTTAATGTTGATCAATTACAGAACCAAAAGATTCTGCAGTTAAGACAAACTCTGTTCCACTTGATTTTGTCTTCCATTTTTGTTTCCTTGAAACACAGCTTAAATTCAAATGTAAATTCTCAATAATCTTTGTTTCAATGCGAATAAGTGAAATATGCAGAGGAACGAAATAGATTTTAGTGGAAGAAGATCATAAAAATTCCCAAAATGTCATACTAAGAAAAATACATGTATTGATTCAACAAGTATTTGCCAAGCCCTCAAAATGATCCAGTTACCTGGTAAAACACTCTGTGAGAGGCTGGGAAGAAGGTAACATTATCTCTGTTCTAAATCTGCTTAATTTCTAATAACAAAGAGAAAGAGAAAAGAAAACTCTTAGGGAAGCATACACTTAATACAGCTTTCTGTTGCCGCATCTGGGTAAGGATGTCCTAGTTTCTTTTTCCTTATGAAAAAGAGACTGGAGACACACATTATTTGCACAACATGTTTAGCTACAGTTTGTTGTGCTTTTGACCTGCATATTAAACTTTACACAGTTCATTCTCTATTGTTATATAGCCAGGCTCAGCTTGTCATTTTGGTATAATTAGAGCTACCTAAAATGGATCACTTTCATAAATTATTATGGATAAATCAGGCCAGGTTAACCTTAGTTTGCAATTTCAGTCAAAAATCTGGTGCTGGAATAGAGAGGCTTGACCAAACATACTCCTTGCATAATAAAGACTGGATAAAACAGCTTTCTATGTGAATGTGGCCCATATTTCATGATAGAGATTTGCCTCCTATCATGTCTTATATCATCATTAGCTGAACACCTCGTTTAGACTCATCTTTCCATAACTATACTTGAAATTTTATACTCTCTATGATAAGCCTAGGTCAAAAGATATGTAAAAAACATAGCCATATTTGTGTTCTTACAGTAGTTAGTTAATGCTTCTTTAAAAATATTAAATGTGGCAGGGTGTGGTGATTCACTTCTGTAATCCCAGCACTTTGGAAGGCTGAGGCAGGTGGATCGTCTGAGGCCAGGAGTTCAAGACCAGCCTGGCCTCATGACCAACCAGCCCAACATGGTGAAACCGCATCTCTACTAAAAATACAAAAAATTAGCCAGGCATGATGATAGTCACCTGTAATCCCAGCTACTCAGAAGCTGAGGCAGGAGAATCACTTGAACCCAGGAAGTGGAGGTTGCAGTGAGCTAACATTGCGCCATTGCACTACGGCCTGGGCAGGGAGAGTGAAACTCTGTCCCCCTAAAAAAAATTAAATGTATTTCTGAACAAGCTGAACAAAAATGGTTCTGTATTATTTTACCCACAAACCTATTTTCATATTGCAACTTGAGTACAGGGAATGGTGTAAGATATCATAAACAAAATTATCCTTTTTCCTCACTAATTTAGTGAACAGATTCTCATCTTTATTTTTTCTCTGTCATGAGTAAACAAACACCTCCCAATTTATCATCTCATTTTATCCCATAAACCGATGAAGAAACCAAAGTATACAGTAGCCAAATCAGTTCTCAAGATCAAAGTAGTGTGCCAAATGACAAAGAAGGGAATATCAGTGAAGCAAAGGATGCAAAAACAAACAAAGTTTTGCCACACACTGGCCTAGCAACTGGAATCCATAATATCACTAATCTAACTGGTGAATTGCATCCCTAGCCTTAAAAAAATGAAATGTAATATTGGACAAGTTATATGAAAGATTAAAGATTGCATCAGAGCACAAGGGAAATTTTAGAAACAAGATTTCAGACATTATGCATTAATAGAAGAAGCCCATGAAAGGTGACTTCAATAATTCACACATAAATGTTAAATATCAGAAAAAAATTGAGGAACCTGCAAGAAGAAAAGAGAATAACTGACACTTAACATTTTTTTTACTAAAAATAGCAAAACAGAAGTTTATATATAAAATTCAATTTCTCACAGCTTGTCAGAATTAAAAAAAAGAATTTAATTGCACATGTATATTCTGACAAAAATATAAGACATAAAAATTTAGAATAAATTTAATTAAACATTTACAATTATACACTGAAAACTATAAAACAAATGAAAGATGACCTAAATAAATAAAGAGATGTACCATGTACTTGATTTGGAAGACTCAATATTATCAAGATGGTTTTTTCCATCAAATTTTCTGATAGATTTAGGAAAATTCCAATCAAATCTACAAATCCAATTCATATAATTTGACAAGCTCATGGTAAAATTAATGCAGAGATGCCAGGGACCTAAAATAGAATAGCCAAATGATTTGGTGGGGGAAAAAACAGAACAAGATTAAGGAAGCTTAACTACCAAATTTCAGGTTTACCTTAGAACTATAGCAATTGAGACATGTGGAATTTATGTAAGGTTAGATACATAGATAAATGGGATAGAAAAGAGCACACAGTAATAAATTCATACATATACTGCCAACTTATTTTTTACAACATTCCAGAATATTTCAGTGGAGAAACAGGGCCGAAAAGCTAGATATGTATTTGGAAAAAAAAAAAATCACCATTATTGCATGCAAAAAAATTAACTCAAATTGCTTCATAGACAAAAAAGTTGTTCATGACCTTGAAGTGGACAAGGTTTTCTAAATAAGATCAAAGAAAAAAGAAACACAAGTCATGAAGAAAAACTATCAACTGGAATTCATCCAAATGAAAAGTTTCTGTTTTTCAAAATATTTCCTGAAGAAACTGAATGCAGCCAGAGACTATAAGAAAATTATGTATTTATAATATGTATACTACATATAATTTATCTCAAATACTCACATAAATATATTTTTAGAATCTTCTACAATCCCAAAATAAGACAATTTTTAAATAGATAAATCATTTGAACGGACACTTTTAAATATAAAATATACAAAGTACTGGGAAACACATGAGAAGTACTCAACATCATTAGATACATGGAAATGTAAATTAACATCAAAGTGACATACCATTATATATCCATTAGAATGGCTAAAATTAAAAATAATGTCAGTACCAAGTATCAATGAAGAGTATGTGGAATTCCATATACCAATGATGAGAATATAAAATATGTATAACAACTTTGGAAAACATATTGGCAGATTGTTATAGAGTTAAACATGAACTTATCATAAGCCTAGTCATTTTTATTCCTAAGTATTTACACAACAGAAATTAAAATATGTGTCCATAAAAGACTTGTACATAAGTGTTTATAAAAGCTTTATTTATAATAGCCCTAAACTAGAAACAATCCAAATCTCCTTAAAATCTAAAAATAAAAAAAGTGTGATGCATACAGATAATGGAATACTATATGGGAATAAAAAGGAACATACTGCAGAATTTCACAGCAACATTAATGAATCTCAAAATAATTATGCTTGTGGAAATGTGCCAGACACACAAGTATATCCTGAATGTGTCTCTTCATATGAAATTCCAGAAGAGGCAACATTACTTCAAAGTTGGAACAAGAGGATTTGTTGCTGCTAAAGTCCTGATAAGGATGGAAAGATTCATCTGAGAAACTTTAGAGGTGATTAAAATTAGTATACCCAGTGCATTTTATGATAAATACATTATTCATCAATAAAGATTATTTACAGAAGAAATAACAGTTGGTTAATTTTTACTCTCTTTGCTTTGTGAAAAATGGTTTCCTCTCTACAGGAAAGACAGCATGAGGGAAGATAAAGTAATAGAATACACTTATGTAGATAATTTCTAAAGAGATGGTACTTGAAATTTTTCTCAGTGGTATTGGAGACTAACTGGTAGCACTCTACAGTATTTGTGGTTAATCACAGTTATGAATTTTAGGAGAATGGTGATCCATCAATTTCTCTGGCCATGGTTGTATTCTCAGCACAAGGAAGTAGTAGTTTTCCTTCTGTTGGAGTATCACAAACTGACTATGTTAATGAAGCCAGAGCAAGTTCATTACATCTCTTTGCAGTAACACAAATGGACTATAAGAATTGTTATTTTATTTCCCATGATTATGAATCACCAAATATTTGATTTTTTTCAAGGGAAGATGTCTACTTTACAATTCTACAGGTAAGCTTTGCAAAACTGAAAACACAGACACCTTGAGAAAAACCCATGAACGGACATTCCTGGGACAACAACCAGTGAGGAGATTGTCAAGTATACAATAGGGAACAATCTTTCTTGATATTATGAGCAATTAGTAAAGAGAAATAATTTAAACTTCAACAGAAGAATCAACCAAATTTAAAAAGAAAATTTATAATAGAAGGTTTATTTTTTAAAATTAGGAAATACCTCATATAAATGCCATTCACATATCTTCAAGAATAAGCAAATTCTTGAGAAATTAAAGTATGAATAATGTACTTCAAGCCTTCACTTCAACTTTGAGAGTCAGCTCTGACTAAAATCCTTTAACACGTTTGAAGAAAACTCAGAGTCCCAGAATACTTCTCTAAATAGAACCCTGAAATAAAATACGGTCATGAAAAGAGATGTTCAATTCAACAGCATCATGGAAATAGCTTTCTCAATTCCCCTATTTTCCAGAAGAATAAGATGAATAAAATAAGATGAATTTCTGTGGTATAGAACCATAAATGTGCCTAATACCATAGAATTTGATAAATTACTACATCACAGCATTGCTCAAAGTTGCAATCAGTCCAGGATGTACACAATATGTAAGAGACAGATTTTTAAAGTTTTCAGTAGGGAGGGGATAGTCATTTATATTTTTTAAGGGGACTAGGCATCACAGTTTTCATTTCTTTGCAGGTAAAATCATAGGTATAGTTGCTAATTACTCTGTCAGTAGGTGTAACTAATGCTCATCATGGCTGTTAGATGCTGATTACCTTCTGAGCCTCCCCTCAATGTCATGTCAAGTAAAATTACAGTGGCAATGTAGCAAAACTAATTAGACCACACTGACCTTAGCAGTGGGCAGTTCTCATCGATCTCAGCCCAAGCTTGTTAGAATTTTGAAAAATGAAAACAAAGTAGAAAAATATTTCTATTTACTACTAGACCTTTCTAACCACCTATTTACTCCAAGTGACATGAAATTAATGAATCGTCTATCAAAAGGGGCAACAATCAAAAAAGAAAAGAAAGGAAAATCCTTTGAGATGCACTTTTAGTTACATGTCTATCCTCCACTTAAATATACATGCTGCATTATTTTTGTTAACGTTTTATTCATTTAAGTCAAATAATTTTAATGTAAATACTCATTTTAAAGGAGCAACTGAAAATATGTCACAATAAAATGACATAGAACCACAAATTAAAATAGTGTGAAATTACATGCTTTATTCGAGATTCATTATTTCCTGAGGTCCGCCTGTCAACAGAGGGAAAAATTCAAGATTTTGCTTCAGAACAAGCATTGTCCTAGGCATATACTAATGACAAAGAGTTTCATTCACCATCTTATGATTTCTGAGAGACATTCAAGTGACAGTTCTCTCAGTAACACTTGGGCAAGTAAATTAGCACTGTCATTTCTTGGCTTTTTGAAATGTGCTCTTCTTTACTGTTATATTATCACTGAAGCCCGATTCTGGAGCTCCTATGTTATTTGTTGACTTTATTAAGTAAAGTCAAATCTCTAATTACTTCACATTTCATCCAATGGTGATTATACATATATGGGAATTCTGAAAGAAATATAAGAAATAAAATACTTACAAATGGCAATCAACCTATTATCTACAACATTAATGTGTGTGTGCATTTATGTGTGTGTATATATATACGTAAATATATATATATAGCTTTAAATATATATATACAGAAATACAGATAGATGATAGATAGATAGATAGATATGACGATTGCATCAAATGTAATCATCCAAATAATATCCTACAGTAGTGGAGCTTTTAAGATTATATGAATAGTCTTAATTTTTTGAACTGAATAATATCAGAATAAAAACAAGATGCTAACGAAAATACCGTAACACAGATCATTCAAATTCTATTATACTGAGGTCAGAAACAGTATTTGGTTTTGGTTGTTAATTAACAGTTTTAGATTCTGAGAGAGATTCATTAAGTTATGTGCTGCTGAAGTCTAATCTCCAATACCAAGAGAGTAAATTCCCTCCATGGAAGGCCTAATGGTGCTTAACCAAAGAATGTATTTCTACCAAATGAACGTAATTCATTAGGAGCATCTGTACACTGTATATCAGCAACTTCAAGACACGATCAACATGGGAGAGGTTAAGGAGAAAACCTGTTGCATGAACATGTATTCCGTAAGTATCACATGTATAAAGATCATGGCTTTTCCTACATAACGTTCAATCATAAAAGAACAGAAGAATGATAAGGCTACTAGGAAGTATCTGAAGCTTGATGCAGCCATTAAGAGAGATAATTATGTAGCTTATCTAAAACCTGAACAGAATTATGCCAACTGAAATGTAGAATTCAAAATTATAGATCTACTACTACTACAAATTATTAAAACTTATGTAACTGTTTCCCATAGCTCTAATGATTGGCCACACAGTCCCGAAGATTCAGTTTTTAAAGTATCTTTTCCATCTGACTCCTGTCCTCTCATTTTTACTAACAGTGTCACTTCCTTAATTTGGGAGCTCTTTTTCTTTTTTCTTAGTTACCAAAAGATCTTTCTCCTCCTTCCACTAGATAATTCCTGACACCTCGCTGCATTGTCATATCATAGCAACTCCCACCAAAAAGGTGGAATCCATTACTCAACATTTATTCTGGCCTTACCTTGTGATTTATTTCATCATACGGAAGAGAATAAAATGGACCTTTTCTAGGAGTTTTTAGCCTCAGGCAGCCTTGAAGTTTTCTGTCTTCTTGGACCCCTGCCCAGCCACCATAAGAAGATGCACATGCAAGCTGATCAATGAAGAGAGCCATGTAGACCAATTGTCACCCCCAACCTCCAATCCCTAGCAAATTCCACTAGCTCCAAAAAGAGATTCTATGCTGAACCTGCAACTGATCACACAGACAGACATGATGTCCTGCAAATCTAGAAGCACCATCTGGGCCAACCCATAGATATGTGAACTAAGTAACTAGATTTAAAACTAGGTTTGTTTGTTTGTTTGTTTGAGACTGAGTCTCACTCTGTCGTCCAGGCTGGAGTGCAGTGGCATGATCTCATCTCAATGCAACCTCCACCTCCCAGGTTCAAGAGATTCTTCTGTCTCAGCCTTCTTAGTAGCTGGGATTATGGACACCTGCCACCACACCCAGCTATTTTATTTTTTGTTTTTAGTAGAGACGGGGTTTCACTATGTTGATCAGGCTGGTCTTCAACTCCTGACCATGTGATCCACCCGCCTCCACCTCCCAAAGTGCTGGGATTACAGGTGTGAGCCAGCGCGCCCAGTCTTAAAACTAGTTTTATGCTATTTAGTTGGTGTGTGGTTTGCTACACAGCAACAGCTAACTGGTAGTTATATTTTTCAACTTCAAAATTTTATAATAAATGTCAATCACTTAACAAAATTAAATGCAAACTTCTTTTCACTGGACAAACTTATTCCTTCCCTCTTGAACCTATTCAGCCTTACAGCCCTCTCTTTTACTCAATTCTTAAGTGAGAAAGAGAATAAGGCTCTAACATGCAAAAGCCCAAAACTCAAAGACTTACCCTCATAACATCCCAAAATGCTTATGCACGTATGACATTCCAATATTTACCACACAAGAGGAACAATAGAGACTGAAGTAAAAAACATTTTCCTACAGAAAAAGGACACTGTATTCAAGTTGCTGACTCAATACATAATGGAGCTGGGTCTAGGGTTGGTGGCAACCTTTGTGGATACAAATTACCACCAGGTTCGGGTGATTTGAGGGGAGCATGAGACTTTTCTTGAGCAGAAATTGCAGTCTCGAGCACTGTTGAAATTAAAGTAATCTCTTTTGCTTTAACAGCAATTCAATAACTTTGTGAAAGCTGCTTTGATGCCTATCTATCAGCTTTTGGGGAGTTCCTGGGAATTACTTGTTGCTCTCCAGCCCTGCCCCAGGTTTCTAAGCCTGTGGGAGATAGCTACCTTACTTGCTGCAAAGTCCTGGAATATCTCAGAGAATTTCTGTCAGCTCTCCTGCCCTGCATCTGTAATTGGACAGTCCTGCTTTTTTCTTGAAGAAGGACTTGAATGTGCAGAAGAAATATCACAAATTTCTCCAAATCTTCAGCGTAATAAAGACTACACTAAACTAGATGACAGCCCATGAGAAAGAATTTGCAGGTGAACACTGACTCAGGCTATGACTGGTTTCTTCAGATAAAATGTTTTATAAGGATTCAGCTAGTTCCTTATTTCTGTGGACCTTGGTAAATTTCTCCCCTTCCTATTTCTTGGCCAGGTATGAGAAGTAGTCATGGCTTCCATTAAAGGGTTCATGACTTTTTGTAATTTAGTTTATTACTGTTTCTTTTCATTCTCATCTTTCATTTAGATTACAAGCAACGATAATTTCTGTATTCATCCAGATTGTTATTTTAAAGCAAGAGTGAAGTCTCTTGCAATTTTCCAAATTCCAATATAAACTGGAGCCAGCCTTTACAGGCATCACATTTGATGTTCACTTAGCAGCTATATACTTGGAAATACACATATGAATATCATCCTCAGACAATTTTGTTTTTAGTCTGGTCTGTAAACAACTCATGCAACCTCCTAAATTAAATGTTTTATACAAATAAACTTAAAAGCCATCCATCTATAGATTCAGCCACATAGGAGCTAGAAGCACTAGGGTCAAATGTTTAGTCAATCTTTTTAAATTATTTAATACATTGACAAACTTATTAATATGTTAATGCATTTGTAGTCAAACTGCATAAACTGAGGTTTCAGTATAACCAAGCAGAGTCAAGCTGAATCTAGCAATGTGAGAAGATTTCTCACAGTTATATTAAGAGAATCAGTGTGTGGTTTTAAAATACTAAGTGGGAGAATAAACAGAAACACTATGGAATATTGCTGAAATCGGGGCTAAGTCTCACAAGAAGCTTGGAAAATTCCCAGTAGATGAAGATGGTCCACTAAGAATCATCTCATGAATCCAGGCCTAAAAGACGTTGCACAATGTTTCTATTCTTATTATTCCTGTGATTGATTTCATTCTTACTATTCTCATCTTCATTCTGTTCCAGTCACATAAGCATTTTTTCTGTGTCTCAATCCAATTGTGCTACTACCTTAGGACATTTATATTGGTTCTTTTCTCTTCCTAGAGTGCTTTTCCTTCAGTTTTAAGAATGACTCAATTACTTGCCTTTTTAGGTCTTCACTGAAGTGACATGTACTTTGTGGAGGCATTCTCTAATGGCCATATTTGAAACTGGAATTACCTTACCATATTTTTTTATCATCTTACTTTGTTTTTCCCCAGAGGACTTATCTAATACATCAGATATTAGACAGATATTATATATTAGAAAGATATTGTATTATATATTTGATAGATATATTAGATATTAGATTGATATATTAGAGGATGCTATCTATTATTTAATTTTCTGATTTATTTCCTTTGTCTGTAATCCTCCCCCACTCCTGCCTTCCCACACAAACCACAGTTGAACATACACTGCAAAAGCGATGTCTAAAAAATTAATTTGTGTGTGTGTGTGTGTGTGTGTGTGTGTGTGTGTGTGTGTTTTCACTGCTGCCCCCTAGGGCCTAAAACAATGTCTGACCAATAGGTAAATGAAAAGGAGGCTGAGCACGGTGGCTCACGCCTATAATCCCAGCACTTTGGGAGGCCAAGGCGGGCTGATCACCTGAGGTCAGGAGTTCAAGACCAGTTTGGCCAAGATAGTGAAACTCCATCTCTACTAAAAATAGAAAAATTAGTTGGGCACGGTGACAGGCACTTGTAATCTCAGCTACTCAGGAGGCTGATGCAAGAGAATTGCTTAAACCTGGGAGACAGAGGTTACAGTGAGCTAAGATCATGCCACTGCACTCCAGCCAGGGTGACAAGAGTGAGACTCAGGAAGGAAGGAAGGGAGGGAGGAAGGGAGGGGAGGGAATGGAGGGAGAGAATGGAGGGAAGGGAGGGAGAAAAAAAAGAAAGAGGCAAGAAAGGAAGGAAGAAAGAGGCAAGAAAGGAAGGAAGAAAGAGAAAAAACAAAGAGAGAAGAAAGAAAAGAATAAAAAAGAGAAAGAAGGAAAGAATAAAGGGAAAAAAAGGTTAAAAAAAAAAGGAGAAACCTAAGAATATGGGCTGTGAAGTCAGATTAAAAGAGTTGAAAATCTCATCTCTTCTGCCTACTCTAAATTTTCTTGACCCCTGTGAATTATGAATATTAATTCCAAATTCTTTAATTTTAACAGTTTTAACATCTACCTCACATTTTGTTAATAATATTCAAGTGAGATAAAGTATATATTAAAGTTTCTGGAAAATGAGAAACTTGTTTTTATTACATACATAATGTTAGGTTGGCGCAAAATTAATTGCAGTTTTTGCCATTACTTTTATTGCAAAAACTGCAGTTACTTTTGCACCAACCTAAAAACTTAGGACAACACAAGGATGAGAACAAAGTCAAAAGTCTGACACTACCCAACCTCAAGACTTACTTTAAAGCTACAGCAATCTAGGCAGTGGTATTGGTGGAAAAAATAGATAAACAGATCAATGGAACAGAATACAGAGTTCAGAAATAGTTCAATGAAAATATAGTTAACTGATCTTTTACAAAACAGCAAATGCAATACAATGAAGAAGAGAAATATTTTTCAACAAATGGTGCTAGAACTAAAGGCCATCCACATGCAAAAAAAGAAAAATGGATCTAGACACAGAACTTAAACCATCACATAATTAACTTAAAATGGATCATATACCTGAATGTAAAATGTCAAGCTACGTAACTCCTAGACAATAATGTAGAACACCCAGATGACATTAGATACAGAGATGGCATTTTAAATACTACAACAATGCCTCTATCCCTTAAATAAATGACTTACGACCTAGACTTTGTTAAATTAAAAACTTCTGCTCTGCAAAAGATACATCAAGATAATGAGAAGACAAGCCACAGATTTGGAGGAAATATTTTCAAACAGCATATCTCATAAGAAACTGTTATCCAATATGTACAATGAACAAACAACCTTATTAAAAACTGAGCAAAATATCTGAATAAACACCTTAATAAGTAAGATGTACACATGGCAATCAAACATATAAAAATATGCTCAAAATCATATGTCACTAAAGAATTGAAAATTAAAACCACAATAATATACCACGTCACACCTAGCAGAATGGTCAAAATTCAGAATACTGACAACACTAAATGCTGGCAGAGTTGTAAAACAAGAAGACCTCTCATTCATTACTAGTGGGAATGCAAAACAGTACAGCCACTTTTGAAAAAAGTTTGGGTTTCTTACAAAAGTATACATATTCTTATCACATTATACAGAAGTCACACTCCTTGGTATTTATCCAAGTGAACTAAAAACTTGTGTTCACACAAAAACCTGCACATTCATGTTTATAGCAGCTTGGTGCATAATTGCCAACACTTGGAAGCAACCAAGATACCCTTCAGTAGGTAAATGAATAAAGAAACAATTATATATTCAGACAATGGAATATTATTCACCACTAAAAAGTAAGTTATTAACATATGAAGAGGCATGGAAGAAACTTAAATTGATATTACTAGCTGAAAGAAGCTGATGAGAAAATGTTAATGTTAACTACTTGTATGATTCTAACTACACCATGTTCTGGGAAAAGCAGAACTATCAGCTACGGAGATAATAAAAAGATGAGTGGTTGCCAGAGGTTAAGGGGAGAAAAAGATGAGTAGGTAGAGCACATAATATTTTTATAACAGTGAAAGTATTCTTTATGATAGTATATTGGTAGATACATGTCATTATACTTTGTCCATATTCATAGAATGTACAACATCAAGAGTGAATTCAAACATAAACTACTATGGATTTTGGGTGAAAATGATGTGTCAAGTAGGTTTACTGATTGTAACAAATGTGTCACTTTGGCCAAGGATGTGGATAGTGGGAGAGGCTGTATAATATGGGGGCAGGAGATATATGGGAAATCCCTGTACCTTCTGATTAATTTCTCTGTAAACTTAAAACCGCTCTGAAAAATAACAGCTGTTAAAAAAATGAACAGTATATTTTTGAAGAAACTGAAGACTTCTGCTACTGATAACGACAGACAAAATAATTTGAATTAACCTACATACTGAGGACAACTAAAAAATCTAAAATATTAAAATATTTTTCTGTATGAAGGCAATGGAGATAAAACCCTACAGTCAGAAATTATGGAGCCAAGTGTCAAGAGTATAAGGACACCAAATGTGAAAAGCAATGCATGTATGGTCATTTTCTTCCCAAGGGAAATTTTAGAAGAAAAACTGAGAAGGTGTGACAGCCCAGTATCTTGAGACAACAAATTTTGGGTTAGGTGTGAAAAGTTACAAATAGGGATGAAAAAGTCCAATCTTGAAACTCAATCCCTGAAATTTGACTAAGTGAGCTTATATTGCTAATGCCCCTAGAATCCTACCAGAACCAGATTCTCTTTATTGAAAAATAGTGTGATCCTAGCTCACAAGTTCACATTTAATGTTTTTCCATTAATTATATTTGTCCAGTGCTCCCCAAATTTTCAAGCACATAAATGCACTAGACCACATAATTAAAATCAGGAACAAAAATAGTAGAATCAGACCCATGGAGGCTCCTGATAATGAAATTATAGCCACTACTTTTCCAGTAACTATGCTTGCTTAATATCCACTAGGACATTAAAACTGAATATTATTTTTGAAAAAAGAGACAAATACAAATTCTAGCAGTTAAAACATATAAAAGCTTCAAAATGTGAAATTTAATAAATGGTATCTGGGAAGATTTACAGTAGCCATAGAAAAACAGAGTGGACAACACAATACATAAATAAATACATATACAATGAAATAAAGAGACAGAATGGAAATTAGCCATTTAGAATGCTGAACAACAGCATATAGCAGGGGTCAGTAGGCAAACATTAGCCCAAAGGCCAAATCTGACCCATGGTCTGTTTCTAACGGACACCTATGTGACTCACAAACCTAAAATTCTCTGATCATTTATAAAAAATGTTTTCCAATCCATAGAATAAGAAAATAAAGTCTGCCAAATTTGTAATTGGAATCCCAAAGAAGAACAAGTAAGATAAAAGGAAAGACATGATTTTAAGAAGATAATGGGTAAGACTTTTTGAAATATTGGTCAAATCACTACCAAGATACTGAAAAGGCAAGTCACCCTGTTGGAAAAGAGACTTGAAATACATGTAACATAGTGTTCATATTCAGAGACATATAAAATAACTCATTTGAATTAATGAGAAAAATGCAGAAAATTGAATAAAAATGTGCAACAGGTTTAATTTTTTAAAACAAGATATTCTAACAACTGATAAAAATTTGAAAAAGAAACCAAACTATTTAGTAACCAGGATATGTACGATCTCCTTATTGGTGTGTCTAAAATGAAATTGGCTAAAATTATTTGTGGTTGAGAGAGTATAGAGCAATTGGATTTCACAAACACTGCTGTTGGAGTGTAGATTGGTTAAAATCTTTTGCAAAACTTTTTGTTATTATCTACTAAGTGGAAAATATGCTGATCCAACAATTATGTTAATAGGGATACATGCAATAGACAAGTCTAAGAAGGTTTGCTGAAGTTTTAATCATAACAATAGCAACTTAAATGTTCATCAGCAGAAAAGATAAAGGCATAGTTAAATCAATTAAAATCAGTGAATGACAAGTACACTTAATAATATGGTTTTGATTCTGTTGTGATTATCTTGATGCTTTTGTTGAATAAGATAAGTTATACACACTGCAATTAAATACTCGTTAAAGCTAAATCATAGGGTCAGAAGTTGGGATGGTGTTTTCTCCTAGGGAAGAAGAAAGAGCATAATGACAGAGGTGTAGCAGGAGGGAGCTTTTATACTACTGTTTACATGGGTTTAACTTTCTGATAATTGAGTTGTACAATTATAGCTTTGCACTTTGGTAATACTACAGTTTTTTTTAATGTTAAAAAAGAAGAATTACAAACTTAAAAAGGTTAATGAGTAAAAATAACAGAGACCTCTTTTCCCTATTTCATTTGGTAAAATGTATTGAACTTGACCAAGAAGGGAAAAAATATTGCTGGCATCCATAACAGACATCAGTAATATCACACTTTAAAATATTGATAAGAATGTAGGACAATTGGCTCTCATATACTAAATCAAGAAATGTAAAATCACATAAGTACTTAGGCAAAATTAAACATATACCTACCTTTTGATCTAGTTATTTCACTTTAATATATAAAAGCACATGCCTACCCAAAAAATTTGTTTAAAAATGTCCATAGCAGCTTTATTCAAAAATACCTCAAATAAGAAACAACCCTAGTAAATCAAGAGAAAAATGGATAAACAATGGAATGCAACTAAGCAATCAATATAAAGTAAACCATTGATATATACAACATGGATGAATCTCACAGTAGTGAACAAAAGAAGGCCAACACAGAGGAATATACACAGTATGAATCTAATCATATAAAGTTCTAGAACAGGTGAAACTAGCCATATTGATAGGAATGAAAACTGTTAACTTCATGAAGCTGGTAATAAAATGGAAAGTTAAAGAAGGAACATTTGACAGCAAGTGGGGAAGTTCTCTATTGTTGTTAAGGCACTAGTTACACAGAGACATACATCTGTCAGAACTCACTGAACTGGGCATTTTTACTATATAAGTTATACATAAATTTAGAATCAGATATTAAAAACTATAATGGCTCACCCACTCTCCTAGTTCCGTATTTAAAACCTGGCAACTGTGATGTTAAATAAGAGAATGCATGGTCCAAAGAGAAATATAACCAACATTTATATCATGATCCTAACTTTTTATTTTGTAAAAGATAGCAGAAATAGAAAATAGAGTAAGGAATTTCAAACCATAAATAATTCAGTATCAAAAAGTATAACCAAAGTCTACATCATTATCCTAACTTTTTATTTTGTAAAAGATGGCAGAAATAGAAAACAGAGTAAGAGATTTCAAGCCATAAATAATTCAGTACCAAAAACATTAAGAAATATAAGTGGGGTGTATCATGGTTCAATAAATAATTCTTGGTGATAGAATAAAAAAAATTGTTGAATAGTAAATTAATCACAAATAATGTTAAAATAATGATCTCATTAAAAATCTTATAAAATTTGAAAGAAACAACATACAATTTGCATTATTCAAAAGCACATTTGAAAAGAGAGACTCATTAATTTTATTTAAAAACAAATAAGATGGCAGTCAACAGTAGTTTGTATAATAATTATGGCCCAAATTTACTAGTGAACAAGAACATTAGCAAGGACAACAATTGAAAACTGACAGACTGTTAAAAAATTACAATAATATGTAACTAACAATAGAGCCACCAAATATCATAAAAATACAAAAAGACTAAATAGAAATAATGAGCAGACCAACTTACAAAACTAAAAATTAAATAGATTTAGCACTAATTTATGCTAGGCAAAGTAAAATACCTATAAGATTACTTATGAAAAGCAGATATTTTAACAAAAAAAGCTTAGAGCTTAGATAATAAGCCTAAATATGCCAATTAACTCCATAAAAATGCATTAAGCCAAACTTAACAGCCACAGAAGAAATTTTCAGAAAAAAAAGTTAAAGGAATATTTTATCCAAATATTAATTTGTAAAAGTCATAATGAGTAGAAATTAAATACGGATATAGATGAAAAACAC
Source organism: Cebus imitator (assembly GCF_001604975.1). Taxonomy (NCBI): domain Eukaryota; kingdom Metazoa; phylum Chordata; class Mammalia; order Primates; family Cebidae; genus Cebus; species Cebus imitator. The sequence continues at coordinate 889,012 of NW_016107501.1, forward strand.
AACTTACAATGAAACCGGATGTCTACTAAACTCTTCCCCCTAAACAATGTGCCATTGCTTAAAGGGTCAATGACGTTTTCCTAAAAGTACTTTGTAATAGATCTCAAGGAAAAAAAAAAAACCTGATAAGAAACAACCAGTTTATCAGCCTTGGTTATTAACGTTTTACCTGTGAAGATATATCCAAATAATCAATTTTCCAAGATAAGTTTTGGTTAACACATAATGAGAATTCCAAAACCATAAGTTCAAAAGCATTTCTAACATAGCTATTATTTGAAAGGATTACTCAGAGAGAAATCATCAAGGTAAATTTTATGCCGTAACACCATGCACCATGATGAACTCCAAATAAAATCAAATATTTGTTAAATATACTTAAAAAGACTCTTAAACTATAAGAAATATGTATTAGCCATTTGGAGAAATAATACATTTTTTAGCTTTGAAGTAGCAGAATAAATCACAAAACACATTACAAATTTAAACATGTAAATGTTTCAACATTTATGAAATTAAAATAGATAGTATTATAATTAATGTAATAGTTTAAACATTTATCCAAAAAGTGAGAACTCTAGTAGAAGTATACCCAAGATTATGAAGGAATTTATATGAAAAGTAATAAAATTAATACAGCAAATTGTATAATAATATTCTTTCGTGCAAGTTATCAAAGAATTACCAATAATAGCACCCTGAAATAAGCAGCACAAAAATTTTAACAAAACATAAATGATCATAATGAATAAAAATTACAACACTGTCATCTTTATTCAGAGCTAGTGACATTATAATTTTGTATAGACCTTTGGAAATTATAAGAACTTACAGAAAATGTCTTATAATCATACATTCTTATTCTAAGTCATTCTGATTGTATGCTTTTACCCCAAGAAAATAATTCAATAGAATTTTAAACTATATGCATAAAAATATGGTTGCATCATTATAAGTAATAGTATAAAAGTCTAATCTTTGAAGACACATTGGAGTCTGATGTATCAAATTAGTAGCATTATAACCATTAAAATAGTAATTATGACCACTATTCATAATTATTAAGGGTGAAATTTTAAAAGCATAAAGAAATACATAACATGATATCTATACTATGTGATTATATTAAAATATTATACATGTGTAAGATAATATACAAAAATAAAAGCAGTGATAGGATTATGGCTGCTGTTTTAAAGTTGTTACACTTTAAGAATTTGTCTTCGAGACAATAATGTCTTTACATAAGAAAAAACCTAATGAGCCACTTTTTTATTATTCTATATTACTGCATACTTACAAAGTGCATAATAATGAATAGGAAGGAAACTATTAGAATAGAGAACATCACTGACCTGCTGCTTATAGAAGAAACTGACCTTCAAGATAAAGAGGGATAAAAAGAAAACTATTAGGTATTAACCAAGTAACTTGGCTCACTTCTGCCAGAGAAATGAGATAAGAAACAGGCATAGTCCCCTCTGACCTTCCAGGTACCTATGACACAGTATAACTTTGAGACCTCAAATAAAAAATGCAGTCTATTGTACCTGACAGGAAGCTTTGCACTTTCATTATGCATATAATAACTAATAGATCTTTTGAAATCATTACCTGTCAAGAGGAAAAAAAAAGACCAAGGAAAATCCTTGAAGAATAGAGTTTGTCAAGGGTCAAAGTAAATGGCAATATACTTTAATAAGCAATAAGCTCTACATTGTTTCTGGGTGGCCTGTACACTCAGTGGACTGTGGTACCACATATTGAATTGCAGAATAACTTCTCAGTGGCCCAGAATACCCTTCCAGGATGGCTCCGTACTCATCAGTTTATATGTAGCTTAAATAATAAAACATTAATGTTATTACCTATATAACACATAACAGGGAAGGTACATTTTTGAGCTACTCAAACATTAAAACGTATTACATGTTTGTTATTGTTGCTATTTTATGTTATCTACATAACTGTTCCCCCATAGTAATAGTAACACTGAAAGAACTTTGTGTTTTTGTTTTTCAGCATTTAATACCTAAATAGTAAATACATGTCAATAATATATATAAACGTGATAATATATAAATTTTATTTGTTAAAAATGAGGGGGAATAACCCTTATTTTTCAGGTAAATTTCTTTTTTTCCCACTGTATGCCAGTGAAACAACAGAAACCACCTTTTCACAATAATCTTGGATCTAAGAACATGAAAGAGAGGCATTCCATACACCACCCAAATATCCCATGCATCACACAACCTACAGAGTGACTGACACAGAAACAAATGAGTGGGAATTAAATTATTTAGTTTCTAGTTTGTCCTCAATTGCAAAATAGCTTCCTCTCTGAACTTTGGTTCTCAGTTTTCTCATTTTACAATGAGTAGCTAATTCTCAATGCATCCATTAGATGTTCTCTATAGTTTCTGCCAGCTGTAGCTCCCTATTTCTACTGGTAATATAGAGTAATTTTTCTCCTTTTCAACTAGACATTTAAGAAAGAAGCAAAATTGCCCGGGTGCGGTGGCTCACGCCTGTAATCCCAGCACTTTGGGAGGCCGAGGCGGGCAGATCAGGAGGTCAAGAGATCGAGACCATCTTGGCCAACATGGTGAAACCCCATCTCTACTAAAAATACAAAAAAAAATTAGCTGGGTGTGGTGGTGCGCGCCTGTGGTCCCAGCTACTTGGGAGGCTGAGGCAGGAGAATTGCCTGGCAAGTTGCTGAAGCCATATATTAACCTCAATTTTATGTACTATAGGAAAACTCTCTCGATCTTCCCCTTGCTATACCTCCCAAAGTCTAATTTGCAAAGTGTCTTTGCTGTTAGCGTGCCGTAGGCCTAAGGAAAAAAAAGTATGGAATTCACTACTACAAATATTATTCAGCCTTAAAGAAGGTTAAAGTGACTTCCAGGATTTCATTGAGGTTAGGCAGTTTTGCAAATCACCTCCAATTTCAGAGCACAGAGTATGGCTGTAGCAAGTTAGTTGTCTTCCTTTTCCTGAAGTTTGTATAGCTAAAGGTACTATTTGCTCGATGAATTCAGCAGTATTTCTCAAGATTCTAAGCAAAACGTTTATTAGAATTCAAAAGAATTTTATAGGAAAAAGGGTTTTTGAGATATTTTAAAGATCTAAGCTTCATATATAACATTTTTATTTTCAGGTTTTAAAGATAAACTTTAAGAACACATGTTTTACTTAGGAAGGGAAAACATTATAGTCTATTGAATTCAGGTGACAATTTTAGGTGGTACTACAAATGTCCTATAATTTACCTTGGCATGATATGCATCAACTTGAATGCATAACAACACTCTAAGTACTTCTACAATTGTGTGTATACATCTTGAATTTCATCATAAAAATGAATAAATATTCAGTGTCATTTCTAAATTTGAGTACTCTTAGACTTACCTTTTAGATAAAGGTACATGTTCAATACAGTTTGAAGCTGATAGTTGTTTGACTTTCAGTTACAAAGATATTCAATGGGATTTGGTAAAATATTTCTCATCTTTCTGTTTATTTCTTTCATAGGTGTTCTAGCTTTCTACAGTCATTTCCAGGTAGACTCTGAAACACTGCCACTTTTAATTATTAGTTTACTTATTAATTCAATATTAATGTAACTCATTTAACATTATTAAATCAGTATAATACAACAAATATCTACTATCAAATTAATAACCATGTGGCACGTAAAGGATATAAAAAGAATTCTACTCATTAAGAATATACAGGGTGACAGATTCTGAAATCTTTGTGTAAATGCAACATGCAATGGGAAGACGAATAGATAAAAACATATTTTCATCATTCTGCATTATACAATTTGGGAAACACTACAGAAATTGCCTATAATTATTTGGAACTGTCATCCTACCAATATCCCTTACATGCAAATGTCTCCCATTGTTTTCCAAAGATACTACACTTTGTTCTTGATTGTATGTTAGAGTACCACTGTCTGTATCATTAGGCAGTGACTCATACGTAATGCTATGTTATGAACTGACTCCCTATCTATTCACCTCACCAAATTCCAAATAACAGCAAATAATTTAATCAGGAAAAACAATAGTAATTGCAAACACAATACACTAAAAACTAGATCTGCTGTACTTTCCTGGAAATAAATTTATCTTAATGGTTATCTAAACCTAGAAAAAAAATGTTATCTGCATGTTATAGAAAGATATACATGATGTTAGATAGTTGATAGATAGATGTGTCTTTGTGTATGTATGTATAAGTTTATGCATATAAGGTTTGTAACAAAGAATATTATTGCCTTTTTAAAAATTTACACATTGAAACATTACTTTGTGATGATGACTAAGCACTAACTTCTTTAAAGGTAAATTGTATGTCTCACAAAAAGGTTATGTGGCTTGGGCATTTTTCTCATTGATTCTCATTTCAGTTCTCTTTCAGGTACATAATAACTTATCAATTGCTTCCGATTTCACATAGTTGAAATAAAACATTTTATGGGAATTTAATAAGAAAAAAATCCAATGTTAATTTGCACGTGAGAACTACTTACTATATGTCTTCATTTATAAAATAAATAAGCAGACAATTCTCTCAAAGTAGTATCTTCCAAAAATATAAATATCCAAAATATTCAACAGAATCTTTATAAAGTATTATTTACATGATAAATGTGTTGCTGAACATTCGTGTTGTAATATTCAGCTTCTGCTGGCTTTCCCTTGGAAACATTTTATTTTGTTTTAGTAAGCACAGCTTCTTCTCGTAGTCTACCATTCAAAGATCAGGATGCACCCCCAGTGGCAGTAACATGTGGAAAGCGCAGTCATGATCTGCCACCAGATGGAGTTTTGAATATTGGAAAACATTTTTATTTTACTGGCCACCAACTGACAAACCATCTTCATTCATAAATTATTGGAGAAAAGCAGAAAATACAAGACAGTCCTGAAAACTAGGCAGTGGGCTACCTGTCAGGAAATTATACATTCTAAAGAGGTGAGGGTTTACTCAATGGTTGTTCATTTCTTTCCCTTAATTAACCATATCTTACAGTTGTTGTTACAGCTGCTGTTTCTCTTGTTATTTGGCACAAGGGTGAGAACAGTTAGACTTGGGTTGGGTAAACTAGGGTTTTTCCATCTTAAAAGATTTGATTATCAATCTTCTGGGGAAATTGCTAAAATGAACTTGGTCCAGTTATTTATTACTGTAATCTTTTATTAACTCATATGTAAAACTATGATTTAAAATATCTTACTTGCACAAGTGCTATAATGACTTAAAATCATATATAAAAAGTACCACACTCCTTAAGCCCATAGTGTGTTCTCAATTAATGGGAGCTACTCATGGTATTGCCATATTAATAAACTGTAGATTGTTCTTTAACACCAAAAACTAAGAGAGGATTTGAAAAACTTTTTGTAAAGGGCAACATAGTAAAAAATTTAAGGGTTAAGAGGCAAAAATAAAAAGAGCATTATATAGATACTGGTATAACCATTTCAAATATAACCTTTTTAAAAAGTAGAAACAATTCTTAGCTCATTGACTATAATAAATACATAAAGTAAAGCAAAACAAATCAGGGTCACATACTATGAGTAATTCACCCCTGAATTAGAAGATTAAAGGTAAGGAATAAAGTGAAACAACAAGCTAAGTCCCAATGATTTTGATAAAAGAGTAGTTAGTCTTAACTAAAAAGAGAAATGATCTGAAAATTAACCTCTACTGTTATTATTCCTGTGAACATAATTTTGTTTTGCAAAGCTAACATCAATTGTCTAAACTTTCTGTCATTCACCCAACCCAAAGAGACAGGGTATATAAGCATCCATGGTAAAACTACCTAACAAGGACATGAATGAAAACATTTTATGGAGAAAACATAACAAGAAAGTTTTCTTCACCTTTCAAAATAAAACTATGGCCTGGTTAATGGCAAAATCCCTAAGACTGAAATACTAATTTCTAGATATATCAAAGCTAATATTGACTTGGTTATTCGTTTATTAAAGTGTCATCTAATGTGAATGTTCTACATGCTATACACTGTTCTAAGACCAGGAGATATATAGATAAAATAAATATTCCTATCATTTTGAAAAATGTTTGCATAGTAAAATACATAAATAATAAATATGGTATGTTAGAGGGCAATGAGCATTATGAAGTATTACATTTTATGTACTATGAAAAATAAAGCAAGAAGGAAAGATATCGAGTAACTGTGTGTGTGTGTGTGTGTGTGTGTGTGCAAGCACACGTATGTGTATGGTATATGGGATAGAGCATTTGCAATTTTACATAGGTTAGTTAAAGAGGATCTCACCAATAAGGAAAGAAACTGCAAAGAGTAAAGAAGCAAGCCCTGCAATTATCTGGGGAAAGAATATTCTAGGCAGAGGTAAAAGAAAAGGCCCTGAGGCTGGATGATGCCTAACATCAAGGAGAAACTGTATTGAAATCTGTGACTGAAGGTGACTAAGAGATATCGAAGAAGGGGAGAATGTTGTGGAAGGTGGTGCTTTGGTAGCCATTGTAAGGAAGGGAAACACTTCTATCCCTGTCAGGGAATTGGGAAACCATTGGAGGGGTTAAAATAAAGTGGAGCAACATAATCTAGTTTTCATTTTAACGAAATTCCTTGACAGTGATTTGCTTCTGGGATTATTTTTGGTATTTAATTTGACAGTGATTGTATGTAAAACATCACCATGGTGAGAGATTTTCTTCAGCCTATTATCATTTACTTATATCAATTTATTTTGTTTTATTGTCTCTTTTTCTTTCGAAACAAGAGTTTTCAAGAGCCAAATTAAACATTTATTCGTTTATTACAAAGATCATCAAATAATGTTATATCTGTATAGTAATATATATATAAAACCGTTACATGTTAACAATTGTTAACTAATACTTAGTACATGGGAGATAGGATCATTCATCCTTAAAATCTCAGTGTCTTGCAATATATCTGGTAACAATCCAGAATATGTAAACCCTGAATCTAAAATACAAGTTGAAAAAAAAGTTAAATATAGAAAAATTTTTAAAAATTACATAAAGACCTTGAATTTTTTATAATTTCTGGATGGAGACTGCCAAACCTGTAGGAAAGTAGACACTTGCGAAATGGAAGCAACAATAACAGTTACAAATACCTAAAGCCATGTGCAAAGTACAGATAGAAGATGGCTTTCTAATTTTATACAAATGGAAAGATGAAATCTATAGCATTTCATGTATAGTTGGTAGCAATAATTGTTCCAAGAAACCACCCATTTTCTCTTTGGTTGAGAGTTTACTTTATTGCCTTTATGATTAGTATTCTTAGTAATAGAATTAGTGATAATAAAATACAGGAGGTACCATAGAGTGAAAATATATTGGATTAGTTGGCATTGCTACTGTTTTATTCTTATTATATATTCCCATATTTTCTTACAGTTCCCCAATAGACTCAGGCTTTTGCAGTACATGTGAACCATCTTTATATTGTAGGTGTTTTATACAGAACCTGACACTTAGCATATAGGTTAACAATAGTTTTTCAACCCTTGAGCCTGCTCCCAATCTCCCTGCTCCATTAGTCCTCATTTTCTATTGATGCTAAATTTATAATCCTTGAGCACCCAATGTTTAGCTCCCACCTATGAGTGAGAACATGTGGTATTTAGTTTTTCTGTTTCTACATTGATTCAGTTAAGATAACAACCACCAGCTGCATCCACAGTGCTGCAAGTGACACAATATGATTCCTTTTATGTCTGCATAGTATTCCATGGTGTATATATACTACGTTTTCTTCATCCAGTCCACTGTTGATAGGTACCTAAGTTGATTCCATGTCTTTGCTATTGTGAATAATGGGGGTGCTATGATAAACATGCCAGTGTATGTGTCTTTTTGGTAGAACAATGTGTTTTCTTTTGGATATATACCCAGTAATGGGATTGCTGGGTTGAAAGGTAGTTCTCTTTTAAGTTACTTGTGAAATCTCCGATCTGCCTTCCACAGTGGCTGAACCAATTTACATTCCCACCAACAGTGTCTAAACATTCCTTCTTCTCTGCAGCCTTTCTAGCATCTGTTTTTTGACTTTTTGATAATAGCCATTCTGATTGGTGTGAGATGTTATCTTACGGTGGTTTTAATTTGCATTTATCTGATGATTAGTAATGTGTAACATTTTTTCATGTTTGTTGGTCACATGTATGTGTTATTTTGAGAAGTGTCCATTCATGTATTCTGTCAATTTTTTAAAGGGGGTTATTTAGTTTTCACTTCTTTGTTTAATTTCCTCCGGAATCTCGACATTAGATCTTCATTGGACCTTGTTGTATGTGTAGTTTGTGAGTATTTTCCACCATTCTATATGTTGTCTGTATACTCTGCTGATAGTTTTTTTTTTTGCTGTGCAGAAGCTGTTCAGTTAAATTACATCAATTACTTGTCATGAATTACTTGTCAATTTTTGTTATGATTTTAATTGCTTTTGAGGGCTCAGTCATAAACACCAGTCTGGAAACACCAAGGTATCCAGAATGGTGTTTCCTAGGTTTTCTTAGCATTTGAGATCTTACATTTAAATCTTTAATCCAGCCAGGCATGGTAGGTCACACCTGTAATCCCAGCACTTTGGGAGGCCAAAGCAGGCAGATCACACTTGAAGTTGGGAATTCCAGACCAGCCTTATCAATATGGTGAAACCACATCTCTACAAAAAATACAAAAATTAGGTGGGCTGTGGTGGTCATGCCTGTAATACCAGATACTCAGGAGGCTAAGGTGGGAGAATGGCTTTAACCTGGGAGGCAGCGGTTGCAGTGAGCTGAGATTGTGCCACCACATTCCAGCCTGGGTGACAGAGGGACACTCTGTCAAAAAGAGAAGAAAGAGAGAGAAAAGGAAAGAGAAGAGAAGAAGGAAAGAGAAAGAAAGAAAGAAAGGATGGAAGGAAGGAAGGAAGGAAAGAAGGAAGGAAGGAAAGAAGGAAGGAAGGAAGGGAGAAAGAAAGAAAGAAAAAGAAAGAAGGAAAGAAAGAAAGAAAGGAAAGAAAGAGAAAGAAAGAAAGAAAGAAAGAAAGAAAGAAAGAAAGAAAGAAAGGAAGAAAGGAAGGAAAAGAAAAGAAAGAGAAAGAAAGAAAGAAGGAAAGAAGGAAAGAAAGAAAGAAAGAAAGAGAAAGAAAGAAAGAGAAAGAAAGATGGGAAAGGAATGGAAAAAGGAAAGGAAAGGAAATCTTTAATTAATCTTGAGTTAATTTTGTATATCAGGAAAGGTAGGAGTTCAGTCTCATTCTGCATATGGGAAGCCCCTATCCCAGCACAATTTACTGAAGAGGAAGCCCTTTCCCCTTTACTTGTTTTAGTTGGCTTTGTCAAAGATCAGATGGCTGTAAATGAGTGGCTTTATATCTGAGTTCACTGTTCTGTTCTATTGGTCTCTGGGTTTTTTTTTATACCCCTGCCATGCTTTGCTTACTGTGGCCTCACATTATAGATTGAAGTCAAATAATGTGATGCCTCTGGCTTTATTCTTTTTGCTTAAGATTGTTTTGGCTCTTTGGGCTCTTTCTTGGTTCCACATGAATTTTAGAATTGTTTTTTTTTTCTAGTTCTGTGATAAAGGATGTTGGTAATTTGATACCAATAGCATCAAATTTGTAGACTACTTTGGGCAGTGTAATCGGTTTAATGATACTGATTCATCCTATTCATGAGCATAGAATGTTTTTCCATTTGTTTGTGTCATTTATGATTTCTTTCAGCAGTGTTTTGTAGTTCTCCTTATAAAGATCTTTCACCTCCTTTTCTCCAGACAATAAGGAAATATCTTTTTATTTGCAGGGCCAAAAAAAAATCTTTTCTGTGGTGATAAAAAGTTTAGAATAATATATATGAAAGCATGAAATAAAAAATTTTAGAACTATCTAAGAATATAAATATAGTCTCTATATGAATATTCAATACATTATCTGACACACTGGTTTGAGTGAAGCTCCACAAGTACAATTTTAAGCATCTTGACTTGGGCTGAGGTTCAGTAAATTATACATTCCCAGCAACTATAAGAGCTCTCTCACTAAAAATACATGTTCATGTTCTACTTAGATGTATTCCTAGGTATTTATTTTGTGTTGCTATTGTAAATGGATTTCATTTATCATTTGGCTCTGAACTTTAATGTTATTGGTGTAGAAATGCTACTGCTGTATGCAATGATTTTGTATACTGAAACTTTAATGAGGTTTATTAATTCCAGGAGCCTTTTGGTGGAGTCTTCAGAGTTCTCTATGTATAGAACCATGTCATCTGCAAAGAGACAGTTTGACTGTTTCTTTTCTATTTGGATGCCTTTTTAGTTTTTCTGTCAGCTGATTGCTCTGGCTAACACTGCCAGTACTATGTTGAATAAGAATGGTGAGAGTGGGCATCCCTGTTGTGTTCCATTTCTCAAGGAGAATGCTTCTGACATTTCCTCTTCAGTGTGATGTTGGCTTATATTATAGATGGCTTATATTATACTGAGATATGTTCCTTAAGTGTCTAGTGTCTTGATGGTTTTTATCATGAAGGGATGTTGGATTTTTACAAAAGCTTTTCTGTATCTACTGAGATGATCACATGGTTTTGTTTTCAATTCTGCTTATGTTGTAAATCACATTTATTAATTTGTGTGTTGAACCAACCTTGCATCCCACGCATGAAGCCTACATGATCATTGTGAATTAATTTTTTGATGTCCTATAGGATTCAGTTTGCTAGTATTCTGAAGATTTTTTTGTCTATGTTTACCAAGGAGATTTGGTTATAGTTTTCTTTTTTTCACTGTATCACTCCCAGATTTGGTATCAGGATGATGCTGGCTTAGTAGAATCTATTAGGGAGGAGTTCCCCTCCTTGATATTTTTTGGAATAGTTTCAGTAGAATTGTTACTCTCTTCTTGTACCAAGAGAATTGGTACAAAGCTCTTCTTTGAATGTCTTGTAGAATTTGGCTTTAAATCTATCTGGCCTGGGGCCTTTTTGCTTGGCAGTTTTTTATTACTGACAGTTTTGAAACTTCACTTTGGTCTGTTCAGCATTTCCATTTCTTCCTGATTTAATCTGGGGAGGTTATGTGTTTTCAGGAATTTATTCATTTCCTCTAGATTTTCTAGTGTGTGTGCATGTGTAGTTCATAATAGCATCCAAGGTTCTTTCATATTTCTGTGGGATCAGTTGTAATATCACCTTGTCATTACTGATTGTACTTATTTGGATCTTCTCTCCTTCTTTGTTAATCTAGATAGTGGTCTACTGATCTATTTTGATCTTATTTATATTTTTAAAGAATAATTTTTGTGATTTTTACATCTCAATTTTGTTTAGTTCTGCTTTGATTTCAGTTATTTCTATTCTTCTAGCTTTGAGATTAGTTTGTGGTTTTGTACCTGGTCTAGGTGTGATGTTAGATCTTTAATTTGAGATATTTCGAACTTTTTGAAATAGGCATTTGGCACTATAAATGTTCCTCTTCACACTGCTTTTGTTGCATTCCAGCAATTCTGTTATGTTGTGTTTATGTTTTCATATATTTCAAATAATTTTGTGATTTCTTCCTTGATTTCATTGTTTATGCAAAAGTCACACAAGAATAATTTGTTGAATTTAATGGTGTAATTGTGTGGGTTTTAGACACCTTCTTGGTATTTATTTCTATTTTTATTCCACTGTGGTCTGAAAGTATGTTTGTTAAGATTTTAATTTTTCTGAATTTATTGAGGCTAGTTTTATGGCCTTATTTGGTTGATCTTGGAAGATGTTCCATATGTCATCCTAAAAAAAGGTTTGTTTTTGCTTTTGTTTTTTAATTATGATGGCTGCAAATCACTGCTAGAAAGTATCAGGGTGCCACAAAATTAGAATTGATAATCAATAACGTACCTTTTGTGAGGTATATAGGAAAGAAAACAGGATTAGAAGGAAGGAAGGACTTATTTCTAATTGAACTGACCAAAAAGGAATTCAGAGCAACTGTGGCTTTGAACAGTCGAGGAAATACTTGGATGATGTTTAACCATTTCAGCTCAGAAACATATACCATGAGTCCTGGGTGACAAAAATCAGAAAAGTGGTATAAATAAGTGGTGACGACAACCTGGGGACTCATAGGACATAAAAACCATAATTAGAGGGAATGACAAGTTAAAACTTCATAGAGGAGGTTGCACACTCACATAGAAATTTTTTGAAAGAGATGTGGTTTCAAGTAACAGCAACAGAAAGGGCATTCTAAACCCAAGTAATGGAATAACTAGTGATCCTCACTGATACGGCATGGGCATGCATAACACAGCAGGTCAATACATTTGCTTCAAGCTATAGTAGAAGATTGTCAAGTACAAAAAATAGAAATAAGCATAAAGAATATATATTTCTTCTATATATATTCTCTATGCTTATTTTTATTTTGAAACATTGTCCTTGAGTATTTATTAACTTTGTGATTTGCATGTCTTGGCAGAACCCAGAGATGAGGCTGGTAGACAGTATTTTCTATTGTAACTTCTGCTTAATTTCAACTATTTAGATTGATTGTGAGGTTTTCTTTAAATGTATCTTATCGGTGAATTACATGTCATAGAAACATAGTTTGTTTGATCTGTAAAATCAATCTATTCCTCTCATTTTACACAGCAGAAAACAGTCATAAAAATTAAATGACTTACTCAGGATTAAATAGATGGACTATTTCCTAAGTGATTCAATGTTGGGAAAATATACAGAGTCCTATATATAGTCATTGCATTTTAACTCAAAAATCTTGCTCAAATCAGTCTTAATGGTTGATTGCAAGTTAATAATAACAAGAAAACCCAACATATATGGAAATTTGAACTCTCTGCCAAATGGATTCCTCGAGCCCAAATGTCATAAGTATTGTATTATATAAAATACTGGTAATTTAGTAGAAAGTTTGTAAACATAAAAAAAATTATGCCTGTCAGGAGAATCACTTGAGCCTGGGAGGCAGAGGTTGCAGAGGGCCTCCAGCCTGGGCAACAGACTTTGTCTCCAAAAAAAACAAACAAAAAACAACAACAAAAGAACCTCAG
>NW_016107501.1:902170-953290 GCF_001604975.1 Cebus imitator
TCATGACTCCTGCTTAGCTTTTACCTAGTATACAAAGATAAAATAAATACTCAGTGTAGTATATATTACACCAAGTCTATGTCATGAATTGAGCATAAATTAAGATCTGAAAACCTGAACAGATATAATAGAATTAAAACACATTTTAAGAAATCACAAACCAATGTTACTTCTATGGCACTAATAATATTTCATATTTGCCTTTTTTTTCTCTTTATATAGTGAAGACAACTTTCTGAAAATAGGATCTTTGTTTTCTAAAACCCCATCTGCTCTTGATGTTTATATATCATTTAATAAATTGACGACTCAACTTTCAGCATACACCCCAGACTTACTGCAAGATGAAAGTTTCAGCTTCATTCTCACAAGATGGTCAAACTTGCCTGACCAACTAAAAACACAGTTAGCACCTATTAGAAAACAGGATCATTTTTCTCTGCACACTCCCTAGACTCAGTGAGCAACAAAATAAAAAGTCCTTTAGCCAACTTCATATCAAAAAGGGAAAAGGTGAAATCAATGGAACAATAAAAACTGCAATCTCTTTTTGTCACATTTTATGACCTCATCACCAACAGACTCCACAAGGTCATCACTCCTTGTTTTAGTCTGTTAATGGTCTGGGCACTATCACTGCCACCTTTTGAACTTTTTTTTTCCCCCCACAATATTGCTTTTGTTTATTTTTTATTGGCTATTTCTATTGGTCCCCACCTTTTGGTTAAAATGAACCTCAAAGAAGAATGCTTTTATAGAATTCAATAAACCCATGCAAGAAAGATTCATGTGTTCCTATGATACCATCATTTCTGATAGCTTCTGTTGCTCACTCACATTGATTCTTTAGTTGGCAGTTTATTTAGATGTCAAACCAAACCCTAGAAAATTAATGTGCTCTCTATATAGTGGATTTCAATTTCTGCTATGACTTCTTGAGATACAAATGAAAAGAAAAATGCTTCCATATGTATAAAAATACATGGTATAAAATATGAGTAACATTTCATAGAAATAGACAACATTTCTTTCAATAAGTAATAGAATTGTGAATGAAAACTCAAAATATTCATCTATTTTGGTTAGTATTATTGGTTGATCATAATCCCTGGTTCCTTTTAAATGTATCATAGCCAAGAAGATTTTACTTTAATCCAGGATTAACAAATTGCCCGTATTTTTTTTTTAATACTTAGAAGATTTTATTTACTGTGAAACTCAGTTTGATAGGCACTTCAGGAATTTATTTTCATTAAATATTTGAAAGTTAGGCAAGGACTCTTAGCTATTCAGAACTATGACGTTTCTTACCCGTAACTGCCTCTTTATATTGGGGGTCAAGACATTTTCAGTCCTCTCAATATCTTCCATGGGAGTTTGCACTCCTTGTCCCTCAGTCTCTCCTCTACTTCTGATCGGAATAAATACTCTTACCATCATGTTGTTAAGGGTATCTATATCCTCAGCCATTTTACAGAAATCTATTTCCCATTTGACTTAGAGTCCTGGCTCTCGTTTAGTTTTGTCTTTCAGACAATATTGAAATTCACTTCTAGACTTCATTTTTAAATCAAGACATGGTTTTAAACAACTCAGACAACATCCTTGTAAGAAGGCTTTGGCTGTTATTGTATAAGCTTCATTTTCTCCCCCCCTTTAGCTATTAGCTTTCAAGTTCAAAATGGATTCCTTCAAAACTTGTAAACTCTACCTTTTGTGCATAGCTTACCTCCTCCCTTCTGCCATACTGCCTTTGAGAAAGAATCATAAATTTAAGAAAAATGCAAATTTCATATTGCAGTGAGAGGAATGAAGGAAAAATGCCACAATGTCACATAGTACTTGTTAAGGGGTAGGGTTTGTTAAAGAAGCCTGAAAGTCAAAGCCGAGCAAGAGAATACTCATGATTCACTATTTTACCATCATCACAGGAAGACATTTGCAGTGGGATAATGTCCTCAAGAAGAAACACGGTCCTCGCACACTTTACCATTTTATAGTGTAAATAAGGGAATATAATTTGGCAAGGATAGGCAAGGAGGAAGCAGGAAGCAGGCAGTCACCATATCCATTTTAGGGGCAAAAAGAATTCTCCGAATATTCTGAAGTTAACACTCTAGGTCCTTATGAAAATTCAGAGTCAGGATTCTAGGGAGGAGGCAAGCCCTGGTTCTGTAGGAAAGAGAATTTCAGGCATTCCTGCTGTGGAAGAGGAAGGCTTCTCTCCTGTTACCCATTACAGCATGGCAACTTGAAATTCTGAAGCAAGCTAAACTAAAAGACTTCTTACCACTTTACAAAAGGATGTTTGGTGAATACTGTTTATAAGCAAAACAAATTGGAATTAGTCCTCATATAAGTAATAGTTTAAATTACATTTGTTTAATAGAAAACTACAGTACCACTAAAACAAGTTTTCTACAGAAAATTTGAATTAAAAAAATTAAAAATTAAAAGTACTATTTCACCCATAGTTTATCCAATGGTAGACAATGAAAATTTTGCAGAACTCATAATGAATTTGCTTGTAAAGACAGAGGAATAAAATATAATACTACAGAATTTTAACCTGATAGAGGAATAACAAACTGTAAGACTAATGTAAATTATATAATTAATTTTATATTTTTGTTGATTAATATTATGTAATCAACTAAGAGCATACAAAGTCTTCCTAAAGAGAATCTAAGTATTCATGATTAGCATCAGTTCTAATTCAAAAAAGTTTTAATAACACGTTTATGATTGCTAGCAAAACTGAAGCTTAAAGTAGAAATATAATAAGTAGTCTAATTTCACTTCAATTTATAGAAAATATAAGGCTTTGTAGCATTTTATTGATTCATCTGTGCATTATTCTATAATATTTCTATTCTTAAATCCAACCTCAAAAACCAGCACTGCAAAGAGAGACACACACACCAAAACCAAGAATCAGCAGGAGTGGTGGCAGCAACAACAATGAATGTAAGGAAGAAAAAGCCATAAACATTAATTTAGTTCACTAGAAGCCCCATTATCATCACTGTAATCTTCAAAGTTGGATCACTCTGTGGTAGGTTCAGATTTAATGTCAGAATCTTTTGCAACTAAATTGAAAAAATCAGCTGTTATCATCTTCTGAGCAGGGAAATTTATTCTGCGTAAAATTTGTTTAATGTAAAAGAGCCTTTTATACTCATGACCATTATGCCCTTGCACATTAGAGAATAACAAGACACAGGGAAAAGTGAAGGGAAGTTTTACTAGCTAGACTGCCTTATTGACACTACAAAGAAACACAGAAACTTGCAACCCAGGACACTGCATGCTGATAATATTTGCGAAGACTTTTTTTTTTCCCCTGGTTTATATGTTGCTTCAAAGTTAGATTTTTATACACTGAACTGAAACTAATGATTATGCTGATAAGGGTCAACTTTAATGATAGATTAAAGTTTCTCCTTAATGTTTGTACTTTGAGTCTGACCTTGAGTGATTTTGACTCAAATCATCTACCAGTCTTAAAGAAGTTTCAGAATACTTGTAATTCCTGCATTAAAGTTTAAAGGGTAAAATCCAATATCCCTTTAAGCCTGATTTGCCATTCAACATGGTGAATAAGTCCTAATGTCTCCACACGTTTTCTTCATATTAGAATAAAATCAACATATGTAAAATATAACCTATAAAATCTTGTAAAATCAATTCCCTGATCACATCTACCTGGGAGAAAAAGAAATGAATATTGTCTACCTGGTATTATCCTGTCATTTTGCATGTTCTCTCAATCCAAGTACTTTTATAGAACAGGCTCTCTTTAATAATCCCTGTTTCTTGAACAGTGTCACAATCCACCATGGTTCTCCCCAGGGCAATATAAACTAAAAATCTTTCCTTTACCTAATAGTACTCAAATGTAGGCATAAAGATCCACCAACAGTTGATATGCTTTCCTTTATGACTACTGTGGGGCCCTGTATTAGTTTGCACAGTTCTCACACTGGTATAAAAACACTACCTGAGACTGGGTAATTTATAAAGAAAGGAGGTTTAATTGACTTACAGTTCTGCATGGCTGAGGAGGCCTCAGGAAACTTACAATCATGGCAGAAGGCAAAGGGGAAGCAAAGCACGTCTTGCATGGCAGCAAGAGAGAGAAAGAGAGTAAAGGAAGACATGCCACTTTTAAACCATCACATCTCAGGAGAACTCACTATCACAAGAACAGCATGGAGGAAACCGCACCCATGATCCAATCACCTGCTAGCAGGTCCCTCCCTTGACATGTGGGAACTAGAATTCGAGATGAGATTTGGGTGCAGTCACAGAGCCAAACCATGTCAGTTATATATAAATAAATCAAGCCTGCCCAAGAAACAGCTCTGCATCTTAGATCCCTAAAGAGTCAAAACCAACTATTTCTACTAATATTCTTGGTATCTATCAGAAAGGGATGCAGCAATGGCCTTGTCAATATCCTTTCTCTTTAGGCTTGAGAAAAAAACTATTTTTCTCTACTCATATTCAAGGGACATAAACAGCTAAACTACATTATAGGTAAATTGCAATGAAAAAAATAAATTGCAAGAGTTTTTATAATATGCTATGTTTTATAGAGACTCAATAGTACATTAATGACATTAAAAATGATATATTATTTCAGACAAACAGTATACTTGCTACACTAGGCACTTATGCCTTTCGGTTGAAAAGGGCATATATTTTATAATTTAAAAGACAATATGGCTGAGTTCAAGGCTGATAATGTAAAAAGAGCTCTAGAATTTTAAATTTCAAAAGTACAATTTGGTTGTTTCATGTACCACAAATCAATGTCCTGTGTAATCAAAAAAAGGTAAAATGAAAGTCTGTCTAAATTAATAATCGCTGAGGAGCCCATGTATATTAATCTAATCTAACAGGTACATAAATTTTCTCAAGGCTTAATATTTCTTGTATAAAAAAGAAAGGATGACTGGGAGTGATTAAAAATACAATTGAAGAAAATATTCATTTCAACTCTAAATGAAAACTTATAATTAATAAGCAATGAATGACCATAGGTTATGCCATTTCTCAGTAATCGTATTTAACAGAGAAATATAGTTTAGATTAAAATATGCTGAAATAGAGCTGGAGAAAAGTTTTTTTTTTTTCTAAAAAAAAAAGCACCTACATATTTTAATTTCTAATTAGGTACCCTGAAGCAGTGAGCAATTTCACTCAGACTAAATTGCCCTTGCTATATAAAGCCTTATAGTCAGCTGACATGTTCTGAAATCCCTAACATTTTCACAATTGGAATGCATACATTTTCGTATGCTTTAAAAGATTAGGAAAGAACATCAGGTATATATAATTGATCATTATAAAAAATATTATGTATGTTAAGAAAGATATCAAAAAACTGTCATATGTATATAAATGTGGATATGTATCTGGTGTATATGTAAATTATGAAAATAATACAACAAAACAAAATAAAAGTAAAATAAGAAAGACAAATTAGGCAAAGAGAAAAATGTTTGTAATAAAGGAACAGGAATTTTAACTTTAAACTATACAATATTATACCAGTTGTTAAAAAAGAATCTCAAAATAAATTGAATTTCTCTCTGTTAGTCAGAGAGAAATTCTTTCTTTAATAAGAAAAAGAAAAACATATTATGTGATTTAAAAATGTATCAAAATTAATACTAGATGTTTGGAAGAATAGGAAATATTTGTGGTACTCTATCGAGAAAAATTTCTCCATTTAGTTTTTAGAGATAAGCACTGTCAAACACTGAACAATAACTTATAGTGAATATGACACAGTTGAATTGATCAGATATGTATTAATTACTCTGGCTTGGCAACCTACTAGATGATAGGTATTTTAAAAGGTGAGCAAAAACAAAAATCCTGCACTTAATAGATTTTCATTCCAACTGTGAATGGCATAAAACAAATTATAACTCATTTTAGGAAACTGCTATGTGGGGGAAGTACCTGTTTGCTACTAAAATTAGTTAACATGGTGCATTTCATGGAGTCTTTGCTCACAAAGGTACAAATGTACTTGGTATAAGTCAATGGCTTTATAACAGAACGTATTTCATTAGAAGCAAGTCTTGCCTAATTTGAAATAAAAGCATACTGTATCTGTACGTAGTTTTCTAACGCTCTGATAAAACAAAGGCATATGAATCATGAAAATGAAGGTTGGTATAACCTTCAGCCTATCATTCATGTTTTATTCAGGATAGGTCAGGCAATGATGTGGCAATAAAATATTTTAAAGAGAAATCATTGTTTTATCCATAGTACAATGAGACCTGAATGGTGTGGTGTACTCTACCATCTGGATGATTGTCATGGAAGGAAAAGTGAACATCATAATTCATGTGTTGGATCCTAAGTGCTACTGCCTTGAAATAACATATGTTATTCATTTCTCTGACCAAAACAGGTAACAATCACCACTAACGTCAAGGAATTGGAAAAAAGTCAATTCTATCCTGGAAGGAAAATAAAAAATATTGGTGAATGATGCTAATGATGACGATACTCCATAAATGATGTCTCCAGGTTCTGGACCATGCTGAGAAAAGCTGTGAATGAGATTCTATTTCCCAATAAAGACTTGAAATATAACTAGGGACTAGAACTGACATCTTTCGGTATAATTCAAGGAGAAAACAAAGTCATCTGAAAGAACAAAGTATCTGTCAAGTCAGACATTTTCTTTACGAATTTTGGGAAGATGTTGATAATGACAGTAATAATAACAGACCTCAAAAATCTGAGCCATATTTTATATCTGTACTTCTTTTAGCTAAGGATTATTTTTTTAATAGTAGGTAATAACTTGATCTATACAACACTCTCAATAAAGCATATCTATGGATCTTTTGAGATGCTTGTGAAGATAAACTAGTTACAAAGTCTCTGCTGATATAACTAAATAAAGAATCTGATTATATGGGTTTATTAGATACAGTTCATTTAAAAGTTTGGGAATATGTATCTCTGAATAATTTTGAGAATGGATTTTAATCTTCCTGTAAAGTCCTTCTTTCTGGTAAAAGATAGCGTGGCCGGAATCACCTCAAAAATCAATACAAATGACATTTTGCTTATATGTTAATAAGTAGTATTTCTTCTGGCATGTTTTTCACAAATCCAAGAGTACGTGTATTATGCAGGCACATTGAAAACATGCACACACCAACTGCGATTAAAGAGAATATACTTGGCATACATAAATATGATGGTTAAAATATTTGTAGATAGAATGACTGATTAATTAAAAACTGGGGACATTTCAGGGAGTAATCTCAATTTTCCAGACTTACCTCTCAAGAAGGGGCATATTTTCATGGAGCACGTGCTAGCTATCAGATACTATTCAACCACATGCTTTGTGGGGCTATGATTCTCACTTTACAATAAGTTACCTGATGATTTGCTCAAGGCCATGAAGATCATGAGGTTCACACTGGGATTTCCACCTGAGTCTAACGTTAAATCCTCCAGTTATACTACTATACCTAGGTTAGAACTTGGTATATTATCCCATTCTGGGAACAACCATTAGCAAATTCATTAATGAAGGTCATGTTGACATTTCTATTTTCAACTAAAACATTTATTAATTTATACAGAGGTCTCCTTGGTTTAAACCAACTTGTCATTACTGTCTCTCAATGAGGGATAATGCGCTTGGGTTTTACAGGTAGTCTAAGTGTGAATTGAAAAGATTAACAGTTTTTGCCAATGGGCTCTCTCTGTCCATATTTTTACATAATAACAGTTCTCAAGAAGGCACCGGGTCTTAAGATAATAAATGATCATTCCTTACAACAGATCTATAAACAGGATCAGGATTGATGAATTTGCTGGCAGCTATTGGTGTTAATTAGCTCAAATTCAACTACAACAGAATCATATCTATCTATAAGATTTGGATTGTGCTAATACAGATCCAAAACAACTATTTCTGTAATTTAAGCAAAGCAACTGGTCAGATTTTTATTTGAAAACCAGCTGCCCAACTAATTTGACAAAAAAAAAAAAACAACACTTTATATTCTTCATCTTTTCTTCCCCTCTTTACCTAGCTGCTGTATAAATCTTTAATTAAATCTCTTACCACACCTGCCTAACTTTTTAACTACTTTCCATGCTATCTCATTTATCTTGTATCTTTAATTTTATACATAGCTTTGTCTTGTGTGTTTACCTCTAGATGTGACTAAAATTTATTCACCCTCTTTCTGATCCTGGTAAATTATAATCGATTCTGAATTTTCTTTCTCATCATGAATGTCACCTCTAAGAGGCCCTCTCTTAACGCCACACCAGATTCTAACCTACAATACTGTTTCTGGAATAGTGTTTCAGAAACCTCCTCACACTAGGCTGGAGTTGTCTAACTGCTCACAATGTCTTTCTAAATGGACTGTGACCCTCTTGAGAGCTTAATGGAACTTTTCAAGAAAAGTACATTTCATAGCCCACTCTTGATGAAGCGGTCGTAGCTTGGCTATCAAGTTAAAAACCCTTTTATCCTTTGGCAGTTACCTGCTCCTCAATTGAGGAGTGAATGAATATCTGAGTGAATGAAAGTGTCTTCTGTTACTTGTGTACTGTTTTAAAATAGCTAGTGACTTGATTTACTTATCAGGGTTGAGTACAATACAGATTAGCTGAACTGCACCAGATGGAAAACCTCTCGACAGTAGGCAATTAGAAGCATGCCAAAATAATCTTTCATTTAGTTGCAGACTTGAGAAAAAGTTATGACTTGAAACTTTTTGGGGATTACAATGGGAAGTTTCAGAGTAATAGAATAAGTGTAGGGAAAGAAATCGTTTATATTTGGGCAATAATTGGGCCCAGTTACTTGGAAAAGACGATTGGGAGTAGACAATAAGGCATATTGCACCTCCTCAGAGACACTGAGATCTTACTCTTTATTCCTCAATCCCCATGCCCAGCCATTGCAATAAAAGCCTAACACTACTTAAAATGGGATTCCAACATATTCTTTCCTGGATTGCTAGGCCCTATTCATTTTATGCTCTTCATACTGCTGAGCTTCAATTCTCTAAGCATTTTATCACATTACTAATGTTCTTATCCATGTTGCCAAATACTTGATGCTTTTTCTTGCCATTCCAGCTATAATATTAATTCCCCTTGACCACTATTTGGATGTCCCATCTCAAACTGCCTAAACCATATATTGCCTAAACAATAGAGCTCAGAGAAATCCCTGTTGGAGGTGGCTTTGCTTGAGAGACCCTGGTAATGAAAGTCTAGCTATGTTCCTTTGTTGTTATTTTCATTTTTTTTGTCTTTTGGAGATCAAGACTTCTAGCAAATGTTAGTAAATTGACATATATCCTCATTAGAATCTATTGACTCCAGGCCAAATTTATAATTTATAATAGGTATGAAAATAGAGAACAATTAATGTGTGAAAGATCTTAAACTGATGTGTGTATTTCTGGCATCAACTCTTATATCCTTTCATTAAACTGTTCTTTTCTCCTTCCTTACCATATGAAGTCATTCGAAATTGAATTTCCTCAACTCTTCATTTTAAATGTAGTTGTCCACCCATGTGTTAGTCCCTATTAATTTTTATACCCCTCAAATTAATTTTATTATAGTTATTTGATTAATCAAGTATTAGTTGGTTTATCAGTGTATCTATCAATCATTTTGTGCATACCCCTATTTTCTTCTAGGTTTTTCTTCTTTTAAATGTAAGTTCATGGAAAGTAATATTTTGATTATAGATTTATAAAATGACAATTATTTTTCATTATAAATTTGATGCTATTATTTGAAATTCTTCCAGCCTCCATTATTGCCAATGAGAAATCAGTTGTCTTTGGGGTAATCACCCATTGCAAGCTGTTTCTTATTTTCCTGAGACCTTCTTTGTTCATTTGGACTCACTCATGTAGGTGTGAATTTATTATTATCAAGCCAGTACACATCTCCTGCTTTATCAATGTTAATATGTACGCATTTTTTTATTCTGAAAAATTATCAGTCACAAACTCTTCAAACATTGCTTCTTTCCATATCTAAATATTCTCCAGTGAAAATTCTATTCAACATATGTTGGAGTGTCTCATTTAATTGTCTTAAATAAGAGAATTCTCAAATTTTAAAGTTTAAAAACTGTTTTTATATTTTTATATTTATACATCTATAAATACATATACACATTTTTGCATTTATATATTTTATTGCCTTCTGAGGATTTTTTCTCAAATTAATTTCTTTTAGTTAATGCTCCTTGCTTCACAGCTACAATGTGTAATTCGGCACATGTATTGAGGTTTTTTTGTTTGTTTGTTTTTGTTTTTGTTTTTTAATAGAGACAGGGTTTCACCATGTTGGCCAGGATAGCCTCAATCTCTTGACCTTGTAATCCGCCTGCCTTGGCCTCCCAAAGTGCTGGGATTACAGGCATGAGCCACCGTGCATGGCCCGTATTGAGTTTTAAACTACTCCCATTTTATATTTTTTCTTAAGCTGGATTTTTATCATATCTTTTTCTTCCATAAATGTTTTAGATATAATTATTGAGATATAATTTCATACTATAAAATTTCTTTTTAACTGTACAATTCAGTGATTTTTGGTGTATTCAGAGTTGTGCAACATAATCACTAAGTTTAGGATGTTTTGTTACTCAAAACAAAACAAAACAAAAAACTCTGTACCCATTAGCAGTATCTTTCCATTTTTTCCTACACTTTACCACTGGCAGCCACCTTTCTACTTTTCATCCCCATGATTTTTCCTATTCTATACATTTTATATCGCTGGAATCATACAACATGTGGCCTTTTGTGACTGACTTCTTTCATTTAGCATGTTTGCAAACATCATTCATATTGTAGCACATATAATTACTGTAACCTTTATTATCAAATAACATACCATCAAATGAACATACAATATTTTGTTTATTCTTTCATGTTGATGGACATCTGGGTTGTTTCTCTTTGGCTACTATGAATAATGCTGTTAGGAGTATTCATACATTAATTCTACATGGACAAATGTTCTCACTTCCTATAGATGCAGATTTAAGAGTAGAACTGTGGTTTATATTGTATTTCTATGTTTAACAGTTAGAGGAACTATCAAACTGGGTGCCAAAGTACTTGCACAATTTCTCATACATATCAGCAATGAAGGAGGGTTACAGATCCTCCACGTGCTTGTCAACATGTTATATTCTGTCATTTTTATCAACATCTATTCTAGTTGCATCTCATGGTTTAACTGTATTTCTCTAATGAATAATTAATTGCATTTCCCTAATACCTAATTATCTTGATCACCTTTCATATACTTATCAGTTATTTGTATAGCTTCTTCAGAGAAATATCTATTCAAATCCTTTGGCCAATTTTTAATTATTTGTCTTTTCATTGTCAAGCTGCAATTCTCTGCTTATCTGGATGCTAGTTTCTTATCAGATATATGATTTGTGGGTATCACCTATCACTTTGTTTAGAGTGTTCTTTGATATACTATGTTTTTAGTTTTAGTCAAGTCCAATTTATCTATTTTTTTTTTCTCTGCTTTGGTGTCATAGCTGAGAATCTACTGCCAAATCCGGGTCATGGAAAATGCACTTTATGTTTTTTTCCTAAATATTTTACAGTTTCAGTGCATATTTAATTTGTTAATCCATTTGAGTTAATTTATATATATGGTATAAGGTAGAAGTCTAAATTTATTCTATTGCATGTGTATATCCATTTGTTGAAGAGACTGTATTTCTTCTATTGAATTGTCCTGACACTTTCATCAAATACCAACGTATCATAAATGTAAGAATTTATCCCAGAACACTCTGTTCTATTACATTGATCTATACCTAGACCAGTACCACATTGTCTTGATTACTGCTCATTTGTGGTAAGCTTTGAAATTAGGAAATATAAGTCCTCCAACTTTTTAAGACTGTGTTAGCTGTACTTGGCCCATTATGTTTTTACATAATTTAAAAAACACCTTGTCAATTTCTGCCAAAAAATTGCTTGTACTGAACCTCTATATAAATTTTGAGAGTACTGACCTCTAAATAATATTACATCTTTGAACCCATGAATATGAAAGGTGCTTCCACTTATGTAGGTCTTTTTAAATTTTATTCAACAACATTTATAGTTTTCAGTATACAAGTGTTTAACTTCTTTGTTAAATCTATTCCTAAATATTTTATTCTTTATGATGCTACTATAAATGGAATTTTCTAATTTCATTTTTGAATTGTCTCTTACTAGTACACAGAAATACATTTGACATTTAATATTGATCTTGTATCCTGCAACCTTGCTTATTCATTAGCTGTAATAATTTTATGCATCCCTTAGGAGTTTCTAAATACCATTTTATGTCATATGTGAATAGGAGATACTCTGACATCTTATCAAATCTGAATCCCTTTTATTTCATTTTCTTGCTCAATCATTCTGATTAGAATCTTCTTTATAACGTAGAATAAACATGGCAAGAGTGGACGGCCGTCTTTTTCCTGATGTCAGAAAAAAAGCCATTATAGTTTTACTTGCTTCTTCTATGTAATTATCCAATTTATTCTTACCTATGCAATAATATTTGTAAAATTATTACATCATCTAGATATCTTGGTATAATAACATTTCTTTGTATTGCCTGCTGACTCACTAATGTTTGATGATTTGCTGTATGTTTTATAGGTTTAAAATGTGAATTCATGTTCAGTAGGTTTTATCTGTGATAGTTTTAGATGTTCTAGGGTAAAGTTTTTGCATTTCCAGATTGTTTTTTCTTTGTGTCTACCAAGCCCCCCCTAGAATGTCATCAACTTGCCATCAGTTTATACTTTATTTCTCTGTTTGAAGCTCACAAATTATGCTAATAGTGTAAATTCAAACTTGAAAAACACTCATGATGAAGAACCATGGTTATAAATTCCCAGAGTAAGCATTTTCCCTAGAACCCAGTAAGGAAAAGACAAATTGGCATAATGTTTTCTAATAGGTGTAACTTCTGAAATCTATTTTTTACTGAGATTTAGCCCTTTTATGTCCTAGCTGTAGTTAAACTTTTTAATTCCAACGCTCATTTTATGAGGGAGTAAAACTTTGTTAGACCTGCATTTGATCTAAAAATCATCTAACCTGGGTAGAAGGAGTTGTCCTTGGGGTTAAAATCAAAGCCAGAAATTATCCAGATTAGGAATCTCCACACCCATTGCACCTTCAAGTAGCTCGTTTATGTATTTATCATTCTCAACATTTTAAAGATCTTGTGTGAGCTTAGTGGTTATGACATTTATCCTGTATTACTAGGTGCATAAAATGAGAGTGTTTTCATATTATTAGGTCCATTTCTGTCCAATAGAAAATCTGTGATAGTAGAAATTTCCTTCTGTACTCTCAGTGGGGTTATCCAGTACTTTCATGGAACTTTGGAGCACATGAAATACTGATGGCATGAATAAAGAATTCATTTAAAATATTAATTAGAATGAATTTAAATGTAAACAGCAAAATGGCTGATGGTTACTGTATTGGATAGCTCAGAATCCAAGTCATCCTATTGAAGGAAATGAGAGCTTTACATTCAAAAGTTTGCTACCAAAACAATTAAAAATAAGAATTATTAAGATATACAATATAATGAGATAAAAAATCCAAAATTGATATTTTTGACTTTTAGAGAACTTAATTGAACTTTGCAGTGTTTACATTCTTAACTACATCCTCACACTTAATCTCACTGAAAATAAAAATTGTTTCTGTGTATTGTCCAAATCTGAACCTATGTAATTGGGTTATAATTCCAGGGGCTGAGACCTGTGAGTTGTCCAAACAATAAAAGGAAGTATATCTTTTTTATGTAAGAGTCTCTCTCTCTCTTCCCCTGTTCCACCTCTTTCCTCTTATTTCTATGTTACTGTTAATATAAAATGAGTTGGAAGCTGATCCCACTGCCCTGCTGCCCTAGTTTTAGAATAGTTGGAATTATTTGCCTCCAATAATGGAGAAAATTCTCCAGGTTTTTGATCTCTTACTTCATCTAAGCTGGCATGATCTGGGGTCTAGACACATCTTTTCACATATCTGAGTACAAGTTGAGTGAGTAAAAAATCGGAGTGAAGCATTTGAGCTAAGCTAAGAAATATTCAGCCCCACTAGGAGTTCTCCTTGGGTTGAAGTTCTGTTCACTGAATTTAATATCATTATCTGGTACCAAAGTTCAACTGTCATCATGTCCAGCTTTTAAGGGTGTCCATCACCTAAATATGCTACATTTTAAAAATATAGTTATCCTATTCTAACAAACATTAACCCTCCACCCCTTTTTTAAGACAGAGTCTTATTCTGTTACCCAGGCTGGAATGCAGTGGTACAATCTCAGCTTACGGTAACCTCTGCCTCCAAGGTTCAAGCGACCCTCCTGCCTCAGCCTACGGAGTAGCTAGGATTACAGGCACCCACTACCATGCTCAGCTATTTTTTTTTTTTTTTATTTTCAGTAGATATGGGGTTCTGTTATGTTGACCAGGCTGGTCTTAAACTGCTGAGCTCATGTGATCCACCTGCCTCTTCCTCCCAAAATGCTGGGATTACAGGCATGAACCACCACACCTACCCTGAACTTCCTCCTTCCATCTTAATGTATGTTTGTTACCCTTTAGCCATTTCTCTTTGTCTTCTCCCCATTCCAGTCTCTGTTATCTATTTTCACTACTTCCAAGTATTTAAATTTTTCAGCTCCTTCACAGAAGTAGGAACATGTGATACTTGCCCTTTTGTGCCTTGCTTATTTCACTTAAGATAATTATTTCCAGTTTTATCTTTATTGCTACAAATGACATTATTTCATTCTTTTTTAAGGTGGAATAGTATTCTATTATGTATACATACCAATTTTTCTTTATTTATCCATCTGTTGATGGATACTTAGATTGATTCCATCTTTACTACGGTGAATAGTGCTGCAATATGCATGCAAGTGCAGGTATCTCTGATATATTAATTCCTTTTGGGTAGATACTCGTAGATGGAGTATCAAAATTTCATTTAAATAGGATGTGATTGCAGGGATGGGAGAAGTTTGTGACCTTTAAAATTTTTTAAACATACCATTTCAACATATCATATAGCCTGACATATAATAACCCAAAATAACTCACTAACTTTTCTTTCTTACTTTTTTTCTGAACTTTTTGTCTTGGGTCCCCTGATAGCAATAGAAAGCCTTATGGAAGGCAAAAGAAAATTTTTAATAGGCACAATAGAAAAAACATAATTTGGAAAATTGAAATGGTGAGCAGTGAGATTCCAATCTACCAAATTTCTGTAATATAATTAAAATCAAATATACACATAAAAAATCACTACTTACATTTTAGAAAATAAGAGGAATTCTTTGCTTTTCTATAAAGTCTTTTAGAGTTTGCAGCATGTTTTCAATATCCATCATTTCATGTTAGATAGAAAAATCTTATAAAAATATGGAAAAATCAATAGAAAAATGAATTGACATTAGAAAAGCCTATGCAAATACCATTCTGTGACAATGTTTTCATTCACTACAAGTAATTTAAAGATGAGAATATTTTGAAAATAATAAGCAAATCAGTCACCGAGTATGAAATACATATCCATTACTCTGTTAGAAGGAAAGTAACCTTACATGCTATCAATAATTAATGCAAGGCTCAGATTAACCAGCTGATAACTAATTAACCTTGTGATCAGAAACGATGTAAGCTAAATGCTTTTTTACTACTATTTCTTTTCTTTTTCTTTCTTTCTTTTTAGATGAAGTTCCACTCTTGTTGCCCAGACTGGAGTGCAATGGCATGATCTCAGCTCACTGTAACCTCCATCTCCCAGATTCAAGCAATTCTCCTGCCTCAGCCTCCGAGTAGCTGGGATTGCAAGTATGTGCCACCACGCTCAGCTAATTTTTTGTTTTTAGTAGAGACAGAGTTACTCTGTGTTGGTCAGGCTAGTCTCAAACTTCCGCGTGCCTCTGCCTCCCAAAGTGTTGGGATTACAGTCATGAGCCACGGCACTCGGCCTTTTACTATTATTTCTAACTGAGAATAGAGTTATATCACATGGTTCTAATGGCTGTCTACATTTTAATACCTGAATCACAGCATTACCAAAATAAAAGCTGAAAACTACATGTTAAGTTCTTCAATACATAATACTGTCCCAAATTATAAAGGCTGAACTGTAAAATTTTCCTTAAGTTATAGGTTAATAATTAGTAGTTCCACCATTGAGTCATAGGGTAAAACACAAAACTAATATGCATACAGAAGTATGAGACATCAGAGACACCTATGCTGTGGTCTAGACAATGGTACAACAGACTCCTCTCCAAAACCCTTTCAACTTCTACGGAGAAAACTTAGGGAAGAATGAAGTTTTTAGACACCAATGAGATGACTGTAGCCTGAACTAGTAGTCTGCAATGCAGACAGTAACATTTCCATGTTTTCTTGCTCTTGTCCAGGTTTTAAAAGTTGTGGAGACTGCAGATATGAACAGGTCCCTTTTAACCACTTTCTTTTCATGCAAAGTTTTCTTTTAGATTCCACTTGCACTCATAATAACAGAAAGAACATTCACTTTTTCTTTTAAATGTAGTCCTGCAGGCAATGAGACTCTTTATCATACTTGCCTCGGAGTGCACCAATTTCCATCACTACCTATGATCTTGCTACTAACCTCTTTCTTGGCTTCATTTACAAGTCTGGTTCTCTTGCATTCTTTACTTTGTTTCTTCTATAAACTATCCTAACACCTGACCTTTGATTGTGCCTTTATCTTTTCTTATGTTGACTGACAGTTTTCCAAGATTACTGGTTGTCACTTCAGCTATCAGAGCCCATCCAACCTGGTCTTACTTTGGGTTTACAACACCTGGTCTATGTGTAATCCTTTTTCTCCTACTCACTGACTTTTCTGTAGTCACCGTTTTTGTATCCAACAAAGATTTGTATTTTTCCTTGATACCTTGTTGAACAGTTTCAAACATATTTGGTCCCCAAATAACACATCTTTGGAAAATATCCTAAAGGTTTTCTCTCTCTCTCTCGTGTGTGTGTGTGTGTGTGTGTGTGTGTGTGTGTGTGTGTGTGTGTGTTTTACAAGGTACAAAGCACAGAAACCCAAAGCAAACCCAAACAGAAAACCACACAGGCAAACACTTGTGCCTTGTTCCGTGTTCTCTTTCTTGTACTTTAGTCTTTAAGGGGAGAAGAAGAAAAAAATATGGGAGAAAAGAATGAACTGAACTTAAAAAAAAAAAAAAAAAAAAAGAATGGACTGAACTTTTCAGACTGCTTGGGCAAGGTACTATATTTGGCCCTTTGCTTACATTATTTCAGTTGATGCTCACAATAGACCAATGAGTTAGATATTATCACTATTCTTATTACTCTTATCGTAACGATAAGAAAACAGATTTGAAAAGGTTAAATACTGTTACCAGGCTTGTATAATTTGTGTGCCTGTACCTCATCCTAGATTTTTCTGACTTCAAGATGATACTTCTTACACCTCACTACGTTTCACCATGCATTAGTTTCACCCAGACATTTTACAGCTTCTTAGACAATATATTATAAGAAACCAAACCAAACAAAAAAAGATTAAATCAACAGAAGTGTAGAAAAAGTAAGATTTAAAAAAAATAGATAGGCTTCAAAGGGTATGAGGCCATCTAACATAGAAATCATGAAGGTGAAATGCCAAAATATATTATATAACATTTCTTACAAGAATGATTGACTTGAGTTTCTGAAAAGCCCTTAGAGATTCATATTATAATCACAACCTATTATTTTTTAAAAAAACAATAACTTATTCAAATCATTTGTTGTATAAATCAGTGAAATCTCAATAAAATATGATTTTTGGCAAATTATAAGTATACTACAAATATTATGGGTAGACACTCTCACTAATTTTAATTTATCTAAAATGTATAGTGGAATAGACCAGACCTTTAAAATCAAAGTCAACAATTTAAATTTTTCTCAAAATAAGAGAGTTTTTACTATAGACAAATCAAGATTAGTGACAGATATTCTCTCTCTCACTGTCTGTCTCTCTCTTTAGAGATATATAACATTCAAAGACTGAAACTAACTTAACTAGCGTGTATGTCCTTGAGAAAAAAACCAGACTTGAATTTATACCTGTAATACAGACCAAACTATCAAATATTATGATCTATGTTTTATTATCAAATACAATCATTTGTTTAAAATAAGTTATTCCTTATTATAACCTGTTATATTTCTCTCAGTAAGAGGTCTTGTGCTTATACTTTTAAAGTATAAAATGTTAGATATTCAATAATAACATTTTATGATTAAGGATCCAAAGCAGGCAATGTTGTTATAAAAGTGAATTTGTGAACAAGACAAAGGTCTTACAAGTTTAAACATGATTATTATTTGCTATAAACTTACACATTTGAGTCAAATGAATAATTATATAAATAGATATTAGCAAAGGATTAGTACTTGAAAGATTGACATGGAGTTGACAGTGACTCAGTAGGCTTTATGTACACCACCCCAGATCTGAGAGTAAAAAATATATTGAAAAAATTAATAAAGAAGTACAAAGGCAAAGACATAAGACATATCCATTTACAATAAATTATCCTTTTTAAAGTTATCTTGGAATATAGTCACTGCCTTAATCAGAACCCAATTTAACATAAATAGGGTTTGTAATAGAGGGAGACTGGAAGAACTACCATGTCTGGTAAGTTTATGTCGGTGTCCTTTGCATGACCTAACAAGAATTTGTCATTATCAGATATCATTTTAAATCAAGATATTTGGAAAGGACTTATGTCTTCTTGGATGAAGCATCTGTACCAACCTGCAAGTTGAATATAAAGTACATTTTGCAAGTTAGTGTGAAATGTTTATGACCTTTCTCTTGATTTCTTTAATGCATGTGAATGCAGTGAGATCCCAAGGTGAAAAAAGACCCTACCTAATTTGAATAAGAACGTTTCTGCAGTGAAGGCAGAAATGTACTCTGTAATCCTGTTTAGAGTAGAAAATTCCATTCACCTCTGACTTTAATAGATTGTGGACCTCTCAGAGGGAAATCCACCCAACACAATATCATTTTAGGGAAGGTATGTATTAATTTAAGAAGGTGTAAAATGAATTACAGTGTTTTCAGAAGGAAAAAATAGAACTTGGTTTAACAACTGCTCTTGAATAACTAAAAAGGCATTCACAATAAAATCCCTCTGATAATACCCATGAAAATAGCAATGTAAACTCTGATTTTCATCAAATTCATGCAGATCAATTCTAGATTGGGGAAACTCTTAGTCCACTGACAATTCAAATAGAAAAAGTATTCTCAACCTGACACTGAGTTGGAGAATTACAAACATTATTGCAAAGGCATACATTCCTTATTTATTACAAATTTTGTTCAAATTCTGATTCTCTGCTCAAACACATCAAAGTAAATGCATAGATAACTCAAACCAATGGATTATTCTACAAATAAGTTATGTTTGGCTGTGAAATGCATTCTATGTTTTTATCTGTGGCATATTTTTTTTAGTATACTTCACTTAGACAACTGCAGGCAGAATCTAGGTTCCACTCATAACTTTGTCACCTAGAAATTTTATATTTAATTCATATAGCTTTGGTTACAAATAATAAGACTTTCTTACACTATATCAAGTAGAATATTATTATAAAAATAGAGCAAGGTGTCTTGTAGAATTTTAATAAGGTCTACTATATAAAATCACCTCAGGAACACTAAGACTAGTTCTAAGAACCCTACGGAGTTCTCATGATTTCCTTTCATTTTACTAACATAGCTCACAAAACTCTGAGATCTTATTTATTTACATTTTCCTTTCACAATATTTTACTAAGTGCCTATCAGGCCATATACAGTGGCCAGAGATACAGAAGTGCATGTATGCCTGTGTGTGCGTGTGTGTGTTTGTACACATGTGGTAATAAGTACTATAAAGAAAATAAATACAAGGGGAATAGAAAGGGGTACATTGGTGGTAGGGGTGGTAGTGGTAGGCTCTTTTTTAACCTAAGGTATTCAGATATGGACTATATAAAAATGTGGCATTTGAGCACATAGTGCTGAAGGAAACAAGGGGGTAAACTATGATGATATCTGGAGAAAGTGCATTCTTAGCAGAGAGAAGAGCAAGAGTAAATTCTTTGATGTGTGAACATGTTTGTTGTCTTCTTCTAACCCTACTGACAACCAGATTTCTCACTTTCTGTGTGTTCTCTCTTCTACCTGATTTACTCATTTTAGTGGTTTTTCTCTCATTAGTTTTGCCTGCTCCTAATTGGAAATGACCTATTCTTTACCCCATGATCACCTCTCTCATTGCATCCTTTTATCTTCAACTTTCATTGCTTCCATTATGTGATATTTCTTTGTCTATACTTCCTGATTCAAATTGTAAAAGCAAAAAATCTCATTAGCATAGCTTCTTTTGCATTTTTTGATACTTGGCCAGTGTTCAGAGTGGGTGGGAGAGTTGATGTTTGGGTCACTGTATTAGTCCACTTTCACACTGCTATAAAGAACTACCTGAGGCTGGATAATTTATAAGAAAGAGATTTAACTGACTCGCAGTTCTGCCTGGCTGGGAAGCCTTCAGCAAAGTGACAGTCATGGCAAAAGATGAAGGGGAAGCATGGCACACCTTACATGAAGGCAAGAAAGAGAGAGTGTGAGGGGGAAAATGTCAAACACTTTTAAACCATCAAATCTCATGAGAACTCACTCATAATCACAAGAACAGCAGGGGGGAACCACACCCGTGATTCAATCACCTCTAATAGGTTGCTCCATCAACATGTGGGGATTACAATTCAAGATGAGATTTGGGTGGGAAGCCAAACAATACCAGCCATGTAATACCAAATATGATTGTCAAGGGTAGAATTCACCAGCAAGAAGTATAGGTGAGCATTTATACTTAAAAGAGGTTAAGTACATAGCAGAACTCAATCAGTAAAGTTGTCTTTTTCTTTTCTTGCCTTATATTCAACACCTATCAAACCAGTGAATTGAGATTTCAGATTCTAAAATATGTAATTATTTCATGTTCCCTACATACCTACATGTTATGAAAAGACAGATGCATTTAGATTTCTTACCAGTC
The DNA here is from genome assembly GCF_001604975.1 of Cebus imitator. Taxonomy (NCBI): domain Eukaryota; kingdom Metazoa; phylum Chordata; class Mammalia; order Primates; family Cebidae; genus Cebus; species Cebus imitator. The sequence goes on from NW_016107501.1 coordinate 923,381, forward strand.
TCCTCATATTATGGAAATTCTAATGTAGTGGATTGAATAGTACTCCTCAAAATATATGCCCACCCAGAACCTCAGAAAGTGACCTATTTTGGGATAAGGGTCTTTGCAGGTATAATTTAAAGATACTGATCATCCTATATTTAGCGTGGAGCCTGAATCCAAAGACTGTTGGTGCTGTAAGAGAAAGCAGAAAGACAGTTGAAACAGAGACACAGAGGGAAAGTAATGAGAAGATGGAGGCAGAATTTGAGCGATGCATTTATAAATCAAGAAATGCCAAGGACTGCCAGACATCACCAGAGCCACTAGAAGCTAGGAGAGAGACATGGAACGGCTGCTCCCTCAGAGCCTCAAGAAGGAATCAGCCCCGACAACACCTTGATTTTGGACTTCCAGCCTTCTGAGCTTTGAGAAAATAAATGTGTGTTGTATTAAAGCCTCTAACTTTACGGTAATTTGTTAAAGCAGGCCCAGGGAACTAACACATCTATCCACATCCTTGGATACATGAATCAATGTTGATACACAAAGCTAACATCTTCAGAAAATAACAACAAGTCTACAGACAGCAAGAATATGTTTTTCAACTTTCACTGCATATCTTGACTACTGCTTTCAAGTAACACTTCTTCATTTTTCTGTTTGCTTGCTTGTTTTTCTTAATTTTTTGTTATGCATATGAGGCTCTATGCTTTCATAGTTGTATATGTAAGCTCATGTGCCTTATGTTAAAACTTTGTCTTGTTTATGAAATAATTTAAAGTAGCTGATATAACTGTGTAAGATATAACTATACTATAAAATTAAAAGTGGAGTTAAATTAGAAGAAAAAAGGCAAGGCAATAGGACAAAGTGAAGACAAAAATGTAGCTAATGAAGAATATAATAAGGATTTATATATTTTTATACCTGTAATTATGACCTATCTACTCTAATGGTCATCTTGTCCACTTGCATGAATAAGTTACAGGTATCAGAAATGAGTATTTCTGCCCGATGTGGTGGCTCAGATATGTAATCCCAGCACTTTGGGAGGTTGAGTTGGGTGGATCACAACGTCAGGAGTTCAAGACCAGCCTGGCCAAGACAGTGAATCCCCATCTCTACTAAAAATACAAAAATTAGCTGGGTGTGGTGGCAGGTACCTGTAATCCCAGCTATTCAGGAGGCTGGGGCAGAGAATTGCTTGAACCTGGGAGGCAGAGGTTTCAGTGAGCTGAGATCGCGCCACTGCACTCCAGCCTGCGTGACAGAGCCAGACTCTGTATCAAAAAAAAAAAAAAAAAAAAGAAAGAAAGAAAATAATTTTTCTGTGGATACACATAAAGACAATAGTACATGATAAAATGGGCTAAATGATTTTCACTACTGTTTCAGTGGATATACTGTTTCATATTTTTAAATAAAACCTTAAAAAAGTAAACTACAGTAAAGACGACTGTCTAAAGGGATATGTCAGAAAAATAGAAGGTGGTTTCAGAATTCCTATCTCCAGTGAGCTGAATTAATATAATCATTTGGTTTTGTATATCTACATCAAGAAAAATGGACTACATGCCCTTCTAGCAAACATCCTTAAGTGATATGATTTCAACTAAGCTTTTCATAAATATTGGGTAACAGTGCATTTAAAACTGTGTTGCTGAATTATAACTGTATTTCTGATTTTTAATCCCAGTTGGAACAAAGGCTATACATCCTAGTAAACAAGTGTACTGTGGGTTAATACTTTTTTGTGAAAACAGGAGAGTCTAATGAGGAGCCTTAATCAAATATAATACCATTCGACTTCTGCTCTGAGTTGCACCTGATGGAAGCAGGGTTCTTTTCTGACAACTGGTTTGGATCTGCTTTTAACACAAATGAGTACACAGTCTAAAATTGTATGCTATATATAATGGTTGATATAAAGTTTGATGAAAGAAAAAAGAGACAAATACAATCAAATACATAGTTTGAACCAATTAAATTCTTAATAAGGTAATATTAAAATTGCATAGTTTTTTTAAATACAATAAAATAAATAAATGGGAAAAAAAAATAAAAAAAAATAAAAATAAAATTGCATAGTTTTAAGTATGCTATTTCCAGCTGTAGCATAAGATATATATATATATATATATATATATATAGAGAGAGAGAGAGAGAGAGAGAGAGAGAGAGACAGAGACAGAGATCTACTCTGTTGCCCAGACTACAGACTATAGTATAGTGGCTCAATCACCACAGCCTGGACTTTCTGGGCTCAGGTAATCCTCCTACCTTACTTTCCTGAATAGCTGGGACCACAGTTGCACAGCACAACTGGCTAACTGTGTAGTTTTTGTAGAGATGGGATTTTGCCATGTTTCCCAGGCTGATCTCAAACTCCCGGGCTAAAACTACCCCCCTGCCTCAGCCTCCCCAACTGTTGGGATTACAGGAGCAAGCCACTGTGCCAGGCCTAAGACATATATTCTTCATTAAGTGAAAAATAATGTAATTGAGATCCCTTGTTTTGTGAAATTATTACTTTAATGGTAATTTCAAAATGGGTGGTGGTGATAAGTCTACCAAAAATAACATCAGTTTTAGAATAGTTTATCATTAGTGCTTTGTGACATTAGTTACCTTGTATGGTCAGTTAGCTACTCAAATTGTAAAAACATGCTATTCATATAAATAATATTTATTTTTCTGAACTTTAATGAGGAGAAAGTACACAACTACTTTTAAAAATGTAAAAACTTGTTATATAGAAAAAACAGAATTTAAAAGGATTCCTGTAGCAGTCATTGCCAATGGTTCACCTACATATCTCTTGAATTCACTTTTACCCTCCAAAGACCACTTCCTGTAAATACTTGTAACTCTCTGAGAATTTTTTGCACAAGATCATACTAAGCCTATGAGCAAGGAAAGCCATAAATGCCACTGATTTCAATGCTCTAGAAGTGATCCTCAATAATAAAATTCTTGAATAAGATATATACATACAAGGAAGTTTAAAAAAGGCAAAATAACAATTAGTTATTGGCCCATGCACTGTGTTTTTGAAAAGCGTTCCCCCAAAATTAATGACCAGTTGGAAATTCACACTGTGACTTTATTTGAAAATAAGGCTTTGCAGATTTAATTAGTTAAGATGAGGTCATACTGGATTAAAGTGAACATTAAATCCAAAGACTGATGTCTTTATAAAAACTCTGTGTGAACACATAAAGAAATAAATTCATGTAACAACAGAGATAAAAATTGGAGAAATAAAGCTACAATCAATGAATGCCCTAGAGTCACCAGAAGGTAGGAAGAGGCAAGGAAAAATTCTTCTCTAGAGCCTTTGGAGGGAGCGTAGGTCTGCTGATCTCTTGATTTCAGACTTTCAGCATCCACAATGAATGAGAGAATACATTTCTGTTGTTTTAAACAATGCAGTTTACGATATACTTTGTTACAGCAGCCCTAGGAAACTAAGACACTGTGCTAATCCCGAGAAGTGTGACTCTAGCCTGCAGCTTCAGATGCAAGGTAAAAAGTCTCCTCACCTGTTGGCCCCATGAAACACCCCTACCCTTAAATCGCTCCCTGCTCAAATTTGAATCTTAGCATCTTCATCTTCATGGAAGGAGGTGTTAAGGGCAAGGGCAGGCTCTAGAAAAAGATGTCTTGAACTGGCCTGAGTAGCAGATCCTGGGTCTGCTTATTTGAATACAAAAAATATGAGAGAAAAGACATCCACATTAGACTCTGAATGTGCACTGATATTATTTATAAGTGAATTCTTCTGCTCAGTTTTTTTTTGGAATTTATCTGGTTAAATTAGTAACTTCTCTAAAGAAAAGGGAAAGAAGAAAAGAGAAAAGTAAAAGATAGGACATTTCCTGGGAAAGTCCTCTTCTCTCAGAGGACTATTGTTCCCCATTTTGTTCTGTTTAATGGAAACTGAATTTCCCATTCAAGACTTTACTTAATCAGAGCATAACCAGACTACACCCCAAGGGGGAAAATGAGAAATATCAAAGCCTTCCCAATCCTACTTTCATTTGACCATGTTTACCATTTTCTACAGTGCCTACTTCCCAATAAGGGATTACTGGAGGAGAATCATTATAATATGGTTCCCAAACTCTTTAAAAATGGGTCATGTTAATGTATTCCTTACCTGAATTTCAGAGTTGCACTATCAAAAAAAATCTCACCTATTTAGTTTCTGGAACAAATTATAGCCAAATGCTGTTAATAGATTACACGTTCACTGTAAGTTCTTGATTGACTTTGTGAAAGAAAAATCGGCCCAGTCATTAAGGAGATAATTTTATCCTGACTACAAGAATAGAGAGGATGTTTTTTAAAAAGAATGTGTCAAAGAGTGGGACAAAACCTGAGAGTTTATAGATGCATGTATACAAGACAGTCGTGAGGACAGGAAAAAAACAACCAATATTCAAATTTTCAAATTAAAAAAATAGTAACTATGATCTCCTGATATTATCAAAACAATTTCCTTTCCTTTTGTCCTCAAGTAATAGGGAAAAATAGAGCCAATTTAAAAGTCTTAAAACATAAAAATTAAAGACAAACTATTTTCCTCTCTAAATTTCATTCCTTCTTTTCTGGCCTAATTTGAGATCAACTGATAATGTTGAACTTCATCTAAGTTGTGTGTTCCTAGAAAGCAGCAATTGTTGTTGTAAAATCTACCATCACTCTGTAATATGTATTTTTTTAATTCCAAGCAATAGCTAACCAAAAAAGACTTCTTTTCTCTTGTATATCCCAAAAGTAATCCCTTCAGCCTCTGAGTGGAGACTTGCTGTCCACCCTTTCAAGTGACCCCTTTATTTATCTGCCTCTATAAAGCCCCCCATCTTCTCCTTCTTCTTTGACACATTCCCTATGAATGTTATTGCTATCACAGTGATCTGAATAAAAGTATCTCCTTATTGAGGGCATTTTGTCCTTTACAAAATTAATTAAGAGTCTACACTGAATTTGGATCCTACTAACAACAGCTGTAGCTTGAGTCATCTCCACAGTCCGCAGTGGCTGATTCAACACTTTGAAAGCTGGATTCACCATGAGGTTATTAATGGGGTCTTTCTTGGGTTTCTCTTTCCTCTTTCTAAATTTTCAACTGGTCACTGGGATACATAATAATATCAGAAAAACAATTTCATAGACAAAAAATACAAGAAACATAGGCAAGTCTACAGGCAATGAAATAGTTTATTCCCTAAGTACCAACTCCCTTAAGAAATTGACAAAAAGTATGTTTTCTGAACAAAATATGTATCTCCATCTGTACCCATATGGTTCCAAAGCAACTCTGAAAATGACTAGAAAATTTCAAAGAGTCAATAGAATTTTGTAAATGAGTGCTTTCTTCTTTTTTAAAATAAAATTAAGACCTCTACTGAGGTAAAACTGATATACAAGTAAAACACAGATATTTAATGTATACAATTTGATGAGTTAGAACTTGTGCATGTCCATGTGGAATCAACACAATCAAATTAAGTGTATGCATCACCCTCTAAAGTTTCCTTACGACTCTTCAAATTTTTTAGTGTGTGTGTTTTTGTGTTAAGAAAACTTAACATTGGATATACTCTATTAACAAGTGTCTAAAGTGCTCAAACAGTATTGTTAGCATTAGGCATTATGTTGTGCATTAGATCTCTAGAACTTATTTATCTTTCATACTAAACATTATACCCATTGAACAACTCCCCATTCCCCCCTCACCCAGGCCCTGGCAGCCACCATTCTATTTTCTGCTTCTATGAATTTGACTATTTTAGATACTTCATATATATGGAATCATGCAGTATTTGTCCTTTTATGACTGGCTTATTTCACTTAGCATAATATCCTCCAAGTTCACCAATTTCATTGCATGTGGCAGGATTCTTTTATTTTCTAATACTGAACAGTATTTTGTTGCATGTATATGTCATTTTCCTTTATGATTTACCATTTAATGGGCATTTGTGTTGTTTTCATGTCTTAGCTATTATGAATAATGCTGCAATGGACATGGGCATACAGGTATCTCAAGATTCTAATTCTTTTGGATATATACTCAGAAGTGAGACTTCTGGATAATATGGTACTTCTATTTTTAATTTTTTGAGGGACCTTCATAATGACTACACTAATTTGTATTCTCAGGAACAGTGTAAAAGGGTTCCAATTTCTTTACATCCTTGTCAATACTTGTGCTTTTTTGATAATAGCTATCCTGACAAGTGAGAAGTAATATCTCATTTTGGATTTGATTTGCGTTTCCCTGATCATTAGTAATGTTGAACAACTTTTCAAATGACTGTTGGCCATCTGTATGTCTGCTTTGGGAAAAAAGTCTACATAAGGTCTTTGTCATTTTAAAATTTGATTATTTGGAGGATATTTTTGCTATGAAGTTGTAGAAATTCCTTATATATTTTTTATGTTAACCTCTTATTCAATATATGGTGGGTAAATATATTTTCTCCCTTTTCATGGGTTATATTTTAATTATTGATTGCCTCCTTTGCAGAGAAAAAGCTTTTTAGTCTGATGTAGTTCCACTTACCTATTTTTGCTTTTGTTTCTGTGCCTTTGGTGTCATACCCAAGATCAATGCCAAGACCAATATCATGAAACATTCCCCTATGTTTTCTTATACAAGTTTCACAGTTTTGAGGTCTCATATTAAAATCTTTCATTCATTTTGAGTTAATGTTGTTTATGGTATAAGATAAGGGTCTAATGTTATTATTTTACATGTGCTCTTCTTATAAGAAAAACTCATGAGAAAATATTAAAGAAAAAGTTATAAGAAAAATTTTTAAGAAAAACTCATAAGAAAAATTCTGGTCAATTCTTTTTTGGGCAATAAAAGTTGTAATTATCTTTGTATTTTATTTGATCTTGGGAAATCACTTTCACTTTTTACATGGAAAAACTATAACCTTAGTAAAGTTTTATTATTTACCTGTTAATTTATTGGCTATGTGGTCATACTCATTAAATTTGACATTAAAGATTGATTTAGTCTCTTTTGTGCTTCTCTAGCAGAAAATCTGAGACTCGGTAACTGATAAAGAATACATTTATTTCTTACACTTCTAGAGGCTGAGAAATCCAAGGTCTTGGAACCTGCATCAGGTGAGGGCATTCTTGCTGTGTCATCCCAAGGGAGAAGGAGAAGAGCCGGTAAGAGCAAGAGCAAGATAGAAAGGTTCAAATTATTTCTTTTATCAAAAACCCACTCAGGTGATAACTAGCCCATCTTAATGATAATGCTATTAATCTCCCTTTTAAAAGTCCCACCTATCAGCATTGTTGGATGATATTGAATTACTAACATACAAACTTTAGGAGACAGAGTGAACCCAAAGCAGGAATAAAGTACCCACATTTCTTTGGACATTTAAAGTTGATTTTAAGTTAACCAACCATGTGTATGAAAAGATAAAAAAGTGCAGCCACTTCTCAAGTTAAAAAAAGCAGATAAAATCAATCCAATTCATCTTATTTTCTTTGCCTTTTGATTTTGCTGCATAAATAATGCATATGAAAAGTCCCTTCAGTAATTTTGGACTTGGCTAAAACAAGAGGGAAATGATACTTTCTAATACAAGTATTCCTAGGAAAAGGGTTGACAAGCATAAATACATTCTTTTAAACGCAGTATATAGTACTGACTCCAAAGAACAATGAGTCAAATTTCCCCAAGGTTTACTCCATATTACTAATAAATATCAACTAGTTTAGTTCATAAATGAATATATAGAAGAGACTTATAAATAATATATCTACTCTAAAACATGTTCTCTAGAGAGGACGTAATACTATTTTTCCATTGACTGTGCCACCAAGCCTGGCAATCAAGTTGAGAAATTTGCCAAAGTATCCTACAAATTACAACTCAAGGTAAATTGAAGGTTTCTCTTTACTGATTAATACATTTAAGAAGCAAATAACAAAGAGTAAAAAATGGAATTATGTACTTATTAATTTCCTTTGATATATTTTGAATTGCACATCAGTTAATTCCAGACAGAAAATATATCTTTAGCTAGAAATTTGATTATTTAACATTATCATTAACATATTAATTATGGAAACGTATAGAGAAATATGGTGGCTTCCTTGTTCCAATACTATGTCTTGTCCTCGTGATTACAGGGTTGTAAAATAAGTCATTCTTTTTACAAGTATTCTATTCAAATATCAATGTTTGATGCCATATTAAAAAGTTTGTAGACAACAAAGCTACTATGCTGAATTTTTGACATGTCTCAAGAATAATGATCTCTTCATAAAGACGATTTTGAGAAATATTATCAAGCCATAAAAGAAAAGAGCAGAAAAAAAGATGATGATGATGATAATAACATTATTAACTGACTGCTTAAAATGAGCCAGTTATTATGCTAACTTATTTATATTCATTGTATCATAATTAATTACATGTGCACAAGTCTTTGCTTTTGATTAGGAGCTTGCATATATTTTATTATACTATTTGGACTTCATCACAGTTTGCTGAAATACATGCATATTATTGTTATCCCTATTTTTCAAATGAGTAAACACTCAGTGATATTTGTTCACTTTGTAAATATAGAAAAAAGTGCATCCTCTAATTTCTAAACCAAGTTTCTTTCACCATATCACATTGGCCCACTTATATGGACAAGTCAATCTCCTTGTACTCAGGAAATTCCTTATTTTTTTATACAATGGGGGTAGGTTCCCTGTATTCCCATAAGCTTTCATTGTTTGGGCAACTGAAGACTCTTCACTATGCGCTAGTGAGGTTGTTAGCAGTTGAAAGTCAAGGGGTGAAACTTACATTTCAAATATTCTTCCCAATATCCTATGTTATACTGCTATAATAAAGATGTAGAGGAAGCACTTAAAGCAAAGATAAAGGAGGAAGAAAGAAGAAAAAATAGAATTATGGGGAATATTATAATGTATAATTATAGACCACATAAAGAACATGATGATTCACTCATCTATTTGTATTGTTCATGTTTGACAACTGTACATGAATCAATAAAATTAAATTCACATTTTTGGCAGATCTTCTACATCCTCAGTTATGTTGAATGTAGTACTCTCATTTGTTTTAGTCACAACAAAAGGTTTAATTGGTTTTCATCTTTTGTTCTGGCATAAGATACTCATTTGAGGACAACCTATAGTATGTACAAGTGTTGCTTCTTTTCAATTCAATATAAAAATGACCTCAGAGTGATGATAACAACAGTGGAGTAAAAAGAGGAGTAAATTAAAAACTCTTCTTAGAAGCACTAAAAAAAATGTCACCAAACGGGAAACTGTGCAATTGTTTTCAGAGAAACATTAAAGAGCAGTTAATATGCCAATTTGAAAATAAAAGGAAAAAAACCTGGTTACCAAAGCAGAAAGATTATTTTGTAAGGATATTGGAGAGTTCTGTAAATCAAAGGTAAGCTGGAGGGCTAAGCTCAGCATTCAGACAGGAGCCAGCATAGTCTAGGAAGCTATGAACATAATTATGAGTAGAGTTTGATTGTGGGAAAGATATTTCAGGTGTTGCCACCATGAGACATTGTTGCCTAATGGATGCTGCTGAAGTCATAACTCCAATACCAATTTCACCATCCCCAGTGGGCACTGGACTCTGGATATTAAGACTAAGGTATATTCTAAAGGCCCCGCAAGTTGCATCCAATTAACCAGGCCTTAATTATCTGCTTTCATTTGACCATGGCAATCTTAATATTCTGTCAACTTGACTAAACTTCAGACATGTTTCTTCCTGACATGGCTTCTGAAGTTCCTTTTCTTGAAATATTTACTTTAGAAAACATATAACTGTAAATTATTTCTTTGACCCTTTGAGATATTCTCCTAGCCACCTGTCAGTTTTACAATTCAGAAAGATTTTTTTCAGTGACTTGAGAACTGCTCTTTTGAAATATCATCATCAAAAAAGATCGTATCAGCCTCTATGGGAAGGTAGGATTTTAACTTTGATACAGTAAGCGACAATTACTAAACACAGATTGTGTAACTGCATTTGTTAGTTTGTTCACCTCTTTCCAAACATTCTCTAGTTCTTTCTCACAAGTTCACTCCAGCACTTAAGAATTTTTCCCATTTTTCATTTCAAGGAAGTTGAATTAAATCTCTCTCTCCTATTGCGGTAGGCATGAATCAAGCCTTCCTTGCCTGTTTAACTTGTCAAATGGAACTTTTCTTTGACCCACTCCAATTTCTATGGGTCTCAAAGTACAAACATTTGAACGTACAATTTTCCTAAGTGGAGGCAGAATCGCCTCTCACCAAGACTCAGACTGAAAAAAAAAAAAAAAAATCCCAAACACAAGGAAAACATTTTCAAGCTGAATGGCTAAAAGCAGACTAATGTTCACTATTTACCTGCAATATAATATCTAAGAGACTATTGTTCTTTCTTGCTCACACTGAAGACCAACACTCTCATAATAACGGTATCTTCCTGTTACAGTGAATTTCCTTGAATATCCTTAGGCTAGGTTATTTGACAGTAAGCAGCTTTATAACTATCGTGACTAGCTTCATATGATCTGTATGGTTGGAAATGGTGACTCCCATTATGATAATAACTATTATATGCTGAATAGCTTGTGAGGAACATAGAACTTTTTAAAAAACGAACTGTTTTAAAGGTTAGAAACTTTTTATTTCTTGGAGCTCAAAAAATAACCATGAAAGAAAAGATCCATCGCTTACCACCACTTCATGACTTGCAAATTGACTCTAGGTCAGCACACACAGCCAGCAATCTATAGAAGTCATTAAAAAATCTTAATTTAAAATATAGCTCAAAATGATGCAAACATTTTAACTTTGGTATTTCCAAAACTTTTAAGCAACTCCAAAACTTTTAATCTTGCTGCAATAACAACTCTACTGAAAATATTAACACTAAAACAGTGAACTGTAATAATTAACAATGTGTTCTTTTCTTACGAAAGGGGTCTTGTGACCATGCTTTTGTGTTCAAAAGAAAGTAGCACAAATGTACTCCTGGCTGACCACTTTCGCTAGTCTTAATACAGTTTAATATATATATATATAACTTATATACAAATTCTTTGAATGAAAAAATACTGAAAGCAATCTTTTCTCCAAAAACATGTAATTATAGTTTTCCCTTAACCTTATAACTTGACTCCATTTCTCTGTTGCTTCCTTTTTTTAATTTTATGGCTAAACTTTTTAAAACAGTTGCATATACTCCAGGTATCTTTTATTCCTCCAATCCACTTTTTAACTCACTTCAGCTGTGAGGATTTTTTTTCACCATTTGAACCAAAATTGCTCTTTAAACTGATGATTCTTAGTCCTCATCTATTTGATCTTCTGGCAACATTTAGTAAACCTTTATTTTTATTAGTGCTTGTGACAACTTTTCTCTTGGTTCTTATTTGACATCATTGGTTTCTTCTTCTTGAGTATCTTTGCTGGTTACTCTTCACCTTCTTGAATTATAAATTGATTTTAATGTTTCAGGGTTTAGTCCTTTGATATATTTTAATCTCTGTTTATATCAAATTGACCCCATAGGAGATCTCATCTTGCCCATGTATTTAAATATTTTCTAAATGCTGAAAATCCTTAAATGTTTGTTTATAGCTCTGACTTCTCCTCTCGAATCTAAATTGTGTATCCTCTTCCTTATTCAAAATATCCACTTCAAAAGACAGTTACAGTTGGATATAATTTAAAATAGACACTATTTTAAAAAAGACATAAAATAATATACCATGTTGGCTTCAAAATTTATGCATGAATTATCTCTTACCTGATCTACCAATAATCATAACTATTCACAATTAGGGTCGGCCTTCAGTTCCTCTGGTTTCACTGTGCTAAACAAAGTTATGTCCACTGGCTGACAAGAGGTTACAAATTAAAGCAGGATGCTTTTACAGTGATCCACTTGTTATGAGCCTCCAAGTGACTAATATATGGGTTTTTTAATTGTTTTCTAAAGGAGGATATCTGAGCACTATTTTATAGGGTCAAAATAATGATTCGTGAAAACTAGTGGTATATAATTTTGGTCAATATTTTTCACTACAAAAAATTATCAAGTTAAGGAGTTGATGCTAAAATAATTTGTGACTAGATCTAAAGTAAATTTGATTTATCTACTTCACTTATTTTTCCCTAGATTGCACAGGCTAGGAAGCATTTTAAGAACTCCTAATAGCATGGTTGTCTTCCATTCCTGGTTCCTTAGGAAATATCAATGGTCAATTCACATGTTGGTTTAACTAGAATTTTATCTTTATTGAAAATCACCTGTGAGGAGACATGAATTAGTATCCTGTTTAACAATTTTAGTGCAACCTATTTTCACTCTCGACATAATTTTAAAAATGTGATTAATATTTTGAACTCTAACTCTGCTTTTGAAAGTCACAAATAAGAGAAATCTGGATTATATGTATAACTACTAAAAGACAGAAATGGCCAAAAATAGTATTTTATGTTAATTATACAGTTTGGGCATAAGTTAGTGGAGTTTACTAGGTATCAAAAGACTATGGAAAATAATTATGTAATCTTTACTTTATGAGTTAAAGGATTCTTACCCAGTGGGGAATTTGACTCTCAGCTCTCAAAATCTGACATGTTCACGTCCCCAGATTCTTTTTTCCCAGAGCTGAGACCCAGGACTCTGAGCTTTGGACTAAGCATTTCTCTAGAATGTAGAGCCCACTTGTTGTTAGACAGAAGGGTTACAAAAACTTTCAACTCAGTCAACAGTAGTTTGGGAATCAACATCTTTTTTTGTGTGGATATATATATATATATATATATATGTATGTATGTATGTATATATATATATATATATATATATGTATGTATGTGTATATATATATATATATATAAAACCCCACAGGAAATAGATATTCAAGATCTGAGGGCAGAAGATTTTTCTTCCATGCTTCTGTGACTAAGTCTCTACATATTGTTTCATTCTGGTAACTAAATTTCTACTTTCTTCCTTTATGCTTGAGTTCAATCTTAATAACATGTTAGCTAGCTTGGGTCTTCTCTTTAGTGTTCTTTCCAGTCCTTCTCTTCTCACCTATAAATTAAGCCCTAATCCCTTATAAAGCAAAAATCTACTTATCTGTGGTAGATTTCCCATATCCCAACTGTCTTTTTGCCTTCCTAACCTAGTCTTGATCAATTAATCTGATTAAAAATAATGGCTTTCAAGACAATCCTAAGCAAAAAGAACAAAGCTGGAGGCATCATGCTACCTGACTTCAAACTATACTACAAGGCTACAGTAATCAAAACAGCATGGTACTGGTACCAAAACAGAGACATAGACCAGTGGAACAGAACAGAGGCCTTAGAGGCAACACCACACATCTGCAACCATCTGATCTTTGACAAACTGACAAAAATAAAGCAATGGGGAAAGGATTCCCTGTTTAATAAATGGTGTTGGGAAAACTGTCTAGCCATGTGCAGAAAGCAGAAACTGGACCTCTTCTTCACACCTTACACTAAAATTAACTCCAGATGGATTAAATATAAGACCTAACACCATAAAAACCCCAGTAGAAAACTTAGGCAAAACCATTCAGGACATAGGCATAGGCAAGGACTTCATGACTAAAACACCAAAAGCAATGGTAACAAAAGCTAAAATAGAAAAATGGGATCTAATTAAACTCCAGAGCTTCTGTACAGCAAAAGAAACAATCATTAGAGTGAACCAGCAACCAACAGAATGAGAAAAATTTTCTGCAAGCTACCCATCTGACAAAGGGCTAATATCCAGAATCTACAAAGAACTAAAACAGATTCACAAGAAAACAAACAAACAAATCCATTTAAAAGTTGGTGAAGGATATGAACAGACACTTTTCAAAAGAAGACATTTATGAGGCCAACAAACATACAAAAAATGCTCATCATCACCGGTCATTAGGGAAATGCAAATCAAAACCATATTGAGATACCATCTCATGCCAGTTAGAATGGTGATCATTAAAAAATTGGGAGACAGCAGATGCTGGAGAGGATGTGGAGAAGTAGGAAAGCTTTTACACTGTTGGTGGGAGTGTAAATTAGTTCAACCATTGTGGAAGACAGTGTGGCAATTCCTTAAACATATGGAAATAGAAATATCATCTGACCAAGCAATCCCATTACTGGGTATATACCCAAAGTATTATAAATCACTCTACTATAAAGACACATGCACATGTATGTTCATTGTGGCACTGTTTACAATAGCAAAGACCTGGAACCAACCCAAATGCCCATCAATGATAGACTGGACAAGGGAAGTGTGGCACATATACACAATGGAATACTACACAGCCATAAAAAATGATGAGTTCATGTGCTCTGTAGGTACATGGATGAATTTGGAAACCATCATTCTCAGTAAACTAACATAAGAACAGAAAATCAAACACTGCATGTTCTCACTCATAGGTGGGTGTTGAACAATGAGAAAAAATGGACCCAGGGAGGGGAGCATCAAACACTGGAGTCTGTTGAGGGGAGCTAAGGGAGGGACAGCAGGGGGTGGGGAGGTTGGGGAGAGTTAATATGGGGAGAAATGCCAGATATAGGTGATGGGGGGATTGAGGCAACAAACTTCCTTGCCATGTATGTACCTATGCAACAATCCTGCATGATCTGTACATGTACTCCAGAACCTAAGGTACAATAAAAAAAAGTGGCTTTATTTTTACAATGACTATGTCAGGGGTTTTTGTGACTGAGCTGACCTGATCCTGTGCTCCAAGAATCTTTATGAAAGTGATTCAATATTGGATCAGAATTTTTTAAAGAGGTTAAGTGTACTCACTTTGTACAACAATAAGTGATTATCAGAAAGCTTCATAGAATAATGAATAGACCAGGAACATAGCATAGGAATTCAAACCTAGCTGTAATATTAGAATTTGTCTTGGTATTTCATTGCCCTTGTGAGAGATGTTTTTAAAAGAGATTTTTTTAAATCTAAAATTAAAATTTGACATGCTTCCTTATCAAAGAGTGTTAAGCCACGATATAGCTGAATATTTTTAAATACTTTCATAGGGATTCTCAACTAAAGGTTTTAGACAACCATCCTAGATCCATAACATTTTTACACATGCACAAACACATACAGACAAAATCATTTTAAAACATTTACGTTAGGTCCACAGCAGAAAGGGTTAATTAAATTTCAGTAGAAGCCATATATCTTAATAATGCATCTTAAGAATTCACAGTAAAAAGTCACTGTTAAAACCCAACTTTGGAGAATTGTGTGGCAATAAAGTTTACATTCTCAAAAATTAAGAGAAGTATTGCCTCTTTTCACCATTTTTCTCATCGTAACTTTTACATACAAATGAAAAAGATAGGAACTTTTTTATGACAGGCTCCTTGTAGTAAAGGCTGCCTTCATGGCATGGTTATATTACAACTAAGAGATTTCAACTAGCTATAATTGATACTCACCAACCAAAAGATTTTTAAATAATCGTGAGTGTGTGTGTGTGTGTGTGTGTGTTGCGTGTGTATTCCCAATTTCTTGCCCACAAAATCTCTCTCCTTCAGTCTTTCCTCATTTCTGAATCTTCCCATAATTTACCAAGTTATTCTCTCCACTGTCATCTTTCAGTCCTCCCTTTCTCTCATTTCCACACCTTTAATCAGTTTTTGTTCCCATTATGTTATTAAATGGATTGCATAGATAATTTAATTCTGAAGAAATAGTAAAATCCTCTCCAAATAGTTCCAGAAATTCATCACCATCTAACTTTCTAAGGTGCCAAGGAGTTTCCGGAGATACTTAAACACATCAATGGATATAATTCATGAGAAACAATCTAAGGGTCAAATAAGAAAATTAGAATAAACGGGTTGTTGTTACAGAGTTAAACATATGGAAGAGCGAGCAGCATTCTGGAAATGAAATGAATTACAGAGTCTGGAGGAACGGGTAATGAAGGCAACCTTGGAGAGCAAGTATATGGGAAGCCAGTAACTGTGGATGCAATCAAACACAGAGAAGAGATGGAAGCAGTCAGAGGCACAAAGCTGAGTCTTGATCATCTCTCCTCCTTACATGTCATCTTGTCTGTTTCTGTTGTACCGGAGTAAAGTTATGAGTAAAAACTCAAAGCTTAGAATCTGCTAAAATCAAAAGCCATAACCTGTGATTAAGTAGCTTACTTGCTAATCCAAATCAGTAACCGTATTTCTTATCCATTATTTTGCCTACCATTCTGTATCTTCTACCTTATACTCCTCTAAATATTCCTAGCTCTATTTTAAGTAGTTAAAATACTACGAAGAGGTAAAACTATGTATTAGCTGTGCCTGTGTTAGGCAAGAGTGGAAGGAAATAAACGGCTATTAAACTTTCACAGAAATTCTTCTCTAAGGTAATGACTATTTATCAGTGAATTTGACCTCAGTATACCTTTATCTGATCACACTATTGTTGACCATCAAATGTTAACATGAGATTTTTCTCTTACCTGACCCAAACTAAGAGGTTTTGGTTTTCTCGATCTCCCCTTTTCAAGCCTGATATTAGTCTAGTAACTGAACTCAGAGTTCTTTTATTTTGTCTATTAGTCTTGATTTTTTTCTCAAACTATAATTAATCCTATGATAGTTTTTCATTATTGAATTATATAGATGCCTAGTGAGAACACTGAGCAGAATGTTTTTAGTGACCTAAGGCCAAGGGAATAGTTGTACGTATCTTCAGAGAATAAACAGTTTTACTTCTGACCAATGTGCCAGAGCTAATACAGAAAGTCTAGGACATGCATATTACTTTAATAGAAATTGATATAGATTATATAAAATGACAAACATTTTCTATAGTTTAATTTCCTAATATGTATAGCCAATTACTTTATCATCCAAGTGAAGTGAAACAGAGAATGTTACAGCTCAAATTTTATTTTTCAATAGTGAGATTTCTGCTGATAAAATATTAGAAGAGACAGTTTATGACTTAGAAAAAAAAAGTAGTATTTTGCTTAAAAGTTTCATTATCTCATTAAACAAAGTTTTCATGGAAAGAGAGCTATGATATTGAGAATTGGCCAGTTAATTTACATTCAGAATGACATGGTTTGAATCTCTGCTATGTCCCTTAATCTCCTGAATTTACCTTTAAAAAAAAAGCTACATCAAAGAGTTTATGTCAGGTAAAACGAGGTAATGCTTCCAAAACATGAGCAAATATTAGGTTCATATAAATATTTTGACTGTAAACAGAATGGTTTAGGTAGTGATGCTAATATTCCATGTCCTTTAATATTATTTTATCCCATTTATTTATTTCCACACAGGTATTTTATATATCCAAGTAGGTACAGGCTTTAAGTATATCGTGAGTTACACATTCTACACTATCACTTTTTTTTTCAAAGTTAAAAATATAATTACATCTTAGTCTTTATCAAAGTGTAGTTTTTTTATTAGAAAGTGGCAGTTACTCACATAAACATATTTCATTTTCCCATATTATATGCACTTCTAGTAGTATGAGGATCACTGTTAAACTGTATCAACTTATGTTGGATATTTTGAAACTGAAGTTAAAGACATGTGTTGTTTCAGTGTCATTGCCTGGATAAAATTTATTGCTAAATATTTCTGTACTGCTTCTTTATTTGATCAAATCATTGGGACTTTTCCTTTTAGCCACGTGGAAGAATTTCCCGTTATAGGGTTTTTCTATCAATATCCATTGAAAGTGCCACATCTGTCTGGTTTTATATTTGCTATTCCACAGAGGTGTCAAAAGCAATCTGAGGGCCAGCTAGCAATGAAGTCCACTGTGTGTAGTTATGAGTTCTTCATTTTCCATCCTGCCAAGTCTCTGTTTAGTTGTTTTTGCATTGTCTTATTTTTCTCCTGATATTTCCAGCTTTGTTTCAGCTTAACGCTCCGTGAACGGTTTTAAAAGAGTTAGACATAAAATTAAATGTTTTATGTCTCATATAGATTTTATCTAATTCTTTTAGCTATCTTTACATATTTTAATTTTTATTTTATATATATTTTTAATTTTATGTATAATATATATATATATTCCCAGAACTAGTTTAGCAATTTAAAACATTGTTTTTAGTATATTTTTAAAAATTTTATTACTGTTTATATTGTTTATAAGAAAAAAACTTGTTTCAAACACCCTTTTTATAACATATAAATAGTGAGTTGGTAATGTGTGTGTCTTTTGTGTTATGTAACCTGTATTTTCCATACTTCACCACTATGGAGACAAAATTAAATTTATATTAACACTAGCAAAGATTTCTGTTCAGTTAATTCTCATTCCTACTTACTCTTTAAAAGCATCCTCTCTTCAATAAATCTTCCGTAATGTTTCAGTTTTCTTGGGTTGATTTGAGAACAGGTCCTTTTGCCTATCACTTGCCATTGGCTATCACCTGCCAGCCAACATTTTTCTCTCCTACTTCTCATTCCACATTCTGCCTGGGGGTGATTACAAATGCTCACGTGGTCCAAGATAAAGAAGTCCCATACTGTTTCTTACCTTTTTTATTCCATGAGTAGTAAAGAATACTACTAGACCACAGTGGTATTTCAGAAATAATATGATACCAACTGAAGACTCTGCTAAAGTTTTCAACTTGAGGCCACTTGAGAATAATAAAGAAATGGAACAATCTGTGTACTTTTCCAAAGAAAGTAGGGTAATTTTAGACCTATTTCCAGCATTATGTTTAACACTGCCTCCATTAGACTGGTGGAAAAATATCTTCCCGAAGAAGCAATACACTTATGACCCTGTCTCCGAAAGATAAATATTTTATAAAATAACTTCTACTAATTTAACTGGGAATATTCTATTAGTGCAAACATCAAGCAAGGTTGCAAATGATAGTTTGCATCTTCATTGAAGGAAGTTAAATATATATTATATCTCCACTCACCACTAAGCCAAAGTGTAGGCTACTCAAATCAGTCAGCCCTTCAAAATAAGATCATACAAGCAGATTGATCATAAATGGTGCATAAAATTATTAAATGTTAGGAATTTTAGATACTGCTAAAGTCTCCTTTGGGAATAAAAGTATGCACCAAGAATCAAAACACATACATTGGTGGTTATTTTATGTTTAGAATCCTGGTGTTCAGCTCAATTTATTTCTTCACATTATGTAAGACCAGATTTCCTGAGGGAACAGATAGTCACTGGCATGCCAGTCAAATAATAATATTCTATAATAAGTACTTGGTATTGTGTTTCTAAATATTATATATATATATATAATATTTTAAATATATATATAATATTCTAAATATATATTCTAAATATTATATATATAATATTCTAAATATTACATATATAATATTCTAAATATATAAGATTTTAAATATTATATATATTCTAAATAATTTATATATACTATTCTAAATATTTTATATATATAATATTTAGAAACACAATACCAAGTACTTAATATAGATATATCTATATATGTATATATATCTATATCCATATCTAAATATTCTATCTATATCTAAATATTATATAAATATTCTATTCATTCTAAAATTATATATATAATATTCTAATTATATGTATATATAATATTTAGAAACACAATACCAAGTACATATTATAGACATAGCTATCTATATCTGTATCTATCTATATGTATATATACACACACGCACAAATGTTCAGCCTTTCAAGGAAAACTTGTAATTCATATAAAGTTCAGACTCTCATTTTTAAATGTAGAACATTCTTTGTTTCCTATGTACAATAAAAGGAGGACCTTATCCTAATTGTACGGTGGACTTCACATCCTTAAAATAACCTGATATTGTACAGAAAATACAGAAATATTAGTAGTCTCTCTGCTTCAAATCTTCCTAATGAACATGATCTCAAATTTTTCCTCTATACTGGGGCTATAGTTGAGGCTAAATGGACTATACATATTGTTGTCCTATTTCTATAGAAGTTTAGGCTGTACAGAAACAATGAGAAAATTACAGATTCTTAAATTGGAAGGGATAAAGTTCCTTTGACATATGAAGAACCTGAGATCCTAAACTTCCAACATATTTCTGCTGGAACCTTGGCAGGGCAACTTAGAGAAGTGAATTTAAGTCTTGTCTTCATCAAATTTTATCAGATTTTGGCAGACTACATATTAATAATATTTTCTAGCCTCAGGTTTTATTCACTTATGAAATTATGATAATCATTAGAATTGCTTCCCAAATATTTCTGGCCCACCTCTTTCTAGTCACAGGGTAGGAATATCCTCCTCAGCCCACTTTGAAGTTATCTGAGGCCACATGACTTCCTTTAGTCAATACAGCGGGAGCATAAGTGATAAATGCTACTTCCAAGAATAAAGTTTGAAATCTAGTGAGTGCCTTTTCAAGAGCCTTCTTTCTCCCTTACTCAACAACTGTCAACATTTGGATGATGGCTGTTCCATAGGCCTACCATGACTAGAAGTTTTAGAGTAAAACATTTATTGTTCTAAGATATGGAGATTACAAGATTGTTTCTGCAACATAAGCTAGCTAATACTGAGCAATCCACTGCCTAACAGGATTAACATAAAGAAAAAATATAATACATCTGGTAAATTCTAGAACATCTTCTGTGCTGAAGAAATGTTAAATGTTATCGCCAAAAATTAATTTTGTCAGCTGAATGTGGTGGCTCATGCCTGTAACCCCAGCACTTTGGGAGGCTGAGGCAGATGGATCACCTGAAGTCAGGAATTTAAGACCAGCCTGGCCAACATGGTGAAACCCTATTTCTACAAAAATACAAAATTAGCTGGGAATGGTGAAAGCACCTGTAATCCTAGGTACTCCTGAAGGCAGAAACACGAGAATCTCTTGAACCTCGGAGGCAGAGGTTGCAGTAAGCTGAGATTGCACCACTGTACTTCAGTCTGGGTGACAAGAGCAAAACTTGATCTCAAAAAGAAAAAAAAAAAGAAAAAGCAATTTGAAATTTGTATTTCCAGATGGCCAACATGACTATATAGCAATATTGTCCAATATTCCTGGTATAACTATACTGCCTCTTCCTTAGGGACATTTTGATGTAATTTAAGTTAGGGCTCAAATCAGCAATTCACTATGCAATAAATTTTAAAACATTATTGTTGGTTTCTGTGTTACAAGCACAGGCATTATGATAATTGAGTGACAAAAATATTTTCTCTCTAGATTTTCAGATCTAAATATCCAACTACACACTCAGCATCTCCATACAGATGCCCTGTAAGAACTTCAATCACAATGTGAAGAGAAAAAGAACACATAGATTTTCCTTTAGCAAAACAACATAGCTCCCACCCATGTAACACAAATTTTAATAAAAAAACAAACTCTCAGTTTCTTCAGGTAGGAGCTATAGCAAAGTGATGTTGGGTTGACCTCCCTAATATCTCCAAAATTGGTACAATTTTTCTCTCTTCACAACCATTATCTTAGTCTACGTTCCCCACATTTCTCAATTTAATTATTCTCTCAAAATTAAAAGATCTTTCTTCCTTTAATCATGCCCATTATTAACCCTATCTATAAAATATAACCTGTGTGAGGTTTTAAAAATGCAAATATAATTATCTCACTGTATTTTCCTTAGGTAGCATCTGAACTCCCTTACAGAATGTACATACTGTTATAAACTGAATGTTTGTGTCCATCCTCTAATTCCTATGTTGAATCCAGAGTCCCCATTGTTATGGTACTAGGAGGTAGACCTTTTAGGAGGCAACTAGGCTTAGATAAGGTGGTAAGATTGGAGTCCTCATAAAGTTAGAGAAAAGTAGAGCAGAGCTATGTCTCTCTGTTATGTGAGGACACAGCGAGAAGTTAGCTATCTGAAAGCCAAGAAGAGTACCCTTACCAGGAATCAAATCTCTCAAAACCTTATTTTGACTTCCCAGCCTCCAAAACTTTGAGAAATAAATGTCTTTTGTTTAAGTGGCACAGTCTACGGCATGATGTTATAGCACCATGAGCTAAGATACATATTTTACGATGTATGATTTGACTCCAAGTTATCTTTCCAGTCTACTATCTTACCACTATCCATTGTACTACATCAACTTGGCTAAGATGGAACTGCATTCCCAGTATCCACTTCCCACCCAAACACAGATCAATAGCCTTCACAGACTTCTCCACTAGCTCTACTTTGTGGAAACACTGGAAGCTTGATAAGCCTTTCCCAGCTCCCATGACATGCTCTGATATTTTTCCAGCTGTACCTTACTTCACAAAGGTAATGTTTTTCTGATTTTCCAACTCATCTTTTTGTACTTCAATTTTTTTCACAATTGCATATCTTATTTGTTTAATAAATACCTCATTCCATTATATTCATAATGATTCTTTCCCTAATTGCACAGGGTCTTATCTGGTCATTGGAAGTCACTCCAGATGAATAAAACTCTGGGTATGAAAATAGGAAATTTATTCCTTGTTCTGGTTAGATGTAAAGACATTAATGACTCCATTATCTGTAGAAAAAGGAACATTGGTAGCCCATGGCATATGATGGCAAAACAATTACTTAAGTGTTCCTTGTAGATGATTTTAATCAAATATCCATCAAGGGCAACATTGTTTCAACCATGTAGTTGCCACTATCAAACTTTCTATTGGAAACAATGAGAATAAACGGGTTGGCTGTTTTTGACAGCACTGAAGGACCTGGAGAAAGAAAATGATGACTTCAGCAATTTGAATTCTGAGTTCAATATTTTAGTAGGAAAACAATTAGCTTATGACTCATCTAAAAGAATATATATTTTCTGTATTCTCAGAGAAGAGATATCTAGAAACCAAACAACACCACAGTGTCTATTAAAATACTGAGTGAAAACAAATGGGAACCTGAAATTCAGGAAGGTGTACATGGGCAGATTTCAAGTGAACAACTTATTGAACCCCTAAATTTAGCCAAATTTCTTTGCCAATAGAAACAGTCTCATCTCCTTTCATAGAATCTGAGCTCCTTGTGACTAAGGAAATTGTAATGGCCTCACCAAGATAATGCTTTTCTGGGAAATGATGATACATATTGGGACCTAACTCCAACACTGCTCATGACTTTAACACCTACACACAGACTCACGTCCTGGCAGATTACAAAGGTTGAGTTGCACAGAGGAAGTAGCCTAGGAGAAAGCATCAAGTACATGAAAATTCTAATGAAATTTTTCCAATTTGTATGAGAAACCTGGCTCCTAACAATATTGGATACAGGTGAAAGAAACAGTTTTTGGATCATACTGAATTTACTTATTTCAGTGCTGTAAACAAGGTTTTCTAAATTCAATATTCTAACAAATTTAAGTTAACTTGTGTGTCTTGGAATGGTTCTGATCATTTTATCTGTTGCTGACAGAAGGTTGGGCCCAAAGGTGACCTACACTAAATAAGATTGGGGTATTTGATCTTTGGGATATGGATAAAGCGAGTGAGGTCTGAATGCTAGATTTGGTGTGTACGACTTGCTCACTTAATTTCTACCTCATTTCACTAAAGCCTTGAGCAATGTATTGATGAGAGGAGTGAGGCATCTTTGCCATGGTCTGCAGTGGCTTTTCTGTAGGAAGGAAGAACAGTGTGAGTGCTATTCTCAGAATGGACTCCCTGAGTTTAGTGGGGATGATGGGATTCCAGAGTGGCCTGGCCAAACAGTGGCACTTACCTGATAGAGAAATGCCTAGGGATAAAGTGGTTGGGTATGTTGAAATATTCTTTTCAACATGAAGGGCAAGTTGATGCATTTGTACCTTACTACTATTTGAAAAATGCAGAATATGCATTGGCTTCATAAGATCATGCAAACAAGTAGCATCTCATTTGGTTATGCTCTTTTGACCCACCTTATCAGGTAACTGGAAAGGCTTCCAGCTTTGAGTGGAGCCCAAAACAAGAGATATCTCTGAAGCAAGTCCAGGCTGCCATAAAGCTTGTTCTACCATAAGGCCAGAAGATTTGATGGTTTTTCAAATGTTTGTGGTAGGCTGAAATACTATGTGGAACCTTTTGCAATCCTCTGTAGGTAAGCCACAGAAAATTAGGAATTGAAGAAAAACTGTGCCATTCTCTGTAGAAAATCTGTTCTTCTGAGAAACTGCTTCTGGCTTACTACTGCACACTAACAGAACTGGAATGTCTGACTGCAAGCTGCAAACTATAACGTGACCTGAGCTCTTCATTAAGGCCTGGGTGTTATCTGAACATCCCCTCAACTCTCACCCCAGCCCAAAAACAAGGCATAATTTTGGGCATGCAAATGAATATTCTACTATGATACACTGTTAGACATCAGGCTCACCCTAGCCTTGAAGGCACAAATGAATTACAGGAATCAATGAATCAGATTTCCACAGCACCTACTGCTTCTATATGGTCTCTTCTCTCTCAACTTCTACGTATGGCCTCAGGGAGAGTTTCTTATATCAAGTTGAGTAAAAAAGATATATTTTGGGCTCAGTTTTATAGATGAAACTGCTTAATATGTCAGAACTCTGGACAGGTGCGGCACAACTGTCTCAGTCTGGGGTAGCCAGGAGAATAACAGAGAAAGAAAATGCTCAAAAGGCAGAACTTTGAACAGAGTACCTACCTGTTCATTTTTATCTGAAAAGAGAAATAACCAAAGGCACAGATCTACAATGATTTATGGCTGGTGGTTAAGGTTAGTCTGCATGTTCAGCGATTTGGAATGAACATGATTGGGAAATTGGTGACAAAGAGGTCTTGCATTGTCCACACAGATTACTAACACCACCTTCTAAGTGGTCATCCTATTTCTAGTTTTGCCCTTTTCTAATCCATTCCCTAAAATGTAGCCTGAGGGAGCTTTTTAAATTTCTGTCTGATTATTTCACTGCCCTACTTGAAATCCTAAAAAGGCTTTCCATTTCTCTTAGATAAATTGCAAACTCTTAACACAGCTAACATATTGTAGGCATTTATTATCTGACTCTGTTTTCTCTCTCTAGTCTATGTCTCATTCTCAATGGAGAAAACTATATTTTAATCTTCATGTATTCATGTTATCCTTCTTCCATGAATTTCCTCCACATACACCATTTTTAAATCATTTAAACAAAAGTTTAGACATTATTGTCTCTCAAAAAATTTTTTGACCCACCTTCTCCCCATCTTCAGATAGAAGATCCTATTTATTACATATAGTTATCGTTGGCCATGTTTCTAGGTAAAACTTTCAGGAATGGCTCATTTCTAAACCCAAAACCATTTAAAGTTTATTCATATTACCTATTCCAGGCTTAATTCTTCAGGCAATAGAGAAGAAGGAAAATGTGTGTTTCTACAATTACTTCTTTCTGTTTTTTCCTGCCTGGGATTAACTTCTTTCAAGGATAATGCAGAATAGTATTGATAATTTCTTTCAGTGGAAATTTCATTTCAAAGTAAGACTCATCGTTTATTTCTAACAAGGTAATAACTAAGTAGAGTTCATCACTGAACATGTCACAAAATTAGATATATCTTAGTTATCCACAGACACCTCATTATACAGGTATACTAGCTTTAAAGTACATCGTGCATGTAGCTTTATATTATAGATGTCATAAAATTTCAAAGCTGAAAGGAATATCCGAAGGCACCCAGATCTACTCTAGTCTCATTGAAATGCTTTCCAAGTGGTTATGCATTTATTCTTTGACATCTGCACTCACTTAAAATGCAAAATCTCACTAAGAGAATTTAATCCAACATAAGATATTTCTAACTTAAAGGTATCAGCAATATGTCAATTCAGAATTTTTCTCCCTGTAGTTTTAACCTAGTTCTGTTCATTAAAGGCCATATGACAAAGGGTAACTCCTCTTAAAATTACTAGTCCTTTCAGTACTTAAAGTCTTTGATATAATTTGGATGTTCATTCTCTCCAAATTGCACGTTGAAATTCAATCCCCAGTGTTGGAAGGGGGGCATAGTGAAGGGGTATTTGGGTCCTAAGGGTGGATCTTTCCTGAGTGGTTTGGTCCTGTGCTGGCAGTAATGAGTGAGTTCTCATTCGAATAGTTCCCAGAAGTCCTGATTGTTAAAAAGAGTCTAGCACCTTTGTCCTTTCTCTTACTTCTTTCACCATGTAATCTACAGACGCTAGCTCTTTTCTCCTTCTGTCATGAACAGAAGCTTCCTGAGGCCCCTCATCAGAAGTGGATCTTATCTTTGTGCTTTTTATATAGCCTGCAAGACTGTGAGCCAAATAAATTACCCAGCTGAAGGTATTCTTCCATAGCAACACAGATTAAGGCAATCATCACTTTAATTCTATGTGTCTTCATATTATATACAAAAAAAAAAAAAATTCTAGGTGTGTGTGAGAGATAGAGAGAATATAAGAGATCTGGGATATTTATTTGAAAGAGAAGATTAAAATGTGTATATCTGAAAGGAACAGTTTGAAGATTATTTGTTTTAATCATCACAAAGACACTATGGCCTATATAATTAAAGATGCAAAAAAAATTCCTTAAGAAGTTAAATAGCTACATATAAAGTTTGTATAAGAAACCATTGCCTATGTAGAAATAGGAAAAACATGATTATAAACTGAACAAATTTATTTACATAATTAATTTTTTGTCACTGTTTTTGGTTTTCGTTTATAATTTCCCTCATAGGCAATTACTATTAAACATCCTTAACATGCAACGTTAGTAAATTTTAGAAAAGCAAAATCCAATAGGTTTTGGATTATTTCACCTATTGTTTTTGGATTTTGCTTCGGTGACTAAGGCAAACAGATGCTTCTTTGCATCATGTAAAGACTCAGGCAGATTCAAAGCTCAGTGCAAATGGACCTGCATATTCATCATACTCTCCAGTTATAAATGGCAAAAGCAACAGTGGCCATGTTGATCAGCACTAAGCATCTGGTACTCAGGATTATTGTGAGACTCTGAGAATGTTCTGGCTGTCCTTGAGTCTAGAAAAACAAAAGATGGTGAAAAAAGACAAAAAGAGCCACAAACAAAAAAAAAATAGCAAACTTTAATACCAGCATCCATATTTATCGTAATCTTCTTTCAAATGTATCCATCAGAGGTGACATAAAGTAATAAATTTACTCTAAGGTAATGTATAATCGTTTACATATTTTGGCACTATTGTTTTAAAACAATGTTCTTCTATTACAGGATCAACCTAGAGAGCCTTGGCATCGTTTATAAGAATTGTTGTGCTATTGAATGCGATGTCAAATGGTTATGTCTAAGGCTAATCATTACCGAAACATATTTTTGTCATCAGAATCAGACAATGGGACTGTAAAGATTGTACAACTATTGTATACTATAACTTGGCAAGGAAAAAATAATTGATACCATTGTTGTTTTTGTAGGAGACCTGTACATCATCAAGAAGCCTGTTTTTCCACTGATTGGTGAATATGGCAAACAATCCGATTGATTGTGTATCCGCACAAGAAACTGAATATTCCTCATACCCCTACTATTCTAGACACTGAAATGACAATAAGCATTTATAATTCAATCTTTCAAAGGTAAGAAAATATAAGGCCTCACTGTATTAGAATATTATACATTATCAGTTCATCTGCCTTTGACAGTGAAATAGAGATAAGATCCTTCCTTTCTGTTTAATTCAACTAAAGATGGTGTAGAAACATAGAATGGGTGAGCAGCCCTCTAAGGCAAGGTCAGCCCTTCACAGACATGCTAAGGTTTCATCATGATGTCAATAGGCCGGTAGCTCTGTTTTGTCACCATCTATACTCAATTTTGGTGACCAACTTAACCACCTAATTCTTATTCACCTCATTCCCAAGCTCTATTCATTCTCATGTTCTCAGTACCCCAAAGATACTCACTGTCATTAAATGGCATAATAATGTGGAAACCTATAAATTATTGCATATGCTAAACATTGTGCTTACATGATTTATATAATCCTCACATCACCTCTGTAACATAAGTTTCATTAGCTCATTTTCCACAGGAGAAAACAGAAGCTCATAGATGCCAAAGAACTTAATAAAGATCTCACAAATTATAAACAGAAGGTCCTGAATCTAAATATGAAACTATATGACTCCCAGTCTCCATGATTTATCCACTAGAGATCAAAGCCAGCAATGCAACTTACAAGTTTTAGTGGGCCCAAGATATGTGTTTTTTTCATGAGTTAGCAAGTTTTTCTATGAAAGGAAAGACAGTAAATATATTTAGTTTTGGGGGCCAGATGGTCTTTGTTACAACTACTAAAACTTCCATTATAGAATGAAAGCAGCCATAATAAAATGAGCATAGATGTGTTCTGATAAAACATTATTTTCAAAAAAGTAATAAGCTAGATTTCACCCTTGGCCTGTAGTTTGCTGCATCTCATCTCACACTATTTTGTGTAACGATCAGCTTAATAAACAGCCAACTGACTAAAAATTATTTCATACCTTAGGATATTAATTCAGAATATTATATAAGTGACATGGTTCAGCATTACGGTCCAGCATGAAGGTTTCAATGAACTCAATGCAATTTGGAAAGCCAGTTCTAAAACTGAGGTCAGAAACCTACACTGTCAGCATGGTTAAGAGCATAGGGCAGAGGCCATCCTCAGTATATCTGAGGATGGTCTGGGAATCACAATCAGGCTTTCTATTAGTATAGTCATGCTTTCTTATACATTTTTCATGGTATATTGAAATCAAACTATGTTTTCAAATTTCAATATTTTAGTAACCTGCTAGCATTGAATTTGTCCTAAGAAAAAAATAGATGCATACATAATACATATATGGACTGATACTTAGCAGACACATGACATGTGACTACTGAACTATTAACTAGACAAAAAAAATTGATTTGCAAATTTTTAGCAATGGTTATTTTTGTCAAATAAAAGACAATTTCATTTGATAACATTGTTCAGAAGCTTTCCCTTCAGAGCTGAAGTATTTTGTGGAATAAATGAGTTAACAGGCAAAGCAAGTGTTCTGTTGAAAGGGAACTGACCACAAGAAGGTCAGAAGACTCCTGTTTCTCTCTAATGGCCTAACTTTATTTTCATCTTTGTCCATACATCACCTGAGATTGAGATATATATAGTTGATGCAAAAGTAATTGTGGTTTTTGGCATTAAAACCAATGACAAAAAGTAATGACAAAAAATGTAATTACTTTTGCAACAACTCTATATATATGTATAAACATGAGATATATATGAGCAATATATATATGAAAAATATATATTCACATGCCCCTCAACTTCCCATGTACTTACATGTAATAAACTGATCTAAATTAAAAATATTGTAAGGCAAACATTCATTTTTGACTAGTTTATTGGGGTTTAACCCCATGGGAAGTTGAGAAGCCTACTGAATGTGTATTACGTTCCCACCAATGTTAAGTTAAAAAATTGTATGTGGAACCATCAGTGTAAGTTAGGGACCAGCCCCACTGCAAGTTGCAAACCATCTATGTATTCATTCCTCATCATGTCTTCAGATGTGCAGATTCCACTAAGTCCTGGTTAATATTAACAAGTAAAGATACACAGAACATAGAAATTATCTTTTTATTTTAATAGTTTTTTTCAAATTTATATAGTATTCGTTTTATAAAATCATTAAGCTTCTAAATTGGTAAAAGTTTTCACCCATACTTTTCTAAATTTGGGGGTAAACTTACATATATTAAAGTTGATTTCATTGATTTATAAACAATAATGTTTAGGCCATATTGCTAATGATTGTGAAAAGTCATGTGTTTGTGTATGCACTGCTTATAAAAGTTTCTATTGTGCTTCTATTTCTCCTGCCTCTTTACATCATGTTTTTCTGATTTGTGACATACTCAGTTACCTAATTAAACA
>NW_016107501.1:953325-1006300 GCF_001604975.1 Cebus imitator
TTTAGATTTTTTAATGATAGATCAGAAAATTCATGAAGGTAAGAACCATATTTCTTATTCCTTGGTGCATTCCCAGACACTAGCACAATGTGTGTGATACAGGAACAACTAAGATTAGATAGATAGATAAGTAATCGTTAACTTAATAAATTAAACATTTTTTTTCTTTTTGGTACAATATAAAGAAAAAAAAATGCCCCTAATAGTACTTACATAAATAATCATCAATTAGTAAGGTCTGTGAAGAGTTAATACCTCATATCATTTTTAGACTGATTTTACACTTATTTCTGAAAAACGCTGATAACCCGTTTTCATGGGTATGCACCAGAGAACACAGAAGATATTCATCTAGATTCTGCATTTTGACAAAGAGGAGAATCAGTCTTCAGCTGTTGTCAGCCTAGATGCTTGCACTGAAACTGCTCAATTAAGCTTCTGATATAGTATCAAGTAGATGGTCACACTGGGCTACAAGATCGATAATAATATTTTCTCGTGTTTGTATAGCAAGCACTTGCACTTTCAAATAATATTTTCCCATTTATCCCTACAAAAACACGGTCAGATAGAAGGTTCAGACTACGTTTTTTGCTTCGCAAGTGAGGACAGTTCAGGACCAGAGAAGCTAACTGGCGAAGATGGAAAAAGTTTAAGACCTTATGTTTCCTACATTTGAGTTTATTGCTCTAGGCACTGGGTAACCCTGTCCCATGAAATAATCACCTTTGAAGGTTACACAAAGCTGTATTTAACTTCAGCAGCAGAACCACAGGGAACCATTTATGTACCACTTCTCAGAAGATATAAATGATGAGGATTAATTGCAGCCATTAAATGATCTACTATCAGATCCAAGACAGCATTACAAGGAAGACAATGTGGGGCAGTGGAAAGGTCATAGGCCCTGGAGCCAGACAAATATTTACTTTACTTTCACTATTGGGAATGTTCAAAATATCATGACCACATCTGAAAATAGTCTTATAATTTATGACTTCTGGAGGTTTGTTTTGAGGATCAAACATGATAATTTGTGTGGAGTAGGCCATTTAGCACCAAATTCATTTCCTTTACTTTGTCTGAGAATACTAAATATCTGTATTAGTCCATTCTCACACTGCTGATAAAAACATACCCAAGACTAGGTAACTTATAAAGGAAGGTATTTTAATTGACTCACAGTTCAGCATGGCTGGGGAGGCCTCAGGAAACATACAATCATGGTGGAAGGGAAAACAAACAAGTCCTTCACATGGTGGCAGCAAGGAGAAATGCAGATCAAAGGGGAATGAAATCTCCTTGTAAAACCATCAGATCTTGTGAGAACTCACTATCATGAGAACAGCATGGAGGTAACCACTTCCATGATTCAATTACCTCGCAGCAGGCCACTCTCATGACTTATGGAGATTATAACAGCTACAATTCAAGATGAGATTCGGAAAGGAACACAGCCAAACCATATCATTCTGCCCCTGGCCCCACCCAAATCTCATGGTCTCACAATTCAGAACACAATCATGCCCTTCCAACAGTCCCCCAAAGTCTTGATTCATTCAGCATGAACTCAAAAGTACAAGTCCAAAGTCTTATTTGGGACAAGGTGAGTCCCTTGCTTCTATGAGCCTGTAAAATCAAAAGCAAGTCAGTTACTTCCGAGATACAATGAAGGTACAAGCATTGTGCAAATACACCCATTAAAAATGGGAGAAATTGGCCAAAACAAAGGGGCTGCACAACCCATGCAAGTCCAAAATCCAACAGGGAAGTCATTAAACTTTTAAGTTCCAAAATCATCTCCTTAGACTTCATGTCTGACATTCAGGTCATGCTGATGCAAGAGATTGGTTTCCAAGGCCTTCAGAAGCTCTGCCCCTGAGGGTTTACAGGGTACAGCCCCCTCCCGGCTGCTTTCATGGCTGGCCTTTAGTGTTTGTGGCTTTTCCAGGTGCATGGTGCAAGCTGGCAGTAGACATACCATTCTGGGGTCTGGAGGACAGTGGCCCTCTTCTCATAGCTCCACTATGCAGTTCCCCAGTGGGGACTGTTTATGGAGGCTCCAACCCCATAATATCCTTCTGCACTGCACTAGCAGAGATTCTCCTTGAGGACTCTTTATTTGCAGCACACTTCTGCCTAGATATCCAGGTGTGTCCATACGGCCTCTGAAATCTAGGCAGAGGTCCCAAATCCCAGTTCTTGACTTCTGCACGCTTATAGGAACACCACCACATGAAAGTTGCCAAGGTTTGGGACTTGTACCCTCTGAAGCCATGGCCTGACCTATATCTTGGTTCCTTTTAGACGTGGATGAAGTGGCTAGGACACAGAACACCAAGTCCCTAGACTGCACATGGCACGGGGACACTGGACCTGACCCATGAAACCAATTTTTTCCTTCTAGGCCTCTCGGCCTGTGATGGGAGGGGCTGCCATGAAGGTCTCTGATATGCTCTGGAGTCATTTTCCCCATTGTATTGACTATTAACATTTGGCACCTGGTTGCTTATGCAAATTTCTGCAGCCAGCTTACATTTCTCCTCAGGAAATTGGGTTTTCCTTTCTACTGTATTGCCAGCCTGTGAATTTTCCAAACTTCTATGCACTGTCACTTCTTGAATGATTTGCTGCTTAGAAATTTCTTCCAACAGATACCCTAAACCATCTCTCCTAAGATGGAAGTCCACAGATCACTGAGGGCAAGGGCAAAATTCCACCAGTCTCTTTGCATAGCAGGTGTGACCTTTACTTTACTTCCTAACAAGTTCCCCTATTTATTGCTCCATCACTATCAGCATTTTGGTCAAAGCCATTCAACAAGTCTCTCAGTAGTTTCAAACTTTCCCACATCTTCCTGTTTTCTTCTTAACTCCCCAAATGGTTCCAACCCCTGCCTGTTACCCAGTTCCAAAATTGCTTCCACGCTTTCAGCTATTTTTACAGTAGCACCACACTCCTGGTATCAATATACAATATTAGTCTGTTCTTGCACTGCTAATAAAGATACACCAGAAACTGGGTAATTTATAAAGAAAAGAGTTTTAAATGAATCAAATTCCACATCCTGGGAAGGCCTCAGGAAACTTACAATCATGGCAAAAGGGGAAGCAAACACATTCTTCTTGACATGGTGGCAGCAAGAAGTGCAGAGCAAAGGGGAAGAAATATCCTTTATAAAATAATCAGATCTCGTGAAAACTCACTCACTGTCAGGAGAACAGCATGGAGGTTAACTGCTTCCATAATTCAAATACCGCCCTCCACCAGGTCCTTCCCATTACATGTGGAGATTATGGGAACTACATATAGTTCAGGATGAGATTTGGGTGAGGACACAGCCAAACCACATCAATATCTAATATCCATTTATTTCCTCTTTTATATCAACAACACAATCTGGATTTGTTGGGGTAACATTGTATATTAAACACTAAAACTTTGTTTCCCCACCTCCTGTTAGATAGGGGGTGATTGATATGATGTTGGCCAATGAGAGGTGAAGGAAAATTGTTGTTTAGAATTTAAATGCATATCAGATGCAGCATGTGCCATTTTCCTTTGTCATTCCATTTTGTTCTGCTGGCACCTGATCAGAAAGGTGGAGCAGCCATCTGACACCATGGGTAGGTAGTGGGGGCACAACTTCATACTAAGAATGTCTGAAATATGTGACAACGATTCTAATATCCGATTGAGTTATCCAGCCACTGTCCTAGTCTCAACTGTCTACATTAAAGTCTTCACATTGTGACAAAATGTACAGATTCTTACAAGTGGGTGGAGAAATTTCCCTTAAAGCCAAGCTAGAAATTCTCATCTCATAAAGTTAATTTCTTTTATTCATATTTCTGTAAAGTATTTCCTAACCTATCCTTAGCAGCACTGCTAGTTTAACATTTCTTTACTAAAAATTAGTATATTGAAGTGGTCTGGGTAAGTGACAAAGCTTAAAAATGCCTTAGTCACAGAGCTAGTTGCTGATGGAGCTAGGGTTCAACATAAGGCATTTGTGTCATTCCCAGAGTATGAGCCATTCTCTGTGACTTAGAGTCCATACTGTGTGAATTTTACTTTTGGAATTTGTCAGCTATGTGACCTTGCCAGACGTGGATAAGAGAGCTAGATTTAAGATGACATAATTAAATCCTTACCACACCTGTATCAGGTAGAGCTACTATGATCACATCTTACAGACGAGAAAAGCAAGGTTTAGAGAGACTAAGATGCTTCCCAGGAGTACACATCAAGTGAGGATCAGAGCTATTTGTTTTCAAATGCAGCTCCATTTGATTCAGATTCCATATTTCTAATGACTACATTATGCTGCCTTGATTGCACATATATACTGTCAACGTCCAATTTCTGCTAAAGAAAATCTGAGTATCAAAAACAGACCTACTCAAGAGAGTCTAGACATTTATTTATAGGTACAGTGGAGTCATTTCTGGTTTGGGCTAAGGACACAATACACTAGGTTTACACTCCACTCAGCTATATTACAGAAGACCCACACTGACTAATTCCATGAGATATTCTGCTGTTAAATCACTTACAATGTGACAGGTTTCACACAGCTTAAAGACTCAAATATGTTCCTCAGCATATTCTGAGCAGTATTTTTAGGGGCAGATATCTATGTTTGTAGGGAAGTCCCTGTATTACCCATTTAACCTCTAGGGATGGGGATAAATCAATCCCTACTATCCAGTCCAAAATGATCAGATTTCTCATTTCATTTTTTAAAAATTCTCTCATATTAAGCCAGACAGCAGCATTTCTGTTTTCTTCCCCCTAGCATCTGGAATACCCATGATCTAGGATATATTTCTGTGGATTTAGAGTCTAAAATGTCACCACATGCTGCTGCTAATAATAACACATAATAATAACTGCTGTGAGCGTCCTTTAGCTGTCAGCTCTATTTTTATTTCATTTAAAAAATAATAATTTTGGTACCCATTGCTGTGCCTCTGCAGGCATTTACAAATCAAAACCATATTTTGCATTTAAAAAAAAGCAAAAGAGTAACATGTAGCTCATTCAGATCTTAAGCCTTAGGCAACATAATTTCCCTGACTGCTAGCAAAAAAAGACTGATTGCTCAGTGGTCAAGAATTGAAGTAGGATGTCAGTAGAGGATAGACTCATAGATTCAAAGAAGTCAGTAACCTTTGAACTTATGTGGCTCAACTTTCATCTGTTGTATTATTTCCTCTTTCATAATCATAAAAAACAAAATATCTTCATGAAAACATTGTATACCTTGGTATTTCTGTCTGTCAATGACAATACATTATATTCTAAGATAGATTCATTTTAAGAGTCTTTAAGTCAAGGTCAAGTGTTTTTGTTTGCTTATTTCCTCCAATGTCATTTCTTTTTGTTAGAAGTAAATTATACTCCCAGAAGCTTTAATTCAGTAGCATTGTTTCTGAGCTCTGTAACCAACAGACTGTTTGACATATAATCTTTGGCCTATTTAAAGATGACAAGCATCTCTTTAAGTCCGTGTTTATAAATAGGTAGAATTATATACAAAGTTTAAGGACAGGCATCACTGAAATTAAAGGGACAGTTGTAGCTCCCTGACCTTTTCAATGAAGCCCTTCCATGCAGAAGGTCTTGGGTATGGCCTGAGTACCTTCATTACCACTCAATACATAAATGCTTTATTCTATCCAAACTGTGTTCCATACTTGACCCTAACTCTCCTGCTCCCTTTGCACCTCCTTTGTGGGGTTGCCATCAGTAGATTACTGCTACAGGACTTTGGTATCTGCCTTTTCCTCTTTGGAATACTCTTAATTCCTAATATTTCTTCAAATAACAGCTCATTCACTACTTCTTTGACCACCAAAGTAAAATTTTATTTTATATAATCTTAAAATACCATTGACTGCCTCATCCACAACTTGTAAAACACATCTGCCATTTTAATTTTACACTTACTCAGTAACCATTGGTCTATTTATCTATGATAAATTCCGTGAGAAAAATACACTGGTTTTGTTTTTGCTTATGTATCCTTAAAAATGACCTCAAATCTTGATTAATAGTGAATGATCAGGAAATGTTTGTTGAAGTTAAGATTGAGGGGATGTCATGGCTTGGCTGTGTCCCTAACCAAATCTCAGCTTGAATTCCCGCATTGTGGGAGGGACTTGGTGGGAGGTAATTGAATCATAGGGGCAGGTTTTTCCATGCTGTTCTCTTGATAGTGAGTAAGTCTCATGAGGTCTAATGGTTTTATAAGGGGAGTTTCCCTTCACAAGCTCTCTTATCTGCTACCATGTGAGACCTCCCTTTGATCTTCCACCATAACTGAGAGGCCTTCCAGGTCATGTGGAACTATAAGACCACTAAAATCTCTTTCTTTAGTAAATAGCCCAGTCTCAGGTATGTCTTTACCAGTAGTATGAAAATAAACTAATACAGTAAATTAATACAGTGAATGACTGTAAAAGAGATGAAATAAATAAAATTTTCAGGGAGAGAAAGTAGGTGAATTGGTGGCAATACATTTAGCAGAATGAATACAGTCAATAAAATGAGCTGAAACCTAACCTTTTCAGTGTATATGTGCATTTGCACATGCACACATGTGCATACATGTTTGTGTATGTTTATAAACTAAGTGAAGATGGTTGAATGGGAATAGAGATGAACATTAGATATAAGCTGAATCTCAGTACATAAGGCAGTGTATAGGGCTGAAAAATCTCTAAATTATATACTTCTATATTCTTGGTCCTCTTCTGGCTCATATGGTGAGGCTACTTTCCTTTGTTATTGTAGACAACTGGAAATTTTACTTTTTGATTAGCTGAACCAGGAAAATACACACTAGAGACACAAGACAGTGCTAAGAGTGAAGGCAAGGGTGGCTGACACTGAAATGAGGCACCTTTCCTAGAATCTGCGCTGTCAGACTTTTGCTGTTCAGGCTGGGAACGAGAAGATTTCCAAGTTCAAGTCCTCAGAGGTGCAGACGTCAAGACAGGCTTAAATAGGTACAATGAGATTCCAATTTGATTTTTTTTTTTTTTTTTTTTGCAGGGGAGAGCTATAAAGAAAGAGGGTTTTGAGCTACATAATTATTATACGCCTAAAATATAAGACTAAAAGTCTTGCCACTACTCAGGAAGAAGTGAGCAGAAAATGAAGTTACCACAAAGGAGAGCTAAGCCCAGGGAAGGAGAAGCTCTGGTGCCTGATGGTACTGCCTACATCTCTTATATTTGGAGTATCTGGACTTGAAGACTTGAAGCAGTAAGCCAGAAACATTCTACCCTTCTCTTTTAGAAATTAAACTAGCTTCAGAAAATAATTTACCAATGTTTTCAGTAACTAAACGGAAAAGAAATATTTTGAATACTGACTACGTAGAGATAACAGTATTAATTAACATTAGAAGGGGAAGAAAAGTGTATTTATACTAATTTCTTTATATATTGATACAAAGGATGGAGTTAAAATTTAAAATAGGTTAATCAAGTAACAGAAGCATATTTGAAGATGATCAAAAATGTAGGAGAAATAATATGGTAGAAGTGGAAGGAGAAGGAAGTAGAAATAGAACAAGTTAATTAATATTATTTTTTAAATAGAGATGGAAAGTAAATATAGCAGATTCATTTATTATAGAACGGAGTGGTTATAGCATTATGGGGGGCTATTTAGAAGTTTATCTGTTGAATTTAACAATGTCTATATTCTTGGGTTCAGAAATTCTATTTATTAAAGTTTATTCTATGAATATAATGGAAGAAGTACATACTGAACTTTAAAAAATGTATCTAATGAAGCACTCATGTAGGTAAAAATGAAAGCAAACTAAATATGACTCCATAGGAAATTTATTAAATAAATTATACTGTGAAGTCATTACAAAGTATGAGATAGTCATAATGGAACTGGTAGGCAATAATATCCAAAATATATATTTCAAGTAACAAAAATCAGGGGAAAAAATGGGACACAGAATATACTACAATTGGTAGGGAAAACAGTTAAATACAGATAATTCTAAATGTGTAAAGCCTCTCTGCAGTGAATAGCAAAAAAATTGTGAGGCTTGGTTGTTCTGTGAAGACAGATTAGATCACTAGAACACAGAGAATGAAGGGAGATTTTACCCATTTTTTCTCTTAATCTTTAAATTCTGTAACATATATATATATATATATATATATATATATATATATTCAAATACAAGTATTACCTATTCCAAAAAGAAATAACTTATTTTACAAAATGAATAAACTAGAAGTAGATTCAAAGTACTCCATGGGTAAGAATGAAAAAGAACAATCAACTGGATGAGGCAGAATCAATAAAAAATGCTGCCGCGGAAGCCAGGAGAATTTTGAGGAAGAAGCCATGATAAACAGTTGCAAAGAGGTCAAGTAAGACTCAAAATGATTTTTTCTTTTTTAACATTTGCCATTGCAAACAATGTGTAATGATACAAAATGGTTTTAGAATAAATTACAGTATAAGAACAAGTAGCAGAAAAGAGGCTGCATTACCAACACTTACACTGTGAATCTATGTCCAAAAGGCAGGAATATAGATATGACCAGATTCTCAGGAGTATGATGAGAATGGAGGATTTTTGAATGCTTGCATTGAGGGGAGTTCAGCTTAGGTCTAAGCCTGCACAGCAATTAAATTTGATATATACAAAAAGAAAAAAAAAAGGAATAATTTGGCCTTGGAACTAAATTGAATACTGTTTATATAATTTTACTGATATAAATAGTGCTGTGAAAAAGGCTTAAAGGAACTCAGAAAATATCTTTTGCTTCATCTTTACATACTGAAATTTAGAAAATCCATAGACTTTCAAATTAAATCTATTATTTTTCCTTTCTATCCTCTGAAATCAGGTTCTGTTTTGTATCTTACTCACTCATTACTAGGTTTTCTACACAAGCATTTATCAAATCCCTGACACTCATATAACTCAGTAACAGCTTGTTAAAAAAAAATGGTCTAGAAAAGAGTTATTTTAGAGCATGGCTAAAAGAGCTGTGCTGCAAATGTGCAAGTGGCTGTGGAGTACAGAAAGGTGAGTAAGCTGTCAGTCCGCTCCGGAGCAAGAGAGGAATCTGCCAGTTATGTAAAGGATGTACATTTTTTTAAATCTAAATTTATTCCTAATGCATTCTTTCAGGGTAACAGTAGTTATTAAATCTCTAGTTACATTTTGTAATTGAGCAAGACTTGAAGTGAATGATCACAAGAATCAGGAATTACAATTCCTTTCATTCTGAAAATGTCATTGCCTCCAGTGTGCTACGAGCTTCACACTTGAACTGTGGGTGAAGAAATTACTGTATGTGTGCCAAACTTTCAGCTTAATATTGTTTTATTAGTTTTTACTATTAATGCATATTCCTGGTTCTTAGCCATTTGCCAAAGTTTAAATTATAGATATAATAAATTTTTCACATAAAATATTCCATGAAAGCTAATTTTTTAAGACATCATGGAAGACACAATGTGGCAGAGGGTGGGAGGCCTGGGGGTTTATGCATATGCAGGAAAATCATTTCTATGCTTTCTGTTCAGAATCTTCTAATTACAAGTATTCTTTTTTTCTTTTTTACTTTCAGTTCTGGGATACATGTGCAGAATGTGCAGATTTGTTACATAGGTACACCTGTGCCATGGTGTTTTGTCACACATATCAATCCATCATTGAGGTTTTTCTGTTTTTTGTTTTTGAGATGGGGTCTCACTCTGTAGCCCAAGCAGAGTGCAGTGGCACCACCTTGGCTCACTGCAACTTCTGCCTCCAGAGCTCAAGTGATTCTCATCCCTCAGCCACTCGAGTAGCTGGGATGAGGTTTTAAGCTGCACATGCATTAGATATTTGTCCTAATGTTCTACCTCTTTTTGCCCTCCATCTCCTGACAGGCCCCAGTGTGTGATGTTCCCCTCCCTGTGTCCATGTGTTCTCACTGTTCAATGCCCACTTATGAGGGAGAATATGTGGTCTTTGGTTTGCTGTTCCTATATTAGTTTGCTGAGAATGATGGCTTCCAATGTCATCCATGTCCCCTCAAAGAACATGAACTCATTCTTTCTACTGGCTATATATTACAAGTATTTTAAAGGGATCAAAATATTTAAAAGACTGGTTTTAAGTTCTTCCTGATCTCTCTTTGTTTGACTAATTCTAAAACACAAGGCATACAAATCAAAATCCATGTCCCATATGTAAGGACAAAAATGCTCTTGCGAAAATATGATAAATTATTTTAAAAAAGAATATATCTTAAACATGTTATTTATTAGCATGGGAACCTCGATCCTTACAGATTTTAGGCGATGCTTTTTATGAAGATTTCGGGCTTACTGAATTGGAATATCTGTGAGCAAAAGCACCTAGCCCATAATCTATGCTCTTGTTTGCTCCTCCATGGTCTAGTCCACAGCTGCATTAACTATTTGATTTCTTCATTTTTCCACCTGCCAGCTCCTGCTATCCTCTCAGCTACTGACTGAAAAGGAAGAGCTGTTGCTATTTTATTCTCTTTCTCAGCCACCTGAACATACTAAAATTCTGTCATACACGCCCCTTCCTTATTGATAAGAATATACAGCAGACTCTGTTAGGGTGGTAGGATCCTTCAGGAGATTTGACGGAAAAAAAAATTTGTATGTCACTGCCTAAATAGAATGACCCCATAGTGTGTATGCTACCGCAGAAAAAATAAATTGG
This sequence comes from Cebus imitator, assembly GCF_001604975.1. Classification (NCBI taxonomy): domain Eukaryota; kingdom Metazoa; phylum Chordata; class Mammalia; order Primates; family Cebidae; genus Cebus; species Cebus imitator. Next base: position 964,058 of record NW_016107501.1, read on the forward strand.
ATGGGTTACTTAAAATGGGTAATATCTAAATTTCCCAGTTCCTCCCTCCATTACACAAAAGACGATTTGAAGAAAAGACACTTAATACACATCTCAGACTACAACATGATAGTTTGTTTAAATAGAGACACATTCAGACACTGGTATCTGGATAGCAGACATCACTAAAGAAAACTGAAAAAAATTTAACTTTTAATATTCACACATGTTAAGTACTGTGAATTCCTACAGAAATATTTTTGCAAGTGCATGATGTGTAAGGTGTTTTTATTATTGTTAAGAGCTTACAATTTTTGATGAAATTAAATAAAATCCTACAGTTATTATATTCTAATATGGTACCAAGCAATGAAAAAGGAAAGAAATTAAAAGCAGAAAAGCCAATGTAATTCTAGGCAACCAACTAACACGATACTAAAACATACTTCACCAAAACAAAATGTAATTAAGAAAATTTTCATTTAAAATAAGAAATGGTTTTCCCTCAGATATTTCTGGTTCTTAATAACATTTAATCCATTCAACAAGTACTTTCAAGCCCCTATATGTTACCAAGCAACAAGAGTCAGAGGCTAGAATTGCAACCCCTGCTAATTTTTGCTCTCCATTTGCTTGGTAAATCTTCCTCCATCCATTTATTTTGAGCCTATGTGTGTCTTTGCACATGAGATGAGTCTCTCGAATACAGCACAATGATGGGTCTTGCTTCTTTACCCAATTTGCCAGTCTGGGTCTTTTAATTGGGGCATTTAGCCCATTTACATTTAAGGTTAATATTGTTACATGTGAATTTTTTTCTGCCATTTTGATGCTGGTTGGTTGTTTTACCTGTTAGTTGATGCCATTTCTTCACAGTGTCAAAAAAAAAATCAAGTTTGTAATCCTAGTCTCTGATAAAACAGACTTTAAACCAACAAAGATGAAAAGAGACAAAGAATGGCATTACATAATGGTAAAGGGATCAATGCAACAAGAAGAGCTAACTATCCTAAATATATATGCACCCAAAACATGAGCACCCAGATACACAGAGCAAGTTCTTAATGACCTACAAAGAGACTTAGACTCCCACACAATAATAGTGGGAGACTTTAACAACCCACTGTCAATATTTGACAGATCAATGAGACAGAAAATTAACAAGAATATCCAGGACTTGAACTCAGATCTGAACCAATCAAACCTAATAGACATCTACAGAACTCTCCACCCCAAATCCACAGAATATACATTCTTCTCAGCACCACATCACACTTATTCTATAATTGACCACATAATTGGAAGGAAAACACTCCTCAGCAAATGCAAAAGAATGGAAATCATAATAAAAAGTCACTCAGACTACAGTGCAATTAAATTAAAACTCATAATTAAGAAACACACTCAAAAGCACACAACTACATGGAAACTGAACAACCTGTTCCTGAATGACTACTGGATAAATACTGGAATGAAGGCAGAAATAAAGATGTTCTTCAAAACCAGTGAGAATGAAGACGCAACATACCGGAATCTCTGGGACACATTTAAAGCAGTGTCTAAAGGGAAATTTATAGCAGTAAATGCCCACATGAGAAGCAAGAAAATACCTAAAATTGACTTTTAATATCATGATTAAAAGAACAAAAGGAGCAAGATAAAACAAATTCAAAGCTAGCAGAAAACAAGAAATAACTAAGATCAGAGCAGAACTGAAGGAGACAGACACAAAAAACCCTTCAAAAAATCAACAAATGCAGGAGCTGGTTTTTTGAAAAGATCAACAAAATAGACCACTAGCCAGACTAATAAAAAAAAAAAAGAGAGAAGAATAGATGCAATGAAAAATGATAAAGGGGAGATCACCATTGTTCTCACAGAAATACAAACTACCATTAGAGGTTACTACAAATACCTCTATGTAAATAAACCAGTAAAGCTAGAAGAAATGGATAAATTCCTGGACATTCACACACTCCCAAGACTAAACCAGGAAGAAGTTAAATCCCTGAATAGACCAATAACAAGGTCTATAATTGAGGCAGCAATTAATAGCCTACCAACCAAAAAAGTCCAGGACCAGATGGGTTCACAGCCAAATTCTACTAGACGTACAAAGAAGAGTTGGTATCATTCCTTCTGAAAGTATTCCAAACAATACAAAAAGAGGGAATTCTCCAGAATTCATTTTATGAGACCAACATCATCCTGATACCAAAACCTGGCAGACACACAACTACAAAAGAAAATTTCAGCTCAATATCCATGATGAACACTGATGCAAAAATCATCAATAAAATACTGGCAAACTGAATCCAACAGCACATCAAAAAGCTGATCCATCATGATCAAGTCAGGTTCACAACTGGGGTACAAGGCAGGTTCAACATACGCAAATCTATAAATATAATCGATCACATAAACAGAACCAAAGACAAAAACCACATGATTATCTCAACAGATACAGAGGAGGACCTCAACAAAATTCAAAGGCATTTTATACTGAAAACTCTCAGTAAACTAGGTATCAGTGGAACCGTATCTCAAAATAATAAGAACTATTTATGACAAACCCACAGCCAATATCATACTGAATGGGCAAAAGCTGGAAGCATTCCCTTTGAAAACTGGCACAAGACAAGGATGCCCTCTCTCACCACTCTTATTCAAGGTTGTATTGCAAGTTGTATTGGAAGTTCTGGCCAGGGAAATCAGGCAAGAAAAAGAAATAAAGGGTATTCAATTAGGAAAAGAGGAAGTCAAGTTGTCTGTATTTGCAGATGACATAATTGTATATTTAGAAGACCCCATCGTCTCAGCCCAAAATCTCCTTAAGCTGATAAGCAACTTCAGCAAAGTCTCGGGATACAAAATCAATGTGCAAAATCACAAGCATTCCTATACACAAATAACAGAAAAACAGAGAGCCAAATCATGAGAGAACTCCCCTTCACAACTGCTACAAAGAGAATAAAATGCCTAGGAATACAACTAAAAAGGGATATGAAGGGCCTCTTCAAAAAGAACTACAAACCACTGCTCAAGGAAATAAGAGAGGACAAAAACAGATGGAAAACCTTCCATGCTCCTGGTTAGGAAGCATCAATATTGTGAAAATGGCCAAATCTGGCAATAGACAAGGATGCCCTCTCTCAACACTCTTATTCAATATAGTACTGGAAGTTCTAGCCAGAGCAATCAGGCAAGAAAAAGAAATAAAGGGTATTCAAATAGGAAAGCAGGAAGTCAAATTGTCTCTATTTGCAGACAATATGATTGTATATCTAGAAGACCCCATCATCTCAGCCCAAAATCTCCTGAAACTGATGAGCAACTTCAGCAAAGTCCCAGGATACAAAATCAATGTGCAAAAATCACATACAATCCTATACACCAATAACAGACTTAAAGAGAGTCAAATCAAGAACGAACTGCCATTCACAATTGCCACAAAGAGAATAAAATCCCTAGAAATACAACTAACAAGTAACATAAAGGACCTCTTCAAGGAGAACTACAAACCACTGCTCAACGAAATAAGAGAGAAACAAACAGATGGAGAAACAGTCCATGTTCATGGTTAGGAAGACTCAATATCATGAAAATGGCCATAGTGCCCAAAGTAATTTACAGATTCAATGCTATCCCCATCAAGCTACCAATGACCTTCTTCACAAAACTGGAAAAAAACACCTTAAACTTCATATGGAACCAAAAGAGAGCCCACATAGCCAAATCAATTTTAAGCAAAAAGAACAAAGTGGGAGGCATCACACTACCAGACTTCAAACTATACTACAAGGCTACAGTAATCAAAACAGCATGGTACTGGTACCAAAACAGAGATATAGACCAATGGAACAGAACAGAGGTCTCGGAGGCAACACAACATAGCTACAACCATCTGATCTTTGACAAACCAGACAAAAACAAGCAATGGGGAAAGAATTCCCTGTTTAATAAATGGTGTTGGGAAAGCTGGCTAGCCAAGTGCAGAAAGCAGAAACTGGACCCCTTCCTGACACCTTACAAAAAAATTAACTTCAGATGGATTAAAGACTTCAACATAAGACCTAACACCATAAAATCCCTAGAAGAAAATCTAGGCAAAACCATTCAGGACATAGGCATAGGCAAGGACTTCATGACCAAAACACCAAAAGCATTGACAACAAAAGCCAAAATAGACATATGGGACCTAATCAAACTCCACAGCTTCTGCACAGAAAAAGAAACAGTCATTAGAGCGAATCGGCAACCAACAGAATGGGAAAAAATGTTTGCAGTTTACCCATCTGACAAAGGGCTGATATCCAGAATTTACAAAGAACTAAAATAGATTTACAGGAAAAAAACAAGCCATTCAAAAGTGGGCAAAGGATATGAACAGATACTTTACAAAAGAAGACATACATGAGACCAACAAACATATGAAAAAACGCTCATCATCACTGGTCATCAGAGAAATGCAAATCAAAACTACATTGAGATACCATCTCACGCCAGTTATAATGGCGATCATTAAAAAATCTAGAGATGGCCGGGCACGGTGGCTCAAGCCTGTAATCTCAGCACTTTGGGAGGCTGAGGCGGGTGGATCACAAGGTCAAGAGATTGAGACCATCCTGGTCAACATGGTGAAACCCCGTCTCTACTAAAAAAAATACAAAACATTAGCTGGGCATGGTGGCGCGTGCCTATAATCCCAGCTACTCAGGAGGTTGAGACAGAAGAATTGCCTGAACCCAGGAGGCGGAGGTTGTGGTGAGCCGAGATTGCGCCATTGCACTCCAGCCTGGGTAACAAGAGCGAAACTCCGTCTCAAAAAAAAAAAAAAAAAAAAAAAAATCTAGAGACAACAGATGCTGGAGAGGACGTAGAGAAATAGGAACACTTTTACACTGTTGGTGGGAGTGAAAATTAGTTCAACCATTGTGGAAGACAGTGTGGCGATTCCCCAAGGACCTAGAAATAGAAATTCCATTTGACCCAGCAATCCCATTACTGGGTATATATCCAAAGGATTATAAAGCATTCTACTATAAGGACACGTGCACACGAATGTTCATTGCAGAACTGTTTATAATAGCAAAGACCTGGAAACAACCCAAATGCCCATCGATGATAGACTGGACGAGGAAAATGTGGCACATATACCATGGAATATTATGCAGCCATCAAAAACGATGAGTTTGTGTCCTTTGTAGGGACATGGATGAACCTGGAAACCATCATTCTCAGCAAACTGACAGAAGAACAGAAGATCAAATACTGCATGTCCTCACTCATAGGCAGGTATTGAACAATGAGAACACATGGACACAGGGAGGGGAGCACTACACACTGGGGTCAGTTGGGGGGAAATAGGAGAGGGACTGTGGGGGGTGGGTAATTGGGGAAAGATAACAAGGGGAGAGATGCCAGAAGTAGGTGATGGGGAGGAAGGCAGCAAATCACACTGCATCGTGTGTACCTATGCAACAATCTTGCATATTCTTCACATGTACCCCAAAACCTAAAATGCAATAAAATGGAGAAAAAAGAAAATTGTGAGACATTGTTTTAGAAAGTCATCTATTAAAATAAAGATATGAGATTTTACTAGCAAGTAGAGAAAATCTATAACGTGAATAAAGATTACAAAATATATGTTAAAAAAAAAAAAAAAAAAAAACCGAAAATGGCCATACTTCCCAACGTAAGTCATAGATTCAATGCTATCCCCATCAAGCTACCATTACCTTTCTTCACAGAATTGGGAAAAAAAAATAAAGAAACAAAACTTAAACTTCATATGGAACCAAAACAGAGCCCACCTAGCCAAGACAATCCTAAGAAAAAAATGGAAATAAAACAAAGCTGGAGGCATCATGCTAGCTGACTTCAAACTATACTAAAAGGCTACAGTAATCAAAACAGCATGGTACTGGTACCAAAACAGAGATATAGACCAATGGAACAGAAAGAAGGCATCAGAAATAATGCCACACATCTACAACCATCTGATCTATTAAAAAGCAGACAAAAACAAGCAATGGGGAATGGATTCCCTATTTAATAAATGGTGTTGGGAAAACTGGCTATCCGTATGTAGAAAGCTGAAACTGGATCCCTTCCTTATACCTTATACAAAAATTAACTCCAGATGGATTAAATGTTTAAACTTAAGTAAGACCTAACACCATAAAAACCCTAGAAGAGAACCTAGGTAATAGCATCCAGGCCACTGCAAAAAAAGCCAAAATACACAAATAGGATCTAACTAAACTTAAGAGCATCTGCACAGAAAAAGAAATTATCATTAGAGTGAACTGGCAACCAATCGAATTGGAGAAAATTTTTGCAATCTACCCATCTGACAAAGGGCTAATATCCAAATTCTACAAAGAACTTAAACAAATTTACAAGAAAACAAACAACCCCATAAAAAAGTAGGCAAAGGTTATGAACAGACACTTCTCAAAAGAAGACATTTATGCAGCCAACCAACAAATGAAAAATGATGGTAGGGTATCACTGGTCATTAGAGAAATGCCAATCAAAACCACATTGAGAAATCATCTCAAGACAGAATGGCAATCATTAAAAAATCCGGAGATAACAGATGCTGGAGAGGATGTGGAGAAAAAGGAACATTTTTACACTGTTGGTGGGATTGTAAATTAGTTCAACCATTATGGAAGACAGTGTGGTGATTCCTGAAGGTTCTAGAACTAGAAATACCATTTGACCCAGCAATCCCATTACTGGTTATAAACCCAAAGGATTATAAATCATTCTATTATAAAGACACATGCACGTGTATGTTTATTGTGGCACTATTCACCATAGCAAAGACGTGGAACCAACCCAAATGCCCATCAATTATATGCTGGATAAGGAAAATGTGACACATATACACCATGGAATACTATGCAGCCATAAAAGAGGATGAGTCCATGTCCTTGCAGGAACATGGATAAAGCTGGAAACCATCATTCCCAGCAAACTGACACATGAACAAAAAATTGAACACTGCATGTTCTCACTCATAAGTGAGTGTTGAACAATGAGAACACAAGGACACAGGGAGGGGAACATCACACGCTAGGGCCTGTCGGGGCTTGAGGGGATAGGGGAAGGATAGCAGCGGGTGGGAGTATTGAAGAGGATTAGCATTAGGAGATATACCTCATGTGGATGATAAGGTGATGGATGCAGCAACCCACCATGGCACATGTATACCTATGTAACAAACCTGCACATTATGCACATGTATCCCACAACTTAAAGTATAATAAATTAAAAAAAAAACACCTTATTAAAATAAATCTCCTTTATTCAAAAAAAAAAAAAAAAAGAAACACATATTTCTAATGAGAAAAATATGCACGCAAGTCCTGGATAGCCAGTTTGAATTAAATTTTTTAAATGGCCTGTTCTTTGGTTCAGCATATATTCTAACTAAAAGAGTTATTTACCTTTATGATCTCAATTTGCCATACTTTATTCTGAATGTTTTTCTTCACTTGTGATGCGGAGGGTTATTAGGAGTTTCACTTTCCCCAAAGGTGGCTTCTTTTATTTATGAAAGAGTATTCAAAAAATAAAAAGGTTTGATGCCAAATTTTATCCTGATGTTTCCCATCTTAGTCATCTGCTTACAAAGCTTGGTCAGAGATAAAGGTACCCTACTACCCTGAATAGTGGAAATGCATTCTTATCTAAGTTAAACCTTGGTTTACACAATACTAGATCCATTTTCAGTCATATTTCACTCCAGCAATTAAATTTGTTATGAAAATTTATCTAAAAGTTGGAAATATACAAAAAGATAATTGGGAGTATTTTAAATATAGTGTTGGGAGTGGCCCGTTTTTGTGGAGATTATCTCATTTTCTAGTATTTTTTTTTACTGCAAATTTACAATTTATTAGGATAGTTTATAATTCTTTAACATTAGACATTAATATATAGAAAACTGATAGAAATGCATGCAATTCTTGTCTAAGCACATCACAAATAATCTTTGTCTATGAACATTGCAAATGATTCTTTAAGAATAATGCAAATGATTTCCGGTCAGGAAGAGAAGTAAACCAAAGATTACCATTTCTTGTCTACATTAACCACTCATCAGTTATACATCTGTTGGCAAATTTATTTTTTCATTTTTATGCTGAGCAGAGTATAAAAATTTGAATTCCTCAAACTCTTTTTTGAACCAAGTTTAGCATCTTATTCTTTCATTAGTGTTAAATTAAAACATTGACATGTTAATTTTATATTGTTATGAGTGTAACGTTTTTAACTTTTTGAAAATTATATTTTAGTACTCCAGCAAAAGTCTTCAACTAGTAAAATAGCCCTCCAGTGATGAGAGCAGAAACAAAAGGCAGATCACAGGAACACACTATAAGCTGGCGGGCGATACTCAAATTATCATAGAAAGCACAAAGAAAATTATAGAATTAAACAAAGAGGGGAGACAGAGTTCAGCTGTAAGTTATACATGGTAAGAATTTTGTAGCCTTAAAAGTAATAGTAACATCTCCAGGAGATGATTCTTGATAAGTATCTGAAAGTCTCAGTTGAGTTTGGACAAGTGAATAAGCAGAAAGGGAGATACAAACTTATATTAGGGAGAGAAGTATGTATGAAATGTACATAGAGAAGTATGAAATGTACTGACGTTTCAGTTCACTTCAATAAATATCAATTGAATACTCAATATATTTCAAATATGGAGGTCTGTCCAGGAAATTCCAAATTCTATAATGTAAGATCTCTAATTTCAAGAAATTCAAAATGGACTAAATCAATAGAAGTATAATTTCAATATGATTAATGTAGCTAGAGTTCCCACTGAATCTAAACTGAATTTTAGAGCTATCAAAACATGTGAGTTTGACAGAAATTAGCATTTATTTGTAAAGCTATGAGAGAACAAAGTTTTTAAGAGGGAATTCTAATTCACTAGCACCTAAAGCCAGAAATAGAAACAATGGTGAGTAGTTTGTGGTGTCTTTCCTACAAATTGGACCCATAAGTGTAGTAAAACCATTTCTGTGAGAATCAAGGCATTATTTTAAAAAGTGAGTTTTCCAAAGTATAATGATCAAATTAAAAAAAAAGAAAACCCTAATCAAATACCAGAGTGAACACATACCAAAATTTTATTTAACTTGTTAATGAGGGAAAAAAAAACAATCAGAAAACTAGTTCAGAGATGACGGTAGAAACTGATATATACATCCTCAATAAAAAGAGAAAAAAATGTCAGATTAAACAATAAACAATTGAGTGACTGTTTTCAGATTCATGTTGTCTTACTTTTTAGTTTTAATTTTATTTTCTTAACAGAAATACTAAGGGAATCTAGTATCTTAGGGCAACACAGGAGTCTTGGAGCTCTATGGCAACAAGAGGGTGAAGCAGAAAGGTGGCTTATCATCTAACTTCAAGTGATTCTTCAAACATAGGCATAAAAAAGTATAACACCAAAGAGAAACATGAAAGGACGATTTGTAAGTAAATATGAAACATTTTCAGGAAATAGCATATTAAGAATATAAGAGCACAAGCTTTAGTTTATAAAGAACTAGGTTCAAATCCCAATGTCTCATTTACTAGAATTTTTATAAATTTAAACTGTTGCATAAATTTTCTTTGCTTCTTTCTTATTTCTAAATAGGATAATTACACTGCCTATGAAAAACAATAAATTTGAAAACGTACATGACATGTCATGTACGTCAGTCAATAAATGCTAGTCATTATTTTTAATAACATCAAAAAAATTCAAAATCTCAAGATTTTGAAGGATGAAGGAGAATCTACAGTGAATGGGTGAACCTAAGAAGATATCAAATTGTGACCAGTAATATTGTGATCTTGTTTGCAGGTAAAGGCTGTTAGATCCTGGGGATTTCTGTGTTGTACTAATGCTAAAATGGACACTGGATCCTAAGTCATCCCTGAATAAGGGCATTTAGCAAAGAGTAATTAGGGTCCAAATACAAACATGCAGCTCTCTGATGTACTCCAGATTAGGCAAGAATAGTGTGAGACATATTGGAACAGATCCAGAAAAAAAAAATCTAAGATGTAAAATTGAGCAAGACCAGAGTGAGCCATTCAAGTTGACTAAGGATATCACTTCTCTCCCTAACATAAGTTTGTATCTATTTTTTTCTAAATGTTATTTAACATTTTTTACTGTAATTTTGGTAGGTTCTCTGCATAGAAAGAACATGTCATAATGAAATGGGAAAAGTTCCGTTATCACCCTTGCAGGATATGCAATGGGGGAGTGGCTCACTTCTTCAGTACCCCACCGCTCAAACCTCTAGGGAGCATACAGATGGGCAGGCTGTGGGGATCTCAGCCCACGACAGTGGCTAGGGATGAATGTTTACAGCTCCTGAAACCACAGTGGGCGTGTGTTACAGGGTTCTCTTTTAGTTTAGCTGTCTATGGGCGGCTTGTGTTAATCAGCTCTATTAGACCCTTTACCTTGTCACAAGGACAGAGAGCTCTGTCCCCCAGGTTCGTGCCTTAGTGTACTGGAAGAAGTGGATCACACGTGGGCTTGGAAAATGAGTGCAATGTTTTATTGAGTGGAAATGGCTCTCAGCAGATGAGGGAGCCAGAAGCGAGATGATTCTCTCCCCAATATGGCCACTAGGCGGCCTGGGCTCTCCTCCAACTGGCCCAGCCAAACTCCACCTCATCCTGCTGGTCTGTGGCCTGCTGACATGTGGGTACCTGTGGGTGCATTCCTCTCCATGACTAGCCGCCTGGGCGTTCTTCCGCTGTTATGCTCCTCTCAATGTCCAGCCACCTGTGTGTTTGCCTGCTAGGGTCTGAGTTTTTACAGGCAGAGGATGGAGGTGTGGCAGGCCAGGGTGGTCTTGGGTAATGCAACATTTGAGCAGGAAATGCCTGTCCTCCCCGAGGTCTGCGAGGGCAGAGCCCTAGCCAGGAACCACGCCCTCCTCTCTCTGCGGATCAAAAAAGGCACCACACTCTCCCCTTCCCAGCATTCCTGTATCAATAATATAAAGCCACACTAAATACAGTCACTTATTTCTAATACTTGATATTGTGTTCAAAAATATCCATTCTGAACATTACCTGCTATCTCAGTAGTCAGACCAGCGGAACCAACTCATTACAGAAAAGTAAGAGAATATTTGGGCCTTACAGAACTTGGGAACTAGCAAGATTACAGAATATAAATTATTATGTTCACCATGCATTCCATCATTTTATAAATCACCAAATGAGAATTTTGCATGCACCCCAATTTTTTCTGTATTCTCAGGTGAAATTTCATCTCAAGAAAAACAGATGAAGATCAACTGTTTATTTCACTTGAATGAGAGTTAGGATGAAGGAAATAGTAAAATCATCTGAAGGTTCTCCTTGTTGGCCTGGCATCACGAGGATTTTCACAGCCTCTATTGTGCTAAAAATTCAGCTCCACACAGTATGCATATTTGAGTACAATGCTCCAAAGGGGTAAAACATACAACTTCCTGTGACTTTTAAGTATTCTGTTCATAACCAATGGAAGCACCAAAAATTGTAGATCAGATTATCTTACCAATCTTACTACTTCAGATAAAGTAGAAAATTGGTTAATATTGGAGATACTCAGTCCACACATGCATACACGCACAAAATGTGTTACACATTGTGGACAATGTGCTGAAGCGATAATAATCTATTTTCCTGAAAGATAAGTGGCATGATGGTATTGTCATGGAATACGAGAAAATTCCTAGGGAATGTTTTAAGGGATTTCTTTCTAAAGTCTTTCAGCATAAAATAGAAAGAAAACAAAGTTTTCCTAATTTTTTATTTCTTATCTTTAAATATTTTGAGCACCACACTCTCCCCTTCTTTGCCTTTTTTTCTTTTTTTTGAGACAGAGTCTTGCTCTGTCACCCAGGCTGGAGTGCAGTGGCATAATGTAGGCTCACTGCAACCTCTGCCTCCTGAGTTTATGCAATTCCCTGCCTCAGCCTCCCGAGTAGCTGGGACTACAGGCACCTGCTACTGTGTCCGGCTAATTTTTGTATTTTTAGTAGAGACAAGGATTCACCATACTGGCCAGGCTGGTCTCGAACTCCTGACCTTGTGATCCCCCCACCTTTGTGTCCCAAAGTGCTAGGATTACACGTGTGAGCCACCACACCTGGCCTCTTTGACATTTTTATATTTTCTTTTATATATAGTTTTTCAGTGTTCTCTTTGTCTCATATTTTAAATAATTTTATGTTACAATAGGAATTATAAAAGGTCTCTAAGCTAGAGTTAATAAAAAGATATGCTAAGACAGTAAAACAGACATTTCTTTCTTAATATCAGAAACCCTCATAAGAAATAATAAAAGTCATATAATCCAAACTAGGTAGCACATTTAAAAAATCAATTCTGATCTCAGTAAAATTTAAGGAAAATAGATAAAAATAAACCCATTTAAAGGGAAGCAAATTAATAACCATAAAATAATACTGGTATGATAAATTATATTAAATTTGCTGTTTTAAAAATAACCCTTCACTTTATTCAAATATGAGCTTTCCCTTCATGACGACAATCCTTGCAGAGGAAGGACTAAAACAACTCAATTAAAAATGTTTTTATTCTGCAAGAGCTGACTTTGGAGTAGTTTTGAGAATAAATTTTTTGAAAGGCAAATAGAAAAACCCACTATTTACAAAAGACCAGGAAAAGAAACACATGATATGCTTTCTTGTCACTTTACTACATTTTAAACTATGAGGTCATCTATCAGCAGTAATATAGCTGAGTAAAAATATTTAAGTATATTGTTCATACACAGCCACATTTACCCATGATTTACGCAGCAGCATCCTGTGATGTTAGAAGATGAGGTTTCCTTTTGCTCTCTTAATGTATCTATTGAGCTCTTTACAGGATAAGAAGAAAAAAAAAATCAAGGATTTAAGAGGGAGGAAAAAAGAAACAAAAACTAATATCCAGACAGCAGCTGCGGAAGATAATGGATGGACTAACTTTTTCATTTTTAATCATATGGACTAGATAAATAATTTAAAAACTTTAAATATATAATGCTTTCAAAGAAGGGAAATGGACCAGGTTTCCAAAGATATTGACTTCCAAAGTGCTATATGGAGTGGCAAAGTATTAAATTTTTAAATATTCTGATTCTAATCTTTACATTACGGACTATCTGTGTATTGATTGGAGCAGTGTGTTTTCTTTCTTCTACCGAAGGCCATTTAGAGATATCACTAGCTGTCACTCTGGGAAATGCATTATTGCACTATCATTATCTCCCCACATAATCAGAATCTTCCAGAGTTTGTTTTATAAGCTATTTTTAATACCTAAAGTTTGAAATGTGGTTCTGTTTTTCACAAAGAAAAGTTCTTTGTGTATTTATTTTTCACTGAGTTAGGTATTATGATGACTATTCAATTCTAAATTAGAATATTAAAATTGGAAATCTGCTGTTGCCAAACTTCTTTAAAAGTACAATGTAATAGATATTAACTTTTATAAGGACAGACAGTGACACTAAATCATTAGGTTAGCCTCTGAATGAAAAAGAAATTAGCAAATTTATAACAAGCTCTCTTTCTCTCTATGGTTCTATTAGAAAGTGAAGATATAATAAGAAAGGATTTATTCATAAACACTACATACACATATACCTTCAATTACTCAGAAACTTCATTCTTTAAGAAAGGTTCCAATTAATTTATCTCCAAACTATTTATAATGTTGATAGCTATATCAGGGGTAAGCCTGCTTGACCAGAGAATATGCCTCCAAGAAAGGCCAATGGTTCATTTTTTTCCTTTGACTTAAACACAAGAACCACAGAAAATACCACCATAAGGCTGACATATTGCATAATAATCAATTAAAAATAGTATCATTAACTTTTCCTGGACTAGAACTAAAAAAAGTGGTGTTTCAGTGAGCATCAACCCTTTAACATGCTAAAAAAATTATCAATAATAAATAGATAAAACACAAAGGAGAAGGGCAATTTTTTAACTTATAAAAACTTTGAGACATTTTCACAAACCATATTTGGGACCAGTAATATCACAAGGAGTCTAGCTGAGATAATAGATTGATAGTCTTTTAAAAAAATTTATGATTGTTAACCAGGATTTTGCTTTTCCATATTCCAGTCCTGAATCTAGCCTTCTCAAGTTATTAACTCTGCCTGTTTTCAGGTCTCGGATCTCAGTTCTACCATGAGAACATTCAGGAGAGCTCTCCTTGTTCTTAACCAGATCAAACGCACTCATGTAATCCTTCATTATTATATTTCTCACAGTCGCACGAGCATATTAAATTGTCATTATTTTATAATTGTCTGCCACATGCAAACAAGACTATAAGCTAAATGAGAGCCTGAAAATATCTCCTCATCTTCTCCTGACCTATCCGTCTTGACGCTGAATCTTCAGAGCTAGACTGCAATCAAGCAAACCTTATAACATAAATGAACAAATGAATGAACACACAAAGCAATGAAACTGGAAATCTCAAAGACAGATAATGAACAATTAAGTCTTTCTACAGGTTTTATAAAAGTAGATTAACATAACAGGTAAGATAAAAGTGGTACCTCTTGGCCAGCCTTTGATATTACCCATAGGGAAACTGAGATCTAGAAAGTTTAACAGAATGGCTACTGGCAAAGATTTTTGCACATTGACCTATTTGACCTATGCATTGATTCCAATTTTTTATTTAAAGATTTAAGATTTTATTATTTCCCATCACAAACACTACATAAACATATTCCCTCAATTACTCAAAAAGACTTCCTTCTTTCAGAAGTACTCCAATGAACCTGTCTCCCAAATGTTTATTTAATGTTGATGACATCACATGTAAGCACATTCTGCTGTAAAGTGTGCATGCAAAGTAATGGTAAATATACTTTTAATACTGCCCTATGTATTGTTATGAATTTATATAAGTGCAAATAAGGATGTATATTCATCAAAGCCCTAAATATTTTAAAGTTGTATTATCTTTGCAAGCTTCTTTCCTGTATGCTGTTACGACACTTAAAGAAGAGCAGAGTGCCAGCCTGAAGAGATCTACAATTCCATATAGTTTAATATATGCTGCTACCTGACGCTGTGCCATCTTATACATTTTAAATAAATGTTTCATCTGCTTTCTGTGCCAGGAGGTGATTTTACCCTCTAGGGCATTATTTTATGAATTCAATAGCAAATACTACAGTAGGCCTAGAAGGGGCCTCTGGGGCTTTTCTTGATCTGTTCTTGAATCTTCAAACAGTTAGAATATTTTAACCATTACGTCAACAAGCACTGTCCCACGTGCTGACAACTTAATGAAATCAGGATAGGATAATGAGAATTAAGCAGTAAGATTTTAAAGTTTAATCATCTCTACCTCTTTACTTTTTTTTTTTCCATCTAAGGTTTCTGTGGATGCTGAGTGTGTCTCCAAAGATTTTTTAGCAATCTAAAGCAATCTTTGGAGACACACAAGATTGTAAAGAAACAGGAAAAGTTGGGATAGAAGCTTGGCAGTTCAGCAACCTCCCTTTACTTTGGGAAGAGCAGAAGGTTTGCAGGTCTATGGGAGCTATTGCCACCTAGAGTGTTCTAGTTTCCAAACGTGAAAAAATATTATATCCTTTCCCTAATACAAGTGATACACAGACATAAGCTGCATGCCTAATAAGAATCTTACATTGCACTTTAAGATCATTTCCCTCTCTCTGGTCTTTATCTGCATTTCCTGACTAACTTCTGTATTAATTTTTCTAATTTATGTGATTTTGTGTCACACTATGACAATGCATTTTAGATTGTATATTCAGTTTGTTTAGCTTTTTAAAAATATTACAATTCTTATTTATAATTATACAAATTCTGTCTTGGCTATAGTGCTCTTAATTACAGCTCAGTAATACATATATTTATAAATATATTTATTTAAATATACATAAATTGTTATTTAAAGAAATAGTTTTCTTCTTTAAAAATGTCTTTTGTAACTGAATCTCTGTCCAAAGGTCAATTCAGTTCACTCTCTACACACTTAAATACAAACATTGGAATATGAGAGAATGACCTTAACATCTACACTAACAGAAAAGAAAATCTTCACACCCCTGTACTGGGCGTAAGTTAGCTGCAAGGGCTAGTGCATGCTATTATAGCTACTTGGAAGATAAATCACAGTAGAAATAAAATCATACATGCATCATAAACTACAACCAGGACTGGCTAAATATGAGGCCCAGTGCAAAATGAAAACATAGGGTTCATTGTTCAAAATTAAGAGTTTCTTCAATATAGGAATAGCCAAATATTAAATCATGTATGGGGCTCATCTAAGCTTGGGACTCTATGTGACTGAACAGGTCCCACACTTACGTAACTGGCCCTGATTTTAACTGTTATTTTACCTTAATTTTGAAAAATGATTTTCTTCATACGTGTTTTATTTTGAAGTCATGTGGTAATAACCCTAAAGGATGTTTTCTTCCTTGGTAAAACTTGGCCTTTGATATTAAAACTGATTGAATGATACTGACTGATTTAAGATAAGATCACTAGACTGGTTGATTGAAATATAAACTAGTGATATTTTAAAAACCTCATGAATAATAAGTTTAAGACTATTCTCAGAGAAAGAAATGCCAGAGACATTTTGGGCTTTACTGTGTTTAGAAATGTTTTACACTGAGAGATTAAAAATACGTGAAGAATGAATGAACAAAAATAATGTAACTAAAATTTTTATCTGAACCTAAATAATTAATTTCAGGAGAGCTGAGATGTTGATTTGAAAAATATTTGTGGTTAACTGACAGTGGAGATAACGGGGTGAAGAAAGTTTTTTTTTTTTTTTTTTTATGTACAAAATAAAAGTTAAAAGCATTGCTTCAATGTGTACTTGCAGTGAGTTTTTTGTTGTTTTTGCTGGAGTATTTTTTGCTTTACACTGAAATTCGAAGCTTGATAGCTAATATACTTGTCGCTTAAACAAACCTAATAGTGATGTGAGGATATTGAATGATACAGTCCAGCTTAATCTCCTGTTTAATGGTGATGCTAATGGACCTACCTTACTACGCTCCTCCAGTGAGTCACCACAAATCATACTGTGGCTGACTTCAGAAGGCAACATATATTATTTCCAAAGTTAAAATTGTGCCAGGTCCTTTCCTGAAAGCAGGAAAATGTGTTGACTCAGCAGTATCTCAAAGATAAAGCTCATTGTGGGACTTAGATTAACAATTCATTTAGGAATGAAGTTGCTTAGAACTCTAGAAAGTCTGGCCTTAAAGCCCATTGCCATTCATTTAGGATTAAAAAAATCATTTTACATAACAGATTTGGCTTCTAATCAGCAGCATTTCAGAATTTATTAAAAAGGAAGGTGCCTAATTTGCTTTAGCATAGCCTCTGGAGGTGGAACAAGTATAGAACATGTTCAGGAGGAGTTGATAGGGACAGGAGGCAGAGAAATTCTAGGCAGATGGGGGTGGGTCCCTGGTTAAACCCCATCTTCAAGCAACAAGCTGGAAACCTGCAGCCTAAAGTGAGAACTTCCATCCTTGTTTGCCTGCTCTCCTCCCATTTGTTCCTTCTGAACAATGTCTTTTTACCAATCAAATGTTTCCTTTTCCAAAACTACCCATGGTCTGCCCTGCCCCCAATCCTGTGCCTAACAAGACCACAGACTCAGTTGGTAGAGGAGAGAGAAGTCGCTTGATTTCAGAGGTGACTTGACTTCAGAGGGACTGCTGGACTTTGAGACAGCTTAACTTCCCAGAGACAGCTTGACTTCAGGGAAGAGCTGGCCAGAGACGGCCAGACTTTAAGGGAAGATTACCTGCCCTCCCATCCCCTCAGCAGTTCCCCACTCCACTGACAGCCATTTCCATTGCTTAATAAAATTCTCTGCCTTCACCATGCTTCGAGTGTCTGTGCAACCTCATTTTTCTTGGATGCTGGACAAGAGCCCAGGACCCTTTGAGTGCAAGTATCCAAAAAAGGATGTCACACTGGCCCTTTGCCCTCACTGGTGGAAGGCAGCCGTCTCTTGTGACCAGGCAAGGACCTTACTGAGCTGATAACACACCACTGTCGGTGGTTGGCAGAGGTAAGAGAGCAAGCATTGTAACACATCCTCTGAGGCTTCAGGTGTCACAGGCACACCAACCTGGGCCCTGCTGCAGGGCCATCAGAAGCTAGCTCCTGATGGAGCCAAAACCAGCTGGCTGTTTCCTGCACTCGCTCACTCACAGGCTCTCTCCCACAAGGGGTTAAATATGGCAGGCCAAGTAAATGGGGCACCCCATCACAAGTCCAACAAAGGGGTGGAAAAAAATCCTGCATCAGAATGAATCAACATATTTAATCAGTTTCTGGGAAGGCTATCCTTAGAGGTATGGGAAGAGGAAAGAAGTCTTACAAATTGGAGCTGACTCCTTGAAATCATTGAAAATTACCAATAATAACTAACGGAGGTAAAGAGAAAAGTATGTCAGGGCTCCATCTTCAAAGCTTCCAACTTCTGTTAGTCACAAGATTTATTTCTTAGTCACTATCCCTCACCAACTTAGTTACCTGACCTTAAAGAGACTGAAGTTAAATTTATCAATAATATGTACCTAATAAATTGGTTATGTCATCCAAAGTTACTGTACTTGGAAAGGAGCATTTTAATTTAGAGAATAGTCAATATAAAAAAATAAATTATAATAAACATCATATATTCAAGATGAAAATTGCTAATTATCATTCATCTAAGAATTACTAGATTCTTCAGTGAAGCTCCTGTCTTTGAATATAGCTTTTAATAAAACTTTCTTGAAACACTGAGGTTTGTTTGTTTTTTCAAGATCAACTATGTGTTAAGAGTAATCTCTAATGGATTCTCACATTCTTATACATCTTGCAAGTAAAGATCTTGATTGCCCTTGTTCGAGACTCCCTTTTGAAGAATATATATATAGTGGTAAATGGCCTTGGACGATAACAGTCTCTCCCACTAAAACAAACAAACAAACAAAAAAAAAAAAAAGAGCAGGTGTAATTACAGACTCCAGGGTAAAGGTAAGGCATCCTTACTCCAATTTTAAGATTCGATTTCTCTTAGCTCAAGTTTCCTCTGCTATAATGCAATTCATATATGTAACAGATATTTCTTGGCCCTCTTTGCTTCATTCTTTGGGAAATAGGCTCAGAGAACCAGGGCAAGAAAACATACTAATAGTCTCTCTACTGTTACTTTTGTCAGTGATAAAGCCCTTTCTCTGATCCAGGGATCTTTTGGTTTCTACCATTATCCACAGAACAGTATGTTTTTGGTAACTTGTGTTGACAAAGAGAGCCAAACTCTGTAAAATATTTTGAGAGATTTATATGAGTAACTATGGCCTATGACACACCCCTCAGGAGGTCCTGAGAACATGGGCCCAACGTGGTCAGGGTACCACTTGGTTTTATGTATTTTAGGGAGGCATGAGACATTAATCAAATACATTTAAGAAATACATTGGTTTGGTTCAGAAAGGTGGGATAACTCAATGCAGAGGCTTCCAGGCTACAGGTAAATTTAAACATTCCCTGGTTGACAATTGATCGAGTTTATCTTAAGACTTGGGATCAATAGAAAGGAAATGTTCAGGTTAAGATTAAGGATTGTGGAGACCAAGTTTTATTGTGCAGAAGGAACTCTCAGATAGACCTAAAAGGGTGCCTGGCTCTTAGTTGATAATCTCCAGCATCTGGAAAGGAAGGAAGAAAAACAAAGAGGAAAAGGGATTCTTTATGGTATGTGGGTTTTTCCCACAAGAGACTCTGCAGGATGATTTTGGTCCTAAATACTTTTATTTTTTTTCCCGTGTCTCATAATGTTATGCCAGAGTCAGATTGAAAAGTAAGTGACGATACTTAGGGTAAAATAAAACCCATCTGATGAGAATTTATAGTTTGTAGGGCATGACTCCCTAGAACGCTTAAATACAAATTTGGGAAAGATAGGAAAATCAGAGCTCAGTCCTCCCCTGTGAGACTGAAAATAGGGTATATTAGTCCACTAGGGTTGTCAGAATAACATATTAACAACAGAATGTTCAACAACAGAAATATCTATTCTCACAGTTCTGGAGGAGAAAGCTACAATATTAAGGTATAGGTATAGGTATAGGTATAGAAAGCTACAATACTAAGGCCTTTCTCCTTGGCTTAGAGATAGCTATCTTTTCCGTGTGTCCGCATATGGCCTTTTATCTGCATGTGGGCACTTCTGAGGTCTCATTTTATAAGAACAACTGTTTATAAGAACAACTCTTCCAACAGATTGGGGCCCTACCCTGATGACCTCATTTAACCTTAATAAAGACCTTATGTCAATATACAGGCACATTGGGAGTTAGGGATTTGACATATAAATGGGGGGAACAGAGTTCAGTCTGTAGCAAAGGGTTAAATCTCAGATCTTTTAATAGTCTTTGACATTATGTGAGTATCTCAAAACATTCCGATAATTGTGTGTTACCTCTCTGTTTTCATTAGGAGTTTTTTGTGTTATTATAGATATTTTCCACATTAATACTGACTCTACAACACTAGGAATTGTGACATTTTGGAAAGTGGCAAACATAGATTACATGTCAAACAAATAATTAAACTGTTAGGGTATTCTTAATTTTCCGAACAACTGAAATTAACTACAAACTAGCAAATGTTTACACTGATGGTCATAACTCACAACATGCTCTTATTGTGTGATTTGATATACATTACATCTATCTACAGAGGATTAACTTGCTACAATATCTCCAGTGTTAATACTCAGAATAGCCTTATGAAAATCTTCAAGCGTAAATGGAGGAAATCACTGATTTTGAGGCTGAGATTATATAATTTTCACAAGTTCATATTGGAAGTCAGCTGTAAGTTTGTGAATTAAAACTCAATATACTGCAGCTAGTCAAGCAATTTATTCATTAAACTACTACTAAATTCAATAATATCCTGCCAACATTAGATCAATTCTCCAATGTAATTGTAATAGAAGTAGTTTTGGAGCTTCAGTGACTAGCATAACATTTCAATAGCCACTGCTATTGTATGCTGATTAAAAAGTTTATCTGAGACCACATTCTACCTCTCACAAAATGCTCTAGTAATATTTATGTGCCACACTCACCTTACTAGCATTCTAGTGCCTTTGCATTTGCTGTTCATTTTGCCTAAAATATTTTTCTCCAGGCTTTTCTATAGCTGGCTTCTCACCAGCCGCATTTAAACCAAAACGTCAACTCAGAAAAGGCTCATTTGAAATTCATCTACAACACCTTCCTTGACTAAAGTAGTGAGCCTCTATCATATCACCTTTGATCTATCACTCATCATATTTTTATCAACACAATCTGTAATTATGTTGCATGTTTATTAACTTATTAACTGTCTTCTTCTTAAGGGTAGGGAACTTCTATTTTGTACACTGCTATGCAACTAGAATATCGAACAGTTTTAGACAGATAGTTGTTGAATAAATAAATATGTATTTTCATTAAATCCTAACAATAGCCTTCAATTAGGTATTAATATTCTTTATTTTTCCATGAGAAACTTGAGGTTTAAAGAGGTTCGGTATGCTGCTCAAGTTTACACAAACAGTGAATGCTAAAGCTGCAGTTAAAAGCCGTATCTGGTTAAACCCCTATGCTTTCAAAGTATTTCCTCCTTCTGTGAATCAGATATCAGCTTTCCATATGCAACTGCTTTACTTTCTTGTTTGCTCTGAGACTCTGAATCAGAACTCAGCTCCTTTTCTCATTCTCCAACTTGGATCCATTCTCATTTTACACCAGTATTGAGAAGTGCATGGGAATGGAAAGAGAAACAGAAAAGACTCTCTTACAAATCCTGCAGCAAACCGGTGAAAACTCCTCATGAGCTATTGTCTTCATCTTCTGTACTTGATGCAGTTTTATCCCTTATTATTATTATTAGTGATATTCACATTAATTCAAGACTTTCCAGCTTCTCTCTCCAAATTGATACAAATACCCACTGTGGCAATCAGCAAAGATCTCTTGTGGAATCAAGATTTATTCCCCCAGTACAAGTTCATGTGAAGATTATCAGGTTTGTCTTGCTTTGGCACCTGAATAAGTAAATCAACTAAACCTTGTAAGACTATTATTCCCAAAAGTGTTGTCACTAAAATAACAAAAGAGAAAATTATAAAGGAGCCATATCTATAAAAATAGGCCCATACTATAGAAGTTTGTTGTGATAGTATTTATCTAATATACAAATTCCAGATATACTGAGAAGTTTTATGCTGAACATGTCCCTAAGGTATTCATCTTTTTGGCCTTTAATTACTTCTGATGAAATATTTCACTATAAGGCCCTGGAGAAGTCACAGTAGTTGGTGAGTACAATATAGGTGACTTCATAAATATATTCTCTTGAATAGTATTATAATTCACATACTCTTTCCTTGTTCTCTAAAACCCCAAAAAGAGAGTTCTGATTATGTGGGTGAAGATATTCAAATTAATAGTCATAGTTCTGAACCTTGCCTGCACGTACAAACACTACAGAATAAGATCCCTTTTAGAGAAAATGAAACTTGGTAAGGAAAAAAAAAAAGATCAACAAAACGGTACATATATTTATAACTGCACAACCAGGCTTATGGCATAATGCATTGCAGTTTCACAAACAATCAATACAAATTATTGGATATAAAATTACTTTTTGATGACCACTGTGAAAATACAAGCTGTTGAAGTCATTCTTCACACTATTATTGATTTTTCTCTATTTTTTTCTATTGCATTTTTAAAGCACTAGATGTCAATTCCTGAGTCTCTAGTCTATAGTAAAATACTAAGCAAATTCATGTAGACTGGATGGAATCTTCCAAGGGAAATCAAGGAAGAAGAGGTTGTGCAGAAAACTCTTCCTTTAAATTTTTTATCCCAGTGAACATTTCATTATTAAAGATACAAAAATGTCTTTAAAGTAACATTTCAAACAACCATTTGATGTTGTATAAACATTTTAAGTCTTACAGTGACTTTATTTCTAGAGTTTTTTTTTTACTATAGTGTAACACTTACTAGACAATTATTTGTCAAAATAACTGTCACACATGAAATCACACACAATTGTCATGTTAAATGTGGAATTTTTTAAAAAACTATTTTTGATCGCTTATTTAAGATTCATTTTGTCTCATTAGAATTAGATGTAGTGACCCTCCCTGATAATGATATCATCTCCCAAGATGTCTTAGGTAGGGTTTCCCAGGGAACACTAGAAATGGAGATTCGCATGCACAAATTTTATCAGAGAGCTGTTGTCTAACATCCGGAAAACAGCAAGAGAAGTAGTGTTGGACAAATGCAAAATCCGGACTCTTATGAAGTTGAAACCAAGGCCTCAACTGACCTCAGTGGGGGGTTCTGACCCTTCAGACATTACTCAAATGAAAGAAAGAAGATGCATTAGTCTGTTTTTATGCTGCTGATAGAGACATACCTGAGACTCAGTAATTTATACAGGAAAAGGGCTTAATGGACTTACAGGTCCAAATGTCTGGGTAGGCCTCTCAATAATGGTGAAAGGCAAGGAGGAACAAGTCACATCTTACATGGATGACAGCAAGAAAAGAGAAGAGAGAACTCACACAGGGAAACTCCTCTTTATAAAATGATCAGATCTCTTGATACTATCACAAGAACAACAGGGAAAGACTTGACCCATGATCCAATTATCTCCCACCAGTTCCCTCCGCATCAGATGGGAATCAAGATAAGATATGGGTGGGAACACAGCCAAACCATATCGGAGAGCAGCATGGCTTTGCATCATTACATCAATCAATCCTCCCTACCCAAGGAACAAGGGGGTATGAACTCAGGCAATGCAGTTCCCTTCAAAGGAAATTTCCTAGAATGAGAGAACATGGAATGAGTGCCTCTATCCTGAAAAGATGACCTGCATGCTGTACAGCCTCTTAAGTTGATGTTTTGGTATGAACTTCTGTCTCCTTTTCTACATATTTCACACCTAGCTCAGCATTATAATTTTATTCTCTCACACTGAGTAAAACTTAATAAAATGTCAGGCAAAAGACTGGTCTTTGAATGTTTTGGCTTGGGTATACACAAAGAAAATTTTCAAAATAACCATGTGCCCCTCAAACATTTTTAAGATGACTTTTGTAATTTTTATCACCAATTTAAATTATGTGAGGAACAGAATGTCTGATGAGTTTTAAATATTGACAATTAAAAACATCCTTCATTGTTTAAAAGGTATTGCATAGCATCTAAATATTATAGACCTTGATACCTACCCTCTTAAGAATCAAAATTATACACTGTTCTTTTTGAACAACAGGATCTTTGAATTCACTTATTTCACTTACTCTATAAAATATCTTGATGTAAGATATTATGTTTTAAAATTTGTATTACACTATAATGCTTCCCTGACCCTAAAATATGTATATGAATTTAAGATAAATTTTTGTTTTCTGTTCTAAAATTTATGTGTCAAAAAATTTCCACTGAGGTGAATTATTATTGCTATTATTAGCAGTGCACAGTTGACCAAAATGTTGTGAAATTATATTTAGTTTTATACTTCTGAAACAAAAGTAAAATTTTATTGAAAATGCATTTTAATGGGATGGTGTTGAGTAGTTGTCAATTTTTTCAACTACAAATGGATTAAAATTCCTAATTACTACAAGAAAACATGGTTCATTACCAACCATATTAATAACAGAGACCTAAGTCATAAGAAATACTGCTCACAAAATTAAGTGTTCAAAATGGAAATGGAATGTGCTTTGTTATAATAATAGCCAAGAAATATTTACAATATTAGACCACAAATTTTTTTTTTATTATTTTTGAGATGGAGTCTCACTCTCTCACCAGACTGGAGTGCAGTCATGCAATCTCGGCTCACTGCAACTTCCGCCTCCCTGGTTCAAGCAATTCTCCCGCCTCAGCCTCCCAAGTAGCTGGGACTACAGGCACGCGCTACCATGCCCAGCTAATTTTTGTATTTTTAGTAGAGATGGAGTTTCACCATGTTGGCCAGGATGGTCTCGAACTCTTAACGTCATGATCTGCCCGCCTCAGCCTCCCAAAGTGCTGGGATTGCAGTCGTGAGCCACTGCGCCCAGCCCAGCTCACCTAATTTTTAACTAATTCAAGGGTAATACTGATGTGAAAAAATGTGAGTATGTAGTCTCACAGATGTAAGACATATGGTGATTTATCTTTTTAACTTCTTCCAGTAACTTACACAATATTTATACTCATCTAACATGATTACATTAAACTTGCAAAATTTTGTGATTCAGATTATGCCATTTGCCCCTTTGATCACTTGGCTAGAGATTAGAAAATAAAAAATCAGCGGTTCTCCCCAAAGGGCCAAGTCTATAGCATTTGTGTGTGTACATGTATAGATGTATGTATGTATATGTATATATGTATAATATATGTATATATGTGTGTGTGTGTATATATATATATATATATATATATTTATCTGCAAGCAACAAAGTAATAGTTATTTTAAATTTATACCTTCTGTATCAGTTGCTGATACAGGTAAGCATCTTGTATACTAATTCCTAATATGGCCCTGGCATGAAGTAAATGCTCTAAAATATTTTCAAAAGTTATCTCTTTTACATATTATTTTCATAATTCTTGATGCATTTTAACAATCAAAAAAAATTCCAGGAAGAAAACAAAAACTTTTTTTTTCATGTTTGGTATTAAGTTTTTATGAATAATAAGACAACTCCATAATCTTACATTTTCTTAAATACACAGAAAATAATTATTCTTCCCATATCATTTTCACTTTGGCCTTTTTCTAGGCTGAAAGCTAAATTTTCTATACTCTGTTTCTGGTAAGTCTTTTTAAGGTTTCTCCATTTGTTAGTCATTTTTGGAAAATAATCTGCATAAGAACATGGTTTGGTCACTTCAGATGCACATATAAGGTTGGCAGATATAAAACCTTCATGTCTATACTGGCTATAAGACTACCAGAATTGTTTTTTATCTTTGTCTATTCAAAGTGTTTTGGAGCAAAAAAGAAATATAAAATATAGTTCTTGGTCTATGGAACCCTAAACATTCTTGGATAATTTACATCTATACTTGAAAAATAACTTATAATGTAAGAAAGAATATGATGCTGGAAAAAAGCGTGAGAGCTCCATCTGTTGTGGGATGAGAAAGGCATTCTACTGGCTAAAGCCTGTCAGCTACTTTCCCAGTGTCCTTAGGATGAATTTACAAGTTTTCAATCACACCTACTACTCACTTTCTAACTTTTGCTCTCTTCTCCAGTATATTTCCTTACTATTCTAATCATAATATCTTTAGTCCCATTTGGCTTCTCAACATTAAGTTTGAGTTTTCAAAGTCATTTTCAGCCCCCACTGTCATTATTTTTATTGAGTCTTTTTTTTTTTTTTTTGACATGACTTTATCCGAGACACTCAAAACGTTTAGATGCCTCTCCTCTCATTCCTCAGTATCACATATATTTTCCTTTGTTGTGGTTCTTATTATGCACTGTGAAATTATCTCTCTGTACCTCATATCTAATGCCAGGATTTATGAAGCCAAAGCCGTCTAACCTATTTACTGTTTCACATCTAACAACCAGCACACTCCCTTGTAAGTAGTTCAAGCATAATATATAACTACTGAACGAATTAAAGAATAAAGTTAAGAAAAGTGACCTACTACAGGGGCTACCTTTAAAGAGTGGATGGGAATTGAAACAGGAAAGGAAAAAAGGATTCCTCACTTCATTTTTTTTTAAAAAGGTGACTATAAGGCTGTTTCTCTAGAAATACATCCTAAAGTCAACCACAATATTATCAGAACAATAACAAGTTATGCCTCTCTGACAAATTTAAATAATTTACTGACACAATATAAATATTACATCTATATTCCCCATTTCCTTTTCTTCCTCCCAGCCAAGAACTTCAAAATGAGAAAAATAAGTTTGGTTTCTGAAAGTAAAAATTCAAAACAAATGCATAATAGGTCAGTGTAGTAGTAATTAAATCCCATATTAACTCAATACCGTCTACAATGAAACCAGCTTGTTTCAGACATTTACAGCACTTAATTCTGTGTGGTTAAAGTATATTTAAGGTTATAAACTTGCTACATCATTTGCACTATGCCTATAAAATATTAATACATCTAGTTGATTGAAGGGTCCAGATGTTTTGGTGTGATACAATAACATCCTTAGACTACCAAGTACTTCACAGTGATAATTGTACTTTAAATAGCTTATAGAGTCATTTTATTATTGACAGCTCTTAAGCTTAATTTGGGTGGAATATTGTTCTCCTGAAATAAAACTATCTGCAGACTCATTTTTCTTGGAGAAAATAATAAAATGCACTCACGCCTCCAGCTGCTTCTTATTGAAACTCTGTAACGTCTGCAGATGTAAAAGTTTCATATCTACACTGGCTATAAGACTACCAGAATTCTTTTTTATCTTTGCTACTGACCAGCTGAGTGACCCTGAACAAACCATAGCATAATTCTTGCCTCAGTTCTTTCATATGCGAAATTCAGACATTTTCTAGGTGATTATCAAGTATCTTTACAGTTCTACTATTTCACGACCTTATAATTTGAAATCACACCTAAAAACAATATCATTGCACAAACATCGTAGTGCATAATGGCATTCTTAACTGAGCAAAACACTGATTTGTACATTGGTTTTGATTGTCTCAACATGAAAGCAGCAATGACTGGCCTGATTCAAATCTTTTCTGGGCCTTTGTAGTACAAAACAATCTGTAGCAGTATAAAGAGAGTGGCTTACTCACACTGTTTACTTCTTTTCTGTATATCTTTTCTAATACATTTTCATCCCAGGATATGCCATTTTCTTACAAACAAGATTGGTAACCAAGAATGTAGTCTCTCAGAGGCACATCTCTAGGCTATAATGTTGTAATAAAAATAATCATATGGTAATAATTTGTGAAGCAATGATCACATGTCACATACTTTGCCATATAAAAATAATCCTAGTATATGAATTGAATATGAATTGTTCATTTCTACTGATGAACAATTTACATTCCAGAGGAACTTGTAAACACTGGAAAATAAAGAAGGTCATTAGTAGGAATTATGTGGAGCCTTACGATGTCTCTGGAATAAAGCTTCTCAAGGCAGCAAAGAATCTAAACATTGATGAGCAAGGACTTTTCTGTGCAAACATCTTTAATCTGGCTCCATAGAAATCAGAAGAGCAGAATCGAATTCAAAAGGAATTTTAAAAACCATAAAAACACATGGAAATTAAACAATGCGCTCCTGAATGACCAGTGGGTCAATGAAGAAAATCCTCCTTCAAGTGAAAAATTTCTTTGTTATTGTCTACACACCTTTTATCATAGCTCTGCCTCTGGTACCAAAAACATCTGGTATTTGTGTTGTAACACATTTTTTTTTGAGTTGGAATGGTAAGAAAAAAAATATAGAGTAGGGTCAGAGAAGTGGGAGTTCCACCATTAAATTCATTGCAATAGTAATAAAATTTCACCTCAAATCCCTACCAATCAACTTAAGAATGTATTTTAATTTTCTAAAGCAAAACATATAGAGATATCCAAAAATGTACGATCGGTTCTATTTCCTCACGGTAGTTTTACTTCAGAATAATGCCCAGCTATAGGAAATGATTGCATGGGAGTCTGCATTTGATAGGAATCACAAAGAAGAAAGAACAGGTATAGACAGGTTCTACACCAGGGCAGGCTTTTAAAACTATCACTAAACAAGTAATAGCAGAATACTAAGTGAGACATAAGTTAAACTCAGCAATCACTTTATACAAGAATAATGTTTGTCAGAAACCCAGACAACAAGGTGAAACATATCAATGGGTAGAAGAAAAACTATTTTTGTGAGACCATGCTATTCAAAAAGAATCATGGCAGGACACAGGTTGAGATGTTGATAGCCTATTACTTGAGTTGATAGAGTGAAAAAAGATTTGTCATAACATTAGAGGGAGACTTGAGAGATATCCTTATTTTTGCCAGATTCTGTCATCAGACGTCACTTTCCTTCAAAGTACCCTTTTTCCTTAGCATAGTTCTCAAGATTTCTTATATTTTAAAAATATGGTTTGAAAGCAAGTTCTGAACAGAATTTTAACATCTTCATTGATGGTTGTTTTGACTGGACAAAGAGATCTTAGGGAAGAGAGTCAAAAGTCATTTGACCACAGACTGAGTTTGTGTGATAAAACCAACTGGCCCTTAATACGGAAGACTCTGGTGGCGCAGTACACAGAACACAATTTACTAAGATCATCTTGAAGTCATGGATAAATCAGTTGGGAAAAGCAGGTATTACACATTAGTTAATGTATAGAATACACTTTGGGCTGGATACTTTTATACCACATTTTAAGACCAACATATTAGTTTTATTACAACAAATATGCTATGTTCCATGGACACCAAAACAGCATGGTACGGTTATAAAAATAGGCATACAAACCAAATGAAACAAAACAGAGAACCCAGAAATAAAGCCAAATACTGACAGTGAACTGATTGTTGAAAAAGCAAACAAAAACATAAAGCAAGGATAGTACAGCTTATTCAACAAATGGTGCTAAGATCATTGGCAAGCCATGTGTAGGAGAATGAAACTAGACCCTTATCGCTCACCTTATACAAAATCAAGTTAAGATGGATCAAAGGCTTAAATCTAACACCTGAAACCATTAAAAATCTATAAAATAACATTAAAAAAATCCTTCTACATATTGCCTTAGAAAAAGGTATCATGACCAAGAACCCCAAAGCAAATCCAATAAAAACAAACATAAATAGGTAAGACTTAATTAAACTAAAAAGCTTTTGCACGGCAAAAAGAACAGTCATCAGAATATACGAATAACACATGGAATGGGAGAAAAACTTCATAATCTATACATCTGACAAAGGACTAATATCCAGAATCTACAAGGAGCTCAAATCAGAAAGCAAAAAAACAAATAATTTCATCAAATAGTGGGCTTAGGGGAGGAACAGACAATTCTCAAAAGAAGATTATACAAACGGCTAGCAAACATATGAAAAAAACGCTCGACATTACTAATTATCAGGAAAATGTAAATCAAAACCACAATGCATTACCTTACTCTTGCATGAATGGCCATAATCCAAAAATCAAAACAATACATGTTGGCATGGGTGTGTTGAAAAGGGATTTTACCCTGTTGCTGGGAATGTAAACTAGTACAACCTCTAGTTGTACCCTGTTGTTGGGAATGTAAATTAATATGATCACTATGGAAAAAAGTGTGCAGATTCCTAAAGAACTAAAAGGAGACCTACCATTTGATCCAGCAATCCCACTCCTGGGTATCTACCCAGAGGAAAAGAAGTCATTATACAAAAAAAGATACTTGCACACATGTTTATAACAGCACAATTAGCAATTACAAAAATATGGAACCATCCCAAATACCCTTCAGTCAATGAATAGATTAAAAAAATACGGTGTGTGTTTGTGTGTGTGTGCGTGTGTGTATACATATACACACACATACATTTTATATATATATATATACACACGCACATATATAAAATATATATGTGCGTGTGTATATATATATAAAGAATATATGATGTGTGTATATATATATGAAAAGATTATATGGGATGTGTGTATATATATATATAAATATTTATATATTTATATTTAAATATATTTATATTTAAATATATATATATACACACACACCATATATATATATATTATATATATATATATATAAACGCACACACACACACCATGTATTCTTTATCTACTCATTGATATATAGTCATGTACACACAACCCCCCATGAAATACTGCTCAGTCATAAAAAGGAATGAAGTAATGGCATTTGCAGCAACTTGTATGAAATTAGAGATATTATTCTAAGTGAAGTAACGCAAGAATGGAATACCAAACATCATATATTCTCACTCATAGCTATGAGAATGCAAAGGCATAAGAATTATACAAGAAATTTTGGAGACTTGGGGAAAATGGTGGGAGGCAGGTGAGGGATAAAAGACTACACATTCAGTACAGTGTACACTGCTTGGGTGGTGGATGCACCAAAATATCAGAAATCATCACTAAAGACCTTGTGCATGTAACCAAACACCATTTGTTCCCCCAAAAATCTATTGAAATAAAGTTTTTAAAAAGATGAAATCTTGTTTTATTACCCAATAACATGCAAAACAGATAAAAGGTAATGGATGGTGTAGGTGTCAGAAGTTTGTGACAGTAAGGAATGTGAGAAGATTAAGCATTGAATGAGAGTGAAGATTCAGCCTAGGGATAAATGAGATGGCCTTGGATAGACAACAGATGTCTGTTAAGCACATTACTTGGTCATGAAAAATAATAACATAGGCAATTAAGCACTTCAGAATTTACACTTAACCATATGAACTGTGTCAAACAAGTTTCAACAAAACACACCAATTCAGGGTAAAGAATGATCTCTGGAATCAGAAATATATACATACATATATATATATATATATTTAAATCCTAGTTCTGGTTTTAACCACATAATCTCTCTGAGCCTCAGGTTCCTATCTACAAAATAGGGATAAATACATATGCAATGGAAGGGAAGCTTATTCTAAGGATTAACATGATATTTGTAAAAACTATAGTATAATGTCTGACACCAAGTAAACCCCAAATTTGTGGTATATACATAGTGGATAATGTTTAGTAGCTTCCGTGATATGATTATCTTGAACAACTGGGAAAAGAAATGTGAAGCTGAGAAGAGGATTCCTTCTAAGATTACTGTACAACTGATGAGAATCAAGAAAGACAAGCGTTGGATGAGTTGACTGTGACAAAATGATCTCATATTAATTAATATGTCTGCTTAGCTTACATTAAACATTTTTGTCCTCATGGAATCTGAAAAATTCACTTGGGGCCAAGCAAAATCTCCAGTTTAAGCCACAGAAGAATTTATACAATGATGGTGGTACTGGTGGTGGTGGTGGTGGTGGTGATGGTAAAGATGATGTGCAAGATAAAAGTATCCAGCATTTATTAATTCCTCATTATTTCCCAACTTTGAAGTGTTATGTATACTACATCATTAATCTTCACAAGAACCATAAGAGTTAGGTATTAAAATTTTTCCTTATATACATATGAAAAAAGTGAAGCCAGGTAGTAACTCTCTCAGTCTCACAGCTAGTATGTGTTAAAAGCTGTGATTAAGATCCATTATTTCAACACAAGAATCTTTCTTCTTGGCAATTATATACTGCCTCCTAGAATTCTACCAAAGTTACCTGTTATTTGTCTCTTTCCATCATCTACATATTTAACCACAAGCAAGTCTTGATAATTTTAACTCTCATTTTTTATGTAAATCCAAAGTTATTTCTGCTGAAATCGCAACCTACTGATCTTTTCTTTTTGTTGTCAAGATGGAATCTCACTCTGTCATTCAGGTTGGAGTGCAGTGACTTGATCTTGGCTGACTGCAATCTCCACCTCTGGGTTCAAGCAATTCCCGTGCCTCAGATTCCCCAGTAGCTAGAATTACAGGTGCTCATCACCATGCCCGGCTAATTTTTTTTTTTTTTTTTTTTAGTAGAGACAGAGTTTCACCATGTTGGCCAGGATGGTCTGCATCTCCTGACATTGTGATCCACCTATCTTGGCCTCCCAAAGTCCTGGGATTACAGGCATGAGCCACGCCTGGCCTCTATTGATATTCTCACCTCTTCTCTTGCTGCCTGTAAAGAGGATTATAACAAGGATAATAACTAGAAATGAAGTTCAGCTTGAGGAAGAGGAATCTCTTCTTTCCAGGGAAACTAGAGAGAGAAATTTCACTATAAATTTTGATGCAAAATCCATTAAAATTATATTGAGAAATAATGGGTTGCTAAAGTTGAAGGAAATAAAGTGAATTACTCCTTTAAAGGCATTTTGTTCAAGAATCATCACCATCATTCTCACTCTGCTACTCTATTGTACTTCTTCTGCATTGATTCTTCCAGGGTTAAACCCAGGAGAGGAAGGCATTGCAAAGCTCTGTGTCTCATGGTTGGTATAGTTCTAATCTGTTATTGGGTTCTTCTGGATATCACTAGCACTATTGTCAGCACTTAAGTGTTCTTTGTCTTCAGCAAGGGCTTTCTACTGAATCTCCCTCAATATACAGCACAGTCTCTCCTCTGAATGGCCACATACTACTATTTCCTAAGCCCTGTATCTTATGTTCTATCAGTATTTAAAGGATTCTTTACTCTTTCAGGCAGATGTCTTTAGCAAAATTCATTTTAGGAAAACCTAAAGCCAGATCCCTTTTGTGTGGTATAAATTTGGTGTAAGTAGAGCTTTCCCTTGAAAAAGTCACTACAGTATGTCTTTAGGCCACCAGAGAGGAGTAGTCCTTTCTATTTAAATCATGAATTTTTAAGTACTAATGACTATGACTTTCAAGCTTAGAGACATTTGAAAAGTTCTCTAAATTATCATCTTGAATCCCCACTAGCATAGCTTGGCATTAAAGGGGAACAAACCTCTTCTACCTAAATTATTGTGAGATGTAGGAGAACCAGTATACAAAAAAAAAAAATCTCCTAAAGACTCAAATGTCTTTTTCAGCTTCCTCCTTATATAATCTTTAGTTAACCACGTGTATAATAAATTAATGGTAGACAGTTAAAGAACAGAAATTGTGTATTTGTACATTGTGGACAAAGTGTACAAGAAACTAGCTATAAATATAAGGAAGGTGTATTATCTCAGAGAGTACAAACATTAAGCTTTGTCATCTTCCATGGGATGCTGAACCTTTGCATATACAGAAGTCAGGAATTGAGGTTTGGGAACCTCTGTCTTGATTTCAAAGAACATAGATAAACACCTAGAAGTTCAGGCAGAAGTTTGCTACAGGGATGGAGCCTTCCCAGAGAACCTCTGCCAGAGGAGTGCAGAAGGGACATGCAGGGTTGAAGCCCCAACACAGAGTCCCCACTGGGGCACTGCCTAGTGGAGCTGTGAGAAATGGGTTATTGTTTTCCAGACCCCAGAATGTTAGATTCACTGCCAGCTTGCACTATTCTCCTGGAAAAGCCACAGATGTTCAATGCAAGCCTGTGAATGAAAGTGGCTGGGAGTGGGGCTGAACCCTGCAAAGCCATATGGGCAGAGCTCCCCAAAGCCATGGGAGCACACCTCTTGCATCAGCATGACCTGGATGTGAGACACAGAGTCAAAGATCATTTGAAACTTAAAAGTATAATAACAGCCCTGCTGGATTTTGGACTTGCATGGGGCCTGTGGCCTCTTTGTTATGGCTAATTTCTCCCATTTGTTACAGGGGTATTTACCCAATGTCAGCACAATGTGTCTAGGAAGTAGCTAACTTACTTTTGCTCTTACACAGTCATAGGCAGAGGGGACTTGCCTTGTCTCAGTTGGGACTTTGGACTTTTGGGTTAATGCTGGAATGAGTAAAGACTTTAAGGGACTCTTGGAATGG
This sequence comes from Cebus imitator, assembly GCF_001604975.1. Lineage (NCBI taxonomy): Eukaryota > Metazoa > Chordata > Mammalia > Primates > Cebidae > Cebus > Cebus imitator. The sequence goes on from NW_016107501.1 coordinate 998,692, forward strand.
GATGATGATATTTTGCAATGTGATGATACTAGAGTTGGGAGGGCCAGTGGCAGAATGATATGGTTTGCCTGTGTCTCTACCCAAAATCTCATCTTGCATTGTAATCTACATAATCCCCATGTGCAAAGGGTGGGACCATATGGAGGTAATTAGAATGTGGGGATTGTTTCCCCCATACTGTTCTCATGATAGGGAGTGAGTTCTCATGAGAGCTGATGGTTTTCTAAGCATCCAACATTTTCCTTGCTTGCACTCACTCCATCCTGCTGCCCTGTGAAGGTGCCTGCTACTTCTTTGCCTTTTGCCATGTTTGTAAGTAAGGTGTAAAGGTGCAACTATGATCACTTTGCTATTTTACATGGATCTAGCTCTGCCTATCAACTTTTATCTCAACAACTACCTCAAATGGATCATTTTTCTTTTCAAGTCCTTACAACATGATTCATGTTTTTGACCTCTTTATTCCTTACTAAATTTCACTAAGATAACTTCTGTTTTTCCTCCTGATTTTCTGATTCAGAAAAAAATTATGAAAGTAAAATACATTCAGATTTTAAAAATGCTATTATGATGTCTTTGAAAGTCACTTTAGTTCTCTTTGTAGGTTCTCCATGAATCAATACCTACAATGGGGATGGCCTCTTTCCAGGTTCCAGCTGTCATGTATCTGACTCCATTTCAGTAATTTTTCCATGTCAGAATCAATAGAATATTACAGGCTATGAACACAATAGTTTTTAAATGCCTAAATCTGTGGCAGGAATTGCAATGTTAAGAAACTGAGAAAGGTGCAGATAGTGAAAGCTTTTTGAGATGAGAGGATATGTCTTTTCTCCAAAAATATGAAAAATTGGCTCATGGCTAGAAATAGTAACAGAGTAGATGTGGGAAACAAAACAATTAAAAACAAAATCATTTTAGCTAACTATATCACTGTTATTTAACTTCTTGACTGAAACTCAGTTTTCAAATTATCAATACATAATTTCTATGTGACTGTTTTATTAGCATTACATTGAAATGTATAATACCATTTTATTCCAAGTTGTCTTTTTTTATTGTTTAGATAAATGGTTTTCATAGAATCAGTGGGGATGTTAAATTTTACTTTAAGTATATTCTCTGAAAATTTTATATATGACTTTTTGTAGATAAAGCAATGTGTAATTGGAGTTGGGACTTCATTCTGTATTACCAACAATCATATATCTCTCTGAAATTTAATTAGTGTTACTAACCTAATAGTCACAGATTACTGAACCAAGCAAATAATTGGAAAGCATATCTTTTTATTTAGCTACCTTAAGTATTTAATATAAGCCCTCCTCTCCTGATTGTGTAAAATGCACAGAGATATCTTTCTTGTTTTTGCTACCTATTCCATTTCATATAGAGGTTTGATGTTTGCATCCTAATTTTCTAACCTTGAATGCTGGGGTCTTCCATATATTTAATGAAGTCTGGTAATAAATCTTCAGTTCTCCTCGAGTAAGCAATCCTACTGCAGACTCAGCTCTCTCTCCCTTGACATTCCTGAAACCCAAATAAGATTTGTGCTCTGACAGGGTGAGCATTTACTTTATCAGAAAGCATATTAGGGTGGGCATGTCTCAGGATAATGTGCACCAGAATCAGAGAGGATGACTAATTTGTTCTGCTATTACGCAAATAATAAAATGATTTAGGCATATAGATATGAAACAGCCAGCACTTTACAAATTATATGTAGCATATTTCATTTTAAATCTGGCCAAGTCCAAGAACCTTTTATGTATTAAATGACATTTACAGGAAAGACAAGACTTTATCCAGAAACTAGAAATGTTTACCTAAGATGAGGTAAGAAGGCAACAACTAAGAATTATTTGAAGGTATCGTAAGTTATGTACATTTTGTAAAGTTGTTTTTTTAATAATGGTCAAGCTTTGCCAATTTATTCCATCTTTGGATGGTTTTATCAAATAGCAAATGTCATGGGAGACACATAAAAAAGCAATGTAAGAATGTTTATATGAATTTTATTCTAAATAATATCTTGCTGATCACCTATGTTTCATGTGTATGCATGCAGGTGGATATATCTCTATTCCAGAAAACACTAATTATCTTTAAAACTGGCTAATGCTTAAGGGACAGATGTTCTTTGCTAGGATTGAACATTGGTGCACTATTTCTTAAAATAATTAGAAAATACATATCAAGAATCTTTAAAAAATACAAACATTCTTTGAAGGGACAAATCCATTTTGGATATCCAAACAAATATCTTGAAAAGTCATCAATGACCTATAAACTAAAATGTTTATCACAATAAAACATTTATATTTAGAATAATTCTGGAAATATCCAAAATTTTGAACAAGGAAGAAGTGATTAAATCGTAATACTATGATACAATAAAATATCATGTTCATTAAAAATTATATTTTCAAAGTTTTAATTGCATAGAGAGAAATACATATACTAAAATTTTATATGAAAAGCCAGACACGAATTTACATATATGTTATAGGAGTAGCATAGAAGTCAATTATGTAAAATAATTACTTTGTTTTCCCTGCTTGAGAAATTTTCTTCTTCAAAATTTCAGATTTTTTACATTTTACAAGGCAAATGTGTCTCTCTTGCAATCAGAAAAGTAGCATACTAAAGATAATCATTATATAGATTAACGGGGACCGTAACACTATACTGACCACATACCCTTAAATCAAAATATATATTAAAATTTCTAAAGGCCCTTTGAAAACTAATTATGCAAACTATGGGAGCAGTAACTCTAAATTTGTTTTTGAAAATTATAGGTAATTTTGCAGACTTACTTAATATCTCCTTCACTTTAGATCTGTCTTTCTTGTCCTATGTTGTTTATAAAAGTGTTTTATAAGGAATTAACATTTAATGTTTCAAGGACAAAGTATTTATACTTCTAAATGAAATTTTTCCAGCAAATTTTTTTTATCTTTAGTTTTCATATGGTTTTTGCATCACTGCAAAGGTACTAGTTGTCTTTTTGTAATATAAACAAAGTACTTTCAAAGCAGTCTAAATGGCCAAAATGTGTAAGATTCAAACTTCATTGTAGCCCTTCTGAATTATGATTTTGACAAAGGTAATATCATGACTCTTATACAAACATAAAATGAACTACATTAAACATTTCTTTCAATGTATTAATTAATGAGATTAATAAGCTGGAAATACTGGTTAAAATGAGAATTTGACTTGCAGAGGTTAATATTCTGTACTAGACAAAATTAGTTTTTCTTGCTAGAGTCAGGAACCATTTGTATTGCCCCGAGTTTTCCAAAGCTTAAAAAACTAGGCAATAAAAAGTCATTCAAAGATGCAAACCACTAGAATCATATAATCCTATGTAACATCCTTTGCCTATTTCCGAGATCCAGACAATATTTTTCTGACAGTTTCAACTATTATTTCTGATGGACTGAGGTGATACATTAAAAATTATCAGACAAGACAAATGTTCTTTCTACCAGAACAAGAAAAGTGTTCTTTCCAACAGAAACACAAAGCTATTTGAGCTTCATCATTCACAGATTATACACCTATTGGTTATCAGCCTGTGTGTCTTGGTTGCTGTCTTCAACATTCTTCCCATTCTTTCTATAATTGAAGAGTACATATGTCCTGATTTAAAAAAAACTGCCCACCTAATATGGAGAAATATTTCGTAAGAAAGCAGAATATGAGTTCAGGTTGTAGTTTCAAGGGTGTGTGCCTTTTTTCCTGCTATCACTGTCTGACCCAGTGAGTTGCATGAAGCATACACCAAACAAACATTCATGGAATTAAAATGGGAGACTGAAAAATCCTCTTTTTGTTACGATACTTTAATCCTTAAGGAGATATAATGGAGAGTATACTACACTTTCTGGAAACTCAATACATCTTTTAATCTAAATTGATAATTATTTTTTTTTCCGAAAGATTATTTAATTGTAGGGAAAGACGCCACTAAGAAAACAGAAATTTTACTCTGAGTTAGAGAAAAATAGAGGAATGACTAGGATTTTTGTTAAGAATAATTCCTGTTACAGGGAATGTTTACACCAAATTCTCCCTCCTTCCCATCAACATTTTAGGCTGTGAGAAATTTGGAGCACTTTTCTCAAAATGGAGACCCTTAAAAAACATTATTTGGAAAACTGATAGAGAGGTGCTTAGAAGTGTCTAATCACTTGGAGGCAATTACAGAATGGCAGAAAGTGCTAGAGGGAATAGATTCCTTTCCAATGGGAGCAAAAAGAGCTGTGGTCCTCAGGGAAGAAATGGTGCACAATGCATGATTTTGTGGCCACTATGGAACAAAAACAGGATTTGTTAATGTAACATCAAATATGTGGCACAAGTGTAACAACAATAGTAAGTAGTAGTAACATTAGTAACATTAGCATGGGATAAGAGACTGCAACAGCAAATCCAGCTTACCGGTATCCAGAAACCTTGGATAAGTAACATCTTTCTCCCGCTAAACATTCTAAACAGAAAGGTAAGTACAAAAGTAGACATACGGCGAATACGGGTCCAAAGAAAAGTGGCTACCCCAATTTTAAGAATAATGGTTTGGATTATACCCATATGTCTCTATGATGAGACCAAAATTTTTATTTTCCCTATGCCCAAAGATGTAAAATCTACATTCATCTTCTTAGATGTTCTCCATGGCCTCCTCAGTTGAAATGACTGTGCCTGAGGATTTATAGTGACAAGAGAAAAATGCACAGCACACCAGTGTAGCTGGGCCACAGATGCCACATTGAGGCTCTAAATGCTTCTAGTTATTTATTTATGTTGCCAAACGTAAAACTAGATAGCCTTTACTCCAGGGTTGCTAAGCCTCATATGTAGTAACAGATGACAATCAGAAACTGAGAAGCTGAGAAATTACTAATAATAATCCAGTCATGTGGCAAGCCCATTAAAAACTGCAGACGTTGATAAGTACATTAAATGTCAACTCACACTCTTTGTATTCTGTTAGTTTCATGAAGCATTTTGAATTTCCAGTGAATTGGGGTTACATACTTTCCCCACATCAACTCATTAATATTGGCTTATTTTATCTTACATTTAAAAAACATGCTCTGGTAAAGAACTGTAAACCAGGATCAACTGTATTATCCACAAGCACACTAATATCTGGCTAAAACACTTGCTAATATGACAAGCTTTGTTCTCCCTCAAGCACACATAAGCTGCTTCTCTATACAATAAAATTGCTGCTAAGCTCAAAGACTTCTTAACTTTATAAGATTTTCACAAATTCCCAATAAATTAAGAATTACAAAATTGTCTTTCACTGGAAATATGAAGCAATTTCCCAAACATATATGCACAAAGTCTATCAAATAAATCCTGAAATGTTTGGCCCAATATTTAAAGAATCTTCTGAACTGGTGTTTTATAGTCTTTTCATTATTAGTTAACCTGGAGTTCAGCAATTTTATTGTAATCATGCTACCTGCCTTGGGATCTCCCCAGAAAACTCCTGACAAACCATCATATATTTCTTGACTAGCCTTATGCTTCTAACCCTATCTATTATGTTATCTCAGTGTAGCTTCATATTATTTCTTTTATATATTTCCAGAATTGGACTTGCATATCTTATAGGAAGCCTGCAATGACTAACCCCACCCCATTCTGATATATGATCTGTTTACTCAACATTGCTCCATAAAGGTAAATAATTTACTACTGTACTTTTGCTTGTAGATTGCCTTACAATTATTCCCAATACATTTCACTTAATCATACTTACAGGTTTTCAGTAACTATATATTTGGAGTTTTTAATAAATTCTGAGGAAGAAAGAGAGGAAACAAGGGAGGGATAAACGGAAAAGAGAAAATGAAAAACTGATTTGCCCTTTTTATGTCTATAAAAGTCAAATCTCTAGTGTTAATTTTTTCCCAAAATTTCTCAAAAGACAGCACGGGTGCAATGACAAGGATACACCATCACATCCATGTTATTTCTATCAATAAAAGGCATAATCTTAACCTAGCTGTGAAGAATCATTAGATAAAACCAAATTGAGAGGCATTAACCAACATATTTGGCTTCTCTTTTTCTTAAATTTCAAGGCTGAGAAATACAAAGTAAGGATGAGGAACTGATTTTGACTTAAAGACATGCAAAGAATCTAACAAGTAAATGTAATGTGTTACAACCATTGCAAAGTTTACAATGTAATGTCATGTTATAATACATTCATCTGGATTAGCTGGTCAGGAAAAAGAAATCATAAAAATATTACTAGAATAAATAACAAAATTTGAGCATTAACCATGATTGAGATAATATTATTGTATACATTCTAAAAGTTCTGATTTTGTTAACTGTACTGTGATTATATAGGCTAATATCTGTGTTCACATGAAATAAACACACATATTCAGGAATAAAAAGGCATGGTATTTTGAGCATATCCTCAAATGGTTTAAAAAATAAAACAAAATGGTAAATAGAACCATATAAAAACAAATTATAAATCTGGATATTGGAAACTACTTTCAACATGTTTCATGTTCTGTGAATTTAAAATTATGTCAAAATAAAAAGTTTTAAAAAGTTGTCCTTCACAGATAAAGTAATAACTTTGGTTTAGTATAAACTGGAGGGAAAAACTTTTCTAATTTTAAGTGCTTCATCATCAAGAAATAATTTTGACAAAGAAAAATAAGTAGGATCGATCCAAGATGGCTGTTTAGGAACAGCTCAGGATTGCAGCAGCTCCCAGTGAAAGCGCAGAGGGTGAGTGGATGCCGTATTTTTATTGCCCACAGACTAGGAAATTCCCAGGCCGAAGAGCCCCATGCCAGCATGGCTGTTTCGGCTGGTGTGGCTGCTTTGTCAGCGCCCTGGTGCAGCAGTTCTCTGTACAAAATACACTGGTCCAGGTGCCCTTTTGGCTGGCAATTGGAGCCACAGGAAGACACCCATTCATCTGTATAAAAAGGGGACTGAACAGGGAACCAGGACAGTAGATTCCAGGGCAAAAAAAGCGCCATGAATCTCAGTGCCACTGTTTAAGCCAGCGCAGTGAGTCACTGCATGGGAAAACACAGAGATCCCGGCACCTCTTCAACAGGTGACTGGAACACCAACTTAAAAAAAAACAAAAAACAAAAAACAAAAAAAAAAACGCTCTGAGGCAGGGAGCCAGACGATCAGGCTCAGCTGGTCTCACCCCCACAAAAGAACAGCAATCAGAAACTCTCTGGATTGAGAGTTTCACAGCAAGCACAGCTGAACCCGGGATGGTCCAGCTCTGTTGGGGAGGGGTGTCCGCCATAACCCAGGCACTCCAACACTACGAAGGTAGTCACCCAATGCTAAGGCAGCCCGCCGTTGCCAAGGCAACCCACCATTGCTGAGGCAACCCACCATTACGAAGAGAGTCCGCCAATATAGAGGTGGGCCACCATTGCTGTGGCAGTTCTGACTACACCCATATAAACAGGACTGCAGGAAAGTCCACTTGGCAGCTGGGCGGAGCCCACAGCAGCTCAGCAAAGCCTCAACAGGCAGACAGTGACTAGGCTGCCTTCTTGCTGGGCAGGGCAGCTCTGAAGGAAAAAAA
>NW_016107501.1:1011170-1016622 GCF_001604975.1 Cebus imitator
GGGCTGATATCCAGAATTTACAAAGAACTAAAACAGATTTACAAGAAAAAAAGAAACAAGCCCATTCAAAAGTGGGCAAAAGATATGAACAGATACTTTACAAAAGAAGACAGACATGAGGCCAACAAACATATGAAAAAATGCTCATCATCACTGGTCATCAGAGAAATGTAGATCAAAACTACATTGAGATACCATTTCACACCAGTTAGAATGGCGATCATTACAAAATCTGGAGACAACAGATGCTGGAGAGGGTGTGGAGAAATAGGAACACTTTTACACTGTTGGTGGGAGTGTAAATTGGTTCAACCATTGTGGAAGACAGTGTGGTGATTCCTCAAGGACCTAGAAATAGAAATTCTATTTGACCCAGCAATTCCATTACTGGCTATATATACAAAGGATTATAAATCGTTCTACTATAAGGACATATGCACACAAATGTTCATTGCAGCACTGTTTACAATAGCAAAGACCTGGAAACAACCCAAATGCCCATCAATGATAGACTGGACAGGGAAAATGTGGCACATATACACCATGGCATATTATGCAGCCATCAAAAACGATGAGTTTGTGTCCTTTGTAGGGACATGGATGAACCTGGAAACCATCATTCTCAGCAAACTGACAGAAGAGCAGAAGATCAAGCACCACATGTTCTCACTCATAGGTGGGTGTTGAACAATGAGAACACATGGACACAGGGAGGGGAGCACTACACACTGGTGTCAGTTGGGGGGAAATAGGAGAGGGGCGGTGGGGGATGGGGAGCTGGGGAGAGATAGCAAGGGGAGAGATGCCAGATATAGGTGATGGGGAGGAAGGCAGCAAATCACACTGCCACATGTGTACCTATGCAACAATCTTGCATGTTCTTCACATGTACCCCCAAACCTAAAATGCAATAAAATAAAGAAATGGAAAAAAAAGAAAAAGAAGTAAAACATTAATTATTGGAAAGAATTGATAATTTATCAAAATGAATAGAGTAAGAATAAATGAATATGAAGATAATATAATGATAAATAAATTGGTAATTCAAAATAAGTAGGACTTTAAAAAACAGAAAAGGGCCACACCCACCATAGTGTTTTCAGGAAACTTAACGTCAAAGGAGGTTGGCATAATCCTCATTGAGGCTCATTCTTTGTTCTTTATTTTATCCTATGTGAAAATTTTTATAACAACATGACCACAAATTTCTTTCAAATAAAATAAAAATATGCTTTCTGCTAAGAGAAAGTATCAAAAAATTCTTATTGCAACACAAATAATTACATCCACATAATGAAATACAGTAAGATAATTTAAAATTATGCTTTCAAAAAGTTTATTTCTTAAGAATATGCTCATGAAAGAATATTTTTCTAAAACAGCTACACAACTGTATAAAAGTATATACATACTACAACTAATCAGTCAGTACTTTACATGTGGGTAAATGCGTGAGTTTTGTGATGTGATGAGCACACATGAGTTTTAGTACTGGTTCTGTCACACACTTATCCTTTTAACTTTGAGTAAACAGCATAATTTTTTAGGACTTCAGGTTTCTTATCTATAAAATAGAAATATTAATAGTATCTAGCCCAAAGAACATTGTAACTATCGAATAAATTAATTCATTTGAATCCCTTAGCACAGGTCCTGGCAAATAGGTATAGTAAAAGACATAAATGAAAGAAAAGAAATAATTGTCTGAGATGTATGTACATGTGAGATTTAAAGTTACAGGATTTTCATCAGTTCACTTTTGTCATGTAAGAAGCCACTTAAAGAGTGACAAAAATAACCTCAGAATTTTGTAGATAAGTATTTTGGATTGGAATCTGCTGGGAGGTTCATATGGTCTTTGATAGGCTCATTCATGAATCTGTAGCCCTCTATACGGTCTCTGATATAATTAAAAATATGATACATGTATTCATTTTATGTGTATTTTATAACACATTTAGTGAAATCCAATTTATGTGACATTCAATTTATCCATTTAAAGTAACACTTAATGGATTCTAGCATAATTGATTGATTGCGGTGTAAACATCACATTTTTAAAAAATATTTTATCATTTCGAAAAGAAGCCCCATATAAATTTAGTAGTATGTTTCTATTTTGCCCCAATTCTCCAGCCAAAGCAACTATTTATCTACTTTTTATTGCTATAGATCTTCCTCTCCTGGATAATCTTTGTAAATGGGAATTACACAATATATGTATCATTTGTGATTAGCTTCTTTCACTTAGCTTTATGTTTCCTAGGTTCATCCATGTTGAAGAATGAATTCCAACTTTTTATTTTTATTGCTGAATATAATTTTACATAACTATATAGCACATTTTATTCACTGATTCATCTCTTGATAGACATTAGAGTTTAATGTTGCAATTAACATTCATGTACAAGTTTTTTGTGTGTGAATATACATATATATATATATATATATATATATGCATTTCTTTGTGTTATATATCTAGAAATAAAATTACTGGATAATACAGTAAGTTTAGGTTTAAATTTTTGATGAACAGCAGGACTAATTTTAAAAGTGGCTGCATCATTTTACAAGCTGATCAGAAAACTACAAGACTTCCAATTTCTTCAAATTCTTGCCAACACTATACTTTTTTATTATAGCTACTTTAGGGAATGTGAACTTGTCTCTTATGATCGTTTTGATTTGCATTTTCTTGATGCACAGAAATATTGATCCTCTTTTCATGTGCTTATTGGACACTTTTATGTCTTATTTGGAGAAACAGCTATTAGGATACCTTTCTATTATGTAACTGAGTAATGTGTCATTTTATTATTGATTTAGAATTCATCTTGATGTGTTCCAGATAGAATTTTTGTATTAGATATGTGACTTGCAATATTTTTTAATAATCTGTGGACTGTCTTTTTACTTTATTGTGCCCTTTTAAGCACAATATTTTCTAAAATTTTGTGAAGTTCAACTTACGTTATTTTTTCTTTGCTTGTGCTTTTGGTATCATATCCAAGAAGTCTTTGCCTAACCCCAGATCATTAAGATTTGTCCTTGTTCTTCTATGAGTTTTATAATTTTTGCTATTGAGCTATATAATTCATTTTGAATTAATTTTTTTATACAGTGTAAGGAAGGGATCCAACTTCATTCTTTTGCATACGAATATGCAGTTGTCTCAGTATCATTAGTTGTAGAAACTATTTTGCCACAATGAATCATGTTGGCACTCATGTCAATAATAGATTGATTGAAAAGGCCTTGACAGAAAAATCGTGGAGTAGAGAATTCCAAAACTCATTTTTCTGCAAAAGCAGTAAGCTCACAAAAACTATAAATCATTTTCCTTTTATTTAGAAGTCTGAAATTAGGTCCAATGCCTTGGATATATGTACAGTCACCTTGTGATGACAGTGATTTTAGTGAGTTAGGTCTCGCTTTTACTCTTTCCCTGATTTCTCTGTTAAACTGTTTGCTTCTTGGTATTATGGGAAGCTGCTAGCCTTCACTAACTGCTTGCTAATCACTTTACTGTTTTTTGACAGTTCCCCACTGCATAAGTTGATCCACAGTCTGATCCAATTAAATTTTAGTCCCTTTGCAGACATAGTATTTGAAGCCAGTCTTAGAGGTATGTTCTGAGGCCCGGAGGGCTCCTCTTTAGCCTCCTTTATCCCTTGTTCTCTGTGGTAAACTTCCAGCTCAGCGTAAGTTTAGCTTGCTGTTTTCATAGGGAAACTTTTGTCTAACTGTTCACATATTTCCTCTTAGTTGCTTACCTTGTAATCTCCCATTTTTTTTTCCATTAAGCTTGAACTGTCTCTTACTCTATTCCAAATAAAGTCATTTGTCTGGGGAAAGTCTTCAGAAATCTCTACTGTTAATCTCTGGCTCTCTGCCTGGGCAAAATCTCAGCCACTACCTCTGAGGTTGGGGCAGGAAGAGTGGGCTACTTCTTTTGAAGTGGCACATATGCTTCACAAGCATGGCCCTGGATTGGAGTGGAAGCCTTGAGTCTTCTCAGCTTGATCCTCTGGATATGAAACATCCTCCCTACAAATAAGCTGGAGAATGGGTGATTTGGCCACTGATAATTGTAGCCTATTGCACCTGTAGAACTTTCTCACCCTACAAAAGGGAGCTGAGTTGATGAAGGAAGAGAACCTCAGACCTCTCAGTAGCTTTTTTGTGGAATAGAGATTCTGCTATATGGAGCTTGGATGAAATGAAAAATACTGGTAACCTTCCCTTCACAAGGAGATACCCTAGCCCACAACTTGAAATTTGGAATAGAGGAGCACTATGTTCTTGGCTGCACCCAACCAGGATGGTGCTTCAGACATGTTGAGCTGGGCAGGAGTAGGGTGAAGGTTTATGAGGAGAGTAGATCCTGTCTCAAAAGCTCAGACTCACTGCTGTTATCAAAATTTATTACATTTTCTTGAATAAATGTTTCTTATTTACTGTATGGCCTTTAGATAATTTCCAGATATCTCAATTAAAAAAAAAAAAAAAAGTAATGTTCACCTGTGCATGCAGCTATTCAGGCTTCCATTCAAGAAGTTGTGTCTATTCAAACATTGTGATCTAATTGGCTTATAATAAGTTGGATAGTGATTAATAAATCATGTTAATTAATCATGTGAGAAATCAAAGTCAATGTGAAAAATTATGCTTTCCCCACCAAATAGTGACAACTTTTAGGAGTTAGATCTACTATCCCTGTTTTTAACAAACCCATTCACCTTACCATTTATGTAGAAACATCATTTATACTAAAGGGCAATGGAATTTGCACTCTAAAGAGCTAAAGATGAATAAAAACTTGCTAAGGAAAGCAGCTTTGGTAGTCTTATTTGATTTTCTTTTCTTCCTGTAATTTTAACCTTTATGTTTGTAATTTACTGTTTTTCCTCATGTATTTATTTTCTATATTCTTAGGTTATAGCCATTGCTTCTTTTACCTTTCCATATGCATTACTTCACATTAATAATCATTAAGTTTTGTCCCAAAAGATTCCACTGAACTTCCTCCATTCTCTAAATCTTTCTATTTCATGTATTTTTTACAAGTCTATTTTAGTGGCAGTGGTCAACTGTATTTTTAGGTTATTATTTAAGAAAACAATACAAAATATTTATTTCCAAAATATACTTTCTCTTCAGAAATAACCTTCACTCCTCAAAATAGTCAAATTAATTTGTGACCAGCTTTTTAAGGCCAATGAAAAATAAATATTGTAATAATACCCAACCATAAACAAAGTCAACAACAAATTGTATTATTTTGAAAACCTATCAGGAAGTTGAGCTCTCTGTGAAGTTAAAAGTCCTACATTTGGTACTATACACAATTATATAGAATGAGCTATTATATTTTCTTTTTTTTTTTTTTTTTTTTTTTTTTTTTTTTTTTGAACTTTTATAATTTATTATTCTGTAAGATATGGTACATATT
>NW_016107501.1:1017497-1066439 GCF_001604975.1 Cebus imitator
ATTTAGATTAATTCTAGGTTAAATTCTGGTAATATTAACAAGGTAATTTATTTCTAATATAATTTCAATCAATAATGAGAATCAGTTATGAAGATTAGTGCAATAATTCTTAGCCACTTTTATAACTATAAAATCTTATTTTAAAAAGACTTCATTTTGTAACTTATTTAAGGAAACAAAATCCTTAGTTAACCCAGAGAGCTGAATCAAACAAAAATGTGTTAAAAGATTTTGATCCTAGAATATGTGATTTTATCATTTGTCTTTAATCAAAATTTTCACAATATCATGCCGACTATTTAGGCTGTATCTACTATTTTTTCCTGCATAATATTTGACTTCTCAGTGAGCATAGTTCACTATGTAAAGACATGGAGTGGGAGGGAGGCATGTAGTTTTTTATGAAAAATAACAAGACCTTGATAGCTTATTAAAATTTAACTATGGGGACACATTCACACACACAAATTTAATTTCTTTCATATTACAACAACCTGATCACGTAATTTTATTTCAACTTCAACAAGTATGTGGTTCTACACACTAAGACCTCTAGTCTTGATTTCGTAACCTTGATACTCTTTTGAACAGTGGCTATTTGTTAGTGATTAGGCCATTGATCAGAATGCTTTGGTAAACAATATGAGGGTATTTTAGTGAGTAAAGGTATTCAGTTTAATAATTTACATTTGCTTTCTATTTTCTGTCTGCTTTATATGGTATTGCTCTAATTTATTTCAAATAATAGATAAAACTAAAATTACTATTGATGTTTTCAAAAGTGCAGTTTTTCTGCCTGCTAATGAATACAGTACTCTAACTTATAAGACGTATGTCAATTTATCTTAAGCAATTAGGTTATAAATAATATGACTGTCTTTTCACATATAATTTTTAAATTACTAAATGTTTTATTGCACATTCTTTACTTATTTATAGAGATTCTTAGCCATAAGATCATAAAAAAATTTAAATGATAAAAAATTTTAGACATGATATAAATTGAAGGATTCACATTAGACCTCCCATATGGTTGAATAATATCAAAAGCTTCAATGATTTAGTTTCTTGTGACATACAATATAGCCAATAAATCATCTTGAAATTGAATCCATATATATATATATCTATATTTGCATGAATATTTTTAGCAAGTACTCTCTAATTTATTTTCAAAATATCATAAATAAATGTAAAAAAGATCTTGCATGGATTTACAGCATATGCTTGCTACACTGATAAAGAAAGCAGAAATGACTGTGTGTATTAATAGAATATAAAGAATATTCACTTTCGTTACAGAATATAGAACCATCTTTCCTTGAGCAATTATAATTTCATGGATACTGAAAATTATAAAATATAATTCTTGTTTTTGATTTCTTTTTAATTGTAAAGAATAGAGAAAATAAAAATAAAATACAAAAATTAAACTGCTTGATTATTCAAGATACATTGCATTTCACATAAGAGAAAATCCATTCTGGACTTTTAAACACAAGAAAAAAAGTTTGGCTCATAGAACTGAAGAGTCAAGGAGCATATTTGCTTCAGTAGTTTTTAAATTCTGCGTTAAACATTGTCAGTGGGATCTGTTCATGACTTGTTTATTCTGAGTATCACCTTCAGCCACAAGCTGATTAACTCCATGATGGCTAGATGGCAGCAGAAGTACTGAGGCTCACATGATCACAGCACTAAACACATTGAAAGCCAAAGTCTCGAGTTTATTTGGTTTTGAGTAGTTTAACAAGCTTGAATAAGTCATTAATCCTAAGGACTATATTTTGCCAGGGTTAGGTCCTCTTTCCAGAGTCAAGAAACACTGGCTATGTTTCTAAACAACACAATTAGCCATGAGGCACAATCAAAATAATGGGATATGTTTTCTTGCCACATAACAAAAATGAAAATTAAGAGGTAAAACCGTGGGTTTTTCTTTGTGTAAGGCTGTCTTCCCCTCATCCCACCCAAGCGCTATAGAATTTATTATCCTTGAAATTCTAAAATACCAGTAGTATAAGTCTAGATGTGTATCTTTTTTCATTATTTTTCCTTGTCATTTTGATCTGAGAAGTCTAATCTTGTCAGTTTAGGAAATTGCAGTTTATTATTTCACCTTCTCCGTCTGCTCTGTTGTCAGCTTTCATACTGCTATCACTGTCCATTTATCTTTTTTGTTTATTATAGTTATCTCTTTATCATTTCTTATGAGTTCTGAGAAATATTGGGGGCCACTTTTCTTTTTTAATCCATTACTGCATTTGGTAATCCATGGGTACTATAATGACTATGGGTAACTACTTCATTTAACAAATTTAGCAAATTAAATGTGTAACTGAAGGTAACCTTTCAAAGTTTCATATTTCCTTTATTTGTACTTAACATCCTTATATAACTTATGCAGACTATAAAATAATTATGCATGCATGTGTATGTGTAATATTTTTTAAAATATTATACAATCAAATTAACTTTTTAAAATTTTGGGTGCACAGTTATATAATTTTTTAACATTTATTTTTGAGACAGAGTCTTACTCTGTGGCCTAGGCTGGAGTGCAGTGGCATGATCTCAGCTCACTGCAACCTCCACCTCCAAGGTTAAAGTAATTCTTCTGCCTCAGCCTCAGAGTAGCTGGGACTGCAGGTGCCTGCCACTATGCCTGGCTAATTTCTGTATTATGGGTTTCACCATATTGTCCAGGTTGGTCTCAAACTCCTGACCTTGTGATTCACCCACCTCTGCCTCCCAAAGTGTTGGGATTACAGATGTGAGCCATCGTGCCTAGCCCTGAACTTTAAGTTCAGGAATACACTGCAGGTTAGTTACACAGGTAAACTTGTGTCATGGGGTTTGTTGTAGAGATTATTTCATCACCCAGGTATTAAGCCTACTATCCATTAGTTATTTTTTCTATCCTCTCCCTCTTCCCACCCTTCACTCTCTGTTAGGCCTCAGTGTGTATTGTTCCTCTCTATGTGTCCATGTGTTCTCATCATTTAGCTCCTGCTTACAAGTGAGAACATGTGATATTTTGTTGTTCGTTCCTGCATTAGTTTGCTAAGACCAATGGTTTCCAGCAACATCCATGCTCCTCCAAAGGACTGATCTCTTTTTTATGGCTTGATAGCTGTCCATGTTGTATATGTGCCAGATTTTTGTTATCCAGTCTGTCACTGATGGGCATTTAGGTTGATTCTGTCTTTGCTATTGTGAATAGTGCATACGTGTGTCTTTATAATGGAATGATTTATATTCTTTTAGGTATACACTTGGTAATGGAATTGTCAGGTCAAATTGTATTTGTCTTTTGGCCTTTTAGGAATCACCACACTGCCTTCCACAATAGTTGAACTAATTTACACTCCTACCAACAGTGTGTAAGCATTCTTTTTCCTCCACAAACTTACCAGCAGCTGTTACATTTTGACTGTTTATTATAATGGCCATTCCGACTGGTATGTGATGATATTTCGTAGTGGTTTTGGTTTGCATTTCTCTAATGATCAGTGATATTGAGCTTTTTTTCATATGATTTTTGGCTGCATATATCTTTCTTTCAAAAGTGTCTGTTCATGCCCTTTGCCCATTTTTAAAGTTGTCATTTGTCTATTTCTTGTAAATTTGTGTAAGTTCCTCATAGATGCTGGATATTAGACCTTTGTCAGATGCATAGTTTCCAAAAGTTTTCTCCTAACCTCTATGTTGTTTACTCTGTTGATAGTGTATTCTGCTGTGCAGATGCTCTTTAGTTTAATCAGATCCCATTTGCCCATATTTTCCTTTATTGCAATTGCTTTTGGTATCTTCATCATTGAATCTTTGCCCGTTTCTATGTCCTAAGTGATACTGCTGAGGTTGTCTTCAAAACTTTTTATCATTTTGCATTTTATGTTTAAATATTTAATCCATCTTGAGTTAATTTTTGTATATGGTATAAGAAAAGGGTCCAGTTTTAGTCTTCTGCATGTGGCTAGCCAGTTATCCTAGCACCGTTTATTGAACAGGGAATTCTTTCCCCATTGCTTGCATTTGTCAGGTTTATTCAAGATCAGATACTTGTACTTAGAGAGATTCATGTTTAATTTAATTCTGATGCCATTCAGTTACTACTTTTTTCTTTTCTTATGAATTGTGCTTTCAGTGTCATGCCTAAAAGCTTTACCTAACACTAGATTTCTTGCATATTCTCTTTAAAAATTTATGCAGGTTTGTTTTTCATTTACATTTGTGATCCATTTTGAGTAAATTATTGTACGAGAATAAATGTTTAGGTTGAGGTACTTTTTTTCTACCCCTTTCCTTTTATTTTAAATATAGATAACCAATTTGACACCATCTTCCCATTTTCCATTAAATTTCTTCAGCAATTTTGTCAAAGATCAAAGGCCATGTTTGTGTTAGTCTATTTCTAGACTCCATCTTGTTCCATTATCTATGTGTCTAGCCCTTTGTTAAAACGCACTTTTAATTACTGTAGCTTTATAGTAGTACTTAACATTAAGGAGTTATCTCTCCAAATTTGTTCTTTTTAAAAGTTTTTTATATTTATTCTCATTCCTTTGACCTTCTGCATGCATTTTAGATCAGTTTGTCTTTATCTACAAAAGTTTCCTTGGGGTTTTTATGGACTTACATTAAATCTGTAGATCAATTTCAGGAAAATTAACATCTTTTTCACGTTGTCTTCAAATTCATGAGTTATATGACTTCCTTTTAATTAGATCTCTTTCGATGTCTTTTATTAGAATTGTGTACCTTTTAGCACATATTTTATTAGGCACATTTCATCAGATATATAAGTATTTCATTTTGGTTGCAGTAAATGGTATTCTTTTAATGGTATTTTTCAAGTTGTACATTGCTAACATATTAGAATATGTATGTAAGCTATTATGTGAAAGAATTTTTGTTATTTGATTAAATATCAAAAGGAAAATAAGAATAACTACATTGCTGAAATAAAGAAATATGATTGTGTGTTGACCTGTATCCTATGACTTTGCAAAACTCACTTATCAGTTCAGAGGATTTTTGGCTTTTTAAATTTCTTAAGATTTTATTCATAGACATTTTGTTGTCTGTAAATAGGTACAGTTTTATTTCTTCCTTTTCAATATGTCTGACTCTAAAAATATTTTCTTTCTTCCTTCAATGCACTGACTAAAACTTTCAGTGTAGGAGTACTGAGAATTGATATTCTTGCCTTTTTTCCAATCTTAGGAGGAAATATCATCTATATTTTTAACAATTTTAATATTCTGTTTTTTTTATAGTTACATTTACCTTGAAGGTGTTTTTAGATGTTGATTGCTCTGACTTTTTACATGAACCTTCTTCCTTTCCACAATTGAATGAATGTACCTATTTGTTATAATTAGAGAACCAGATCCTTAGCAGAATTCTAATGGGCCTATGTTAAAAGCTTTTAGCCTAACACAAATGGTAGAAGCAAAAGTGTATGAGTTCCTGTTGAATTTGTACTGCTGTTTAATGCCATGACAGGCAAACTTATCAAAAGTTAGCCCCAATTATGTAAGTTCATTGACGTACATGAATAATAACTACTTAATCCCAGTAACAGAAAACAAGACAGCCACTTGGAATGTAATAGAAGGAACTATGCCAAATTTGACTTATATGTATTTACTGCAAGACTATATTAGAATATGTATGAAAGCTATTATCTGAAAATGTTATTTTGGTATTTGATTAGATATAGGGATTGAAGGAAAGTGAAAATAATGTTATTTTTGTATGAAAATACAGATTGGGTATACACTATTTATGTGCCTGTAGAAATAAAACAGATTTTCCCCACTGAAGGCTCTTCATATTGAAAAAGAAAAAAATAAGTGTATCTTCTAGACACAGATGGAGAGACTTATTTTTCCTCTTCGTTTGGTTGCACATGAATTTTTTTTTTTTTACCAGCTCAAGGAAGTAAGTGGGTTGAAAATTAGACACTAACTAGAGACACCTACAAATCATATGTTCAATATGTGTAGAAGATTAACTATATAATTCATAGGTACTCAAGGCCATAGAGCAGTTATTAGTTTGTGTTGCTTCTCATCAGTGGTCGGTTCATCACTGAAAAATTAATTTTTACAGAGCGCCTAAAAAAATGAAAAAGATAAACTAATGAATTTTTTAATACTTCTGGGCCACAGAGACTCCTTCTCTCTCTCTCTCTCTCTCTCTCTCTCTCTCACTCTCTTTCACATTTCCCCCTTTCAACAGATAGAAAATATATACTTTTAATTACATGTATGTATTAAAATGTTCATGTCTTGAAAGAATGGCCAAATACCAATTAATTGTTATGGCTATGTGTGATGTACGTAAAGCTTAATAGTCTATTCTCTTTAATTTTGTGCATATTTGATAATTTTCAGAATGAATTTAAAATATTAAATCCCATTATTCTTATAAAATTTATCTATGGTTACATAGGAGTAGATTTTTGAGAATTCTAATATGTTTGTATTAGTGAACTAATAAAATTTTACCTAAGAAATGATTAAGACTTGATAGAAACAAGAATTTGCATTAAGAAACTCACCCACAGCCTGAGAGACTTGGCTCAAAAATGGGACAGATGGAAAATCAACCACCAAAAGAATAAGACAAATTAAAAATAAGATTGATGTAAAAGACAAAAGTCAGAATCAGTATTAAAATGAAGGAAAAATGTTTTCGCAATATAAGGAATATATGAGTTATTGTAATATTTTCAAGTAATATTGTTCTGTTGTAGTCACTTGCCTTACAAAATTGTTTTTCATGTGAGTAGTAGGGCCTGAACAAATTTACTCAAAGTGCTTAGATTTTATTTTTAAGTCATGCAAGAGTGAATTACTGAATAATCTATCAATGTTTCTATTTGTTAAATTTCAATTTTAACCAACTGCTTTATTGACATAATTCAATGTCATGATCAAATTAATTTGTTTATAAGGATATCTGACATGCTAATTGATGATCGACCTTCAAAGAGCCAATCTAATAGACACTATATATTATTGTCTATGATTACAGTCACTGTCTAGTAGGAATAGTAATAACTAAAATGCAGCTGGGTGCGGGGCTCACGCCTGTAATCCCAACACTTTGGGAGGCTGAGGTGGGTGGATCGTGAGATCAGGGGATCAAGACAATCCTGGCCAACATGATGAAGCCCCCCATCTATACTAAAAGTCCAAAAGTTAGCTAGGAATGGTGGTGCTTGTCTATAATTCCAGCTACTTTGGAGGCTGAGGCAGCAGAATCGCTTCAACCTAAAAGGTAGAGGTTGCAGTGAGCCAAGATTGTGCCACAGTGTTATAGCCTGGGAACAGAGCTAGACTCCATCTCAAAAAAAAAAAAAAAAAAAAAAAACCCACAAAAATACATTGAATACTTGCCCTGATCCAGGAATTCTACTGTGTGACAGGGACTAGAATTTCATTTAATCTTCACCACAAAACTATAATTTTAGGGCTATAATTATCTTTATTATATAAATGAGAAAACCAAGGTATAGATATTTTACCATGCATATAAATAGCTTCAAAAGCTTACCTGTGTTTAAATATGGAAATCAAAGTACAGAAGACTGACAAAAGAATGTAATAACGGTTTTACACTTGCTGGTAAAAATTTTAACATTTTCTCCTTCCTAAATTATACTGTAATCTTTGAAACCATCATAGTAAAAATCAAAACCCTAAGGAAGTTATTAAAAATTTAGCACTCTGTGCTCATGTGGGAGTATAGATTCCACTTTCTGAAGAGATTATTATAGATATGCCCAGAATAAAATGCAAATATCACACAGAGTGAGTTGGATATCTCAGCTGGGTTTCCCTTAGACTTATTATCTCAACATTTTAAATATAAGAGTAGGTGTCTATTCAGTCAAATGCACCAGTCTAAAGGAATATCTTAAAGCAAGTTAGCAGAATCATGAAACAAAATAGCTGCATGTGGAAAACCAAACTAAGTTGAATGTGAGGTGGTGTGAAAAATAAATATGAAAGAATGGAAGTAGGCTAACTCACAAAGTAGGAAAAGGTCAATGTTGAGTACACGATTAATCTTAAAAATGCTAAGGTCTTTCATTCTGCGGGAAACACATTCTTTCCACTTAAATTTATATTTCAAATTCAAGAATAGGTCATTTCTCATTTCTTTTGACTCCAAAACCTACCTTCATTCAAAACCTAAATTAATCTAAGTCTTTGTTTTAAATTCCATTGAGATTGAGTATCATACCGGATATTCTTTTAACCATGTTTTTTAAAGTAAATTCTAATTCAGATAATCACGATAACCTATTTCAACATAATTACTGTATTGAAGGAACACCTAGTGTATGCTGACAATATTACTTAATTTCTCTCTCACATATTTCTTTGTGTAGATTCTTATTTCTATTGGATATTTCCATTTTTATCTTCCCTGAAAGATTTAATTTAATATTTCTATCAGTGTAAATAGGCAGAAGAAAAATGTTTTAGACTGAAAATTGAATCCAGTTCAATTACTTCATCTTGGCTGAAAATGAAATAACTGATTTTAATTTTAATAAGTAATCAATGTGGAAAATTATGGTTATTTTTAAAAATTATTTTTACCATAAGGCATATATACTATATAAAAGCTACTATAAATACTACAAAAACAATTATCTCTCTTTATATATAGTACAAAATACATTTAGATATATATCAAGAATCTATTGAAATCTGTTACTAGCATACTTTGTTGTTGCTGTTGAGATGGAGTCTTGCTCTGTCACCCAGCCTGGAGTGCAGAGGCATGATCTCAGCTCACTGCAACCTCCGCCTCCCAGTTTCAAGCAATTCTCTGTCTCAGCCTCCTGAGTAGCTGGAATTACAGGCACCTGCCACCAGGCCCAGCTAATTTTTGTATTTTTAGTAAAGACAGGGTTTCACCATCTTGGCTGGGCTGGTCTTGAACTCCTGACCTTGTGATCCACCTGCCTTGGCCTCCCAAAGTGCTGGGATTACAAGTGTGAGCCTCTGTACCCAGCAACTAGCACACATTTTTATTACCAGAACGAGTAGATATAAGGTGTGTACTGCATTGCATGATTAAAACTTAATATTGCCATATTGCTTTCTGGAGTTTTTTTTTTGTTTGTTTTTTTTTTAATCAATTTCTAATACCACCAACTCTGAGTGCGACATATATTTATCTATTATTGAATGCATTTTATTTTTCACTTGATCCTTAAGTTCCTTTTTACTTTTCATTTTGATTGAGGTTTCATATATTTTCCACAACATTTAGTCGCAAATATGTTTGTTTACTCTTCATTTGGTTGTTTTTTTATCCTTTCTTTTAAAACAATTTTAAGCATGTATTTGCAACTATATTCTTTTTCTTTGAAGAAAATATGAGAATATTGTCATGGCTTGATGGACATAAGTGTTCAATATTTTCCCTAGAAAACAAATATATAATAAATTACAAACTATACATAAATTATGTAAAAGTCTGTATTTTTATATCTATTTTTCTAATTGTTATCCAGTTATTCCAACAGTATTGACTGAATATATTTTCTCTGTGTCTGTGTGTGGTTATCTTTTTGTTTTTGTTTTTTTTTTTTTTTGGTTTGGGGAAAATTTTGTCCCTCCAATCTATCAACCAACGAGCATTCTACATAGGTTTTTTTAATCTGTCTTTCTAAATAATATGTGTTCATGGACTTCTGAGATACTTTTCACAAATTTTAGTAAAGTTCACTAGCATACTTATTAATTAATGTACATAAAAAGTGGAGTAATTGATACAGTTTGGGGAAAAATTCAAACCTTAAAACCTGTTCATAGATACTTCAAAACTTGGCTTTGTTGTGGTTTTACAACACAGAAAGTGAAAAAGTGAAACTGGCCATCTGTAAGTATGGCAGGTTTGACCACTCAGAGTTAAGTTTATTAAAGAAATTCAGGAAAATTTTAATTATTAAAATATAGCTCTTAGTCTTCTTGCTTCCTGAAATTAGAAACCCTGCATATTAATGTTAATAATAAAATTGATATTTTATTTGCTTTTGATTTTCAATAGCTTTATCCCAAATTTCATGCTTTTATTTTAAGGTTTCAAACAGTTCACATGTCCAAATTTAATATTCAATTTTATTCAATGGCATTTCTAAAGTTGACAAGTATGAAAACTGAAAAAGAGGGATACATCTATATGCTCTAAATACAATTGCCATAATGGAATGATTTTCATTCATTTATTTTTGTGGTCCCTGCCAAACTCTCAATTATTCTGAATAAATCATTAAGATATCCAATCAAAAATATAATACAGGATAAACCACTTATTTTCAAAAAACTATTATCCGCTTACCAGGTATAAATTTCATTTTCTAAAAGGCTACAGTACAGTAAGTACTTTAACTAGAGAAAAGTGTCAAAGCTATCGTTATAACTCTGAAAAGTTCATAAAAGCTTCAGAGTTCAACCGCAAACACCATTAGGCAATATAAAAATTTATCTTGTTTACTAAATAGATTATGGTTAAATTATTATATGTAGTTAGAAGCCAAGCCTTATAAGAAAATGGCAAAATTTTAAACCACATAAATGGCATATTATTAATACAACATATTTGCTAAAATAAAAAAAAAAGAGGCAACACCACAAATATACGAAGTGTAAAAGCAAAGGCCAAATGTGTTGCCTCACCCCTGAACTCCTAGCAATTTGGGAGGCCAAGGTGGGCGGATCACTTGAGGTCAGGAGCTCAAGACAAGCCTGGCCAACATAGTGAAACCCTGTCTCTACTAAAAATACAAAAATTATCTGGGTATAGTGGCAGGTGCCTGTAGTTCCAGCTACTTGGGAGGCTGAGCGTAAGAATCTCTACAACCCAGGACATGAAGGCTGCAGTGAGCCAAAATTGCACCACTGTACTCCAGCCTGGGTGACAGAGCAAGACTCTATCCCAAAAAACAAACAAACAAAACAAAAGAGAAAAAAAGAAAGCAAATGTGGCAAAATGTTAAAATCTATTAAATTTTAGTGATATATACCTCTTTCCATTACACTGTTTTCCAAGGTTTGTGTAGATAACAAGTATTAAAAGTATAAAAACAAAAGAAACCAGTATTATGAAAAGAAAACTACTATTTGGAATCCTAAAAACACAAATTACTATAAAGCTTTCCTCCTTTTTAAAGACTTTACATAGTGAGACTGGAGTAATCTGTTTTGGAAATTAACTTTGCATCCATGGAACTATTTTGTTATGGTAGATGTAATATTAATTTTCTGGTCTTTAATGAAACTACCAATTAAAAATGATAAAATGGTCAACAGCAGCAAAGTAATTGACAAATTACAAGAAACTTGATAGGAGAAGGTATATAATAATAACTGGGGCAAAGGAAAAGAAGTGATGATTCTTCCATTGGACTCTGAGTCCTAAAATGTAAAATTACACTCTGTCCTAGACACATGTGAGGAGTGTGTTCATCTCTCAATGTGTTTCCGTAGACAGTAAAAATGCTCATCTGTCAGTTCTCAGAAATGCTCTTTCAGTCAAATTATTCTTTACCCTAAATTCTGGAGTCGTATCTTGTTCCTTGATTCCATGTTGTACTTTAAATATCCGGATCTACAGTGTCTTTTTTTTTTTGAGATGGAGTTTTGCTCTTTTTACCCAGGCTGGAGTGCAATGGCGTGATCTCGGCTCACTGCAACCTCAGCCTCCTGGGTTCAAGCAATTCTCCTGCCTCAGCCTCCCAAGTAGCTGGGCTTACAGGCGTGTGCCACCATGCCCAGCTAATTTTATATTTTTAGTAGAGATGGGGTTTCACCATGTTGACCAGGATGATTTCGATCTCTTGACCTCGTGATCCACCCGCCTTGGCCCCCCAAAGTGCTGGGATTATGGGTGTAAGCCACTGTGCCTGGCCTCTACAGTGTTTTATGTATTATATTCTATAATGGCTAGAAGGAAAATCATGTTTGTTCTGGATACAAGGTTATAATACTGAATTCCTGCAAACAAGTAGTTATGGTAAAAGAAAAATGTGATTTTTCCAACATTTTAAGACAGGATATTTTGAGATACTAGCACTATAATTTGAAGACTGAATGACACTATAATATTGAATGACTTTGTAAAAAAAAAAATACAATGCTATGTTTGTTTAAAACTGCATTGTTATACATCATACATTTTAATTTATTCATTTTTGTCCTAGAATCAAGATTATGAGGTTGAAAGAAAACACTTTATTTTTATTTTACCAAAAATAAACCTATAGCATAGAAAGGTTAAAGGACTTAATCTTATATTAGCAACATTCATAAATAAAAAAAATGAATATAAAAATTCTGGCTCACTTACAGGGATGGAAATGGTACAATTGAGAAAATACAGAGGTGAGGTGGCGTTGCTTAGCTCTGATAAGCAAAGTGGATCCTAATGTAATGAGCAGCAAGTTTTGACTGATATTCAGGAATGCATAAACCGCAAACATCTATGCAGATGTTAAGAGAATGCAGTGTTCTTAGCCGCAAGATAAATGGGCAGACAATAGGATGCTGCTCATTCTGTACAGGTAAGAGAAATCAAGGACCGACAATCAGAAGAATAAGGCAGTAATCCCAAAACAAATACAATCCTTACCCAGTTTCTATACTGGAGCCAGAACCCATTGAATGAAGGAAAGGATAATCTCACAGGAGCAATCACACTGTAACACAGTAGATGTTGTTGATAATGACCCATCATTTATTTTCCAAAAGAACCTGTGGCCATTTCCTTAGTTAATATGAACTGAGTAAAGGGGAATATACAAACACTTTGAGTGCGTGTCTGTGACCCTTAATTCGAGAAAACTCAGAAAGACCAGGCTAGCTCCTAAGCACTCTGCAGAAATATGTTACAACTGCATTTGTCAACTGCATCATGTTTCTACAACCTCTACCCAGATCAACCCAATCTCTTACAGTTGTTGCTGCAGGCAATTCCCAATTAACTTCCTGCACTCAAATTTGCATTTCAGGATCTGTTTTCCAAGAAACCCAACCTAAGACAGATGTTAAATTTGGATATTATTTGAATAATTTCACTAAAATACAAAGTGGCTATCATTTGTATTTACCCTATTCGTGAGGTTAAAAGAATAAGATCTAGTATTGTTAAGGATGAGAAAACACAGTCATTCAGAAACTGTTCAGTGATATTTTAACTGGTAATAAAATTTTAGGGAAGATATTTATAAAAAGAATATCTAAATATATGGGATATATGATGGATATATATCCAAAACTACAATTTGGAATCCTAGTATTGGATATATATATCCAATACTACTATTTGGAACCCTAGTATTGAATATATAAATCCAATATATCCATTGATTCCAGCAATTTTTCATTTAGGAATATGTATGGAAAATTATGAATAATAGTGCAGATATACGCATAAGTTATTTCAGCATTGTTCATAACAGATTACAACTCAAAATGAAGCTTTGTTATATCTACATAGTTAATTAGGCAGCAAGTATTATACAGCTACATGATGCATGTGCATATACAATATTTAAATGTTTAAATAACACAGACATCTTAAATGACTGATTATATATATTTGGATAATTTATATACCCAATGTAATACACAAAAGCATTTTTATGCATTTCATTTATAGTATGATTTCCGGAGATTTACATGTTTTTCACAGTTTACACATTTCCTGTTTCATTAGTAAAAAATTAAGATAAAGTCATTTTATTTAAAAAAGAAAATGACAAGTTTTATTTAAAAAAGTAAATGATGGTATTTCGTTCTAGGCTACTTAATATATGTGGTCAATTTAGAATTTCATTCCCCAAAGTTTTTATGTGATATTTCTTAGCCTTGATGGAGCATGTGAGAAAACCAAGGCATATACAAGTAGATTACTCTGACAGAGAACAAGAAATTGAAATGATTTTTTCTATTGTGTTCTTATCCAGAATTTTATCTCCAGATTAAGTTTTATAAATTACAAGTAACAGACCAGTACCTAAAGGGAATTATTTCTCACTTTCACGGTTTTTCTCTTTTTCCAATCCTCTCTTCTCCTCCTCATTTCTTTTCTTCAACTGGGCCTTTTACCTATCACTATCAGATCAAGGTTTTTACACTATTAAAATGAAAAATTAGCATAGCACAGTAGTTGAAGCATCATAAAGTTGTAGTGTGTAGTATTTATGTGAATTATCAGCAATCATTGGCATTGTTTAACCTGCCTGTTGGAAAATAGGGTGGGTTTTTTTCTTTAACATTTTCATGAACTGTCCAATAATTCCCCCTGAAATAGATGGGCAATACAGGACTTGGTGCTCTCAGGATAATTCTGTCTTAAATCTTCCTGGTACCAACACTGTAAGTACTTACTATAAAAGTCCCAGTCACTGACCATAGCAGTTCAGCAAGAAAATTGCTTATTGCAACGATACTTTGTGTATGTTACTTGCCATGACAGATGGGAAAAAGAAAGAGAGGGAGCTTCAAGTACATCAAATTATGGCAGATACTGATGGAGTGGAATATACACACATAGTTGGGGTGTTGAAGAAAAAAAAATGCCTTAGCAGTTTTGAAAGAAATC
The DNA here is from genome assembly GCF_001604975.1 of Cebus imitator. Lineage (NCBI taxonomy): Eukaryota > Metazoa > Chordata > Mammalia > Primates > Cebidae > Cebus > Cebus imitator. Next base: position 1,032,132 of record NW_016107501.1, read on the forward strand.
TACCCTAAGTCTGAGAAGTAATGAGGGAACAGGAGCTCCCAGAGGTTACATGGCATGAGAAGAGATGGATAGCCTGAAGAGAAAAGTACAGTGACATAAGAAATCAAAGAATATTTTACCCACAGAAAAGAAATCAATGAAAATGATAAACAGCTATTCAAAGCAAATTCATGGATTATTCCAGTTTCCACAAGAAGACAGGTGCCACATATAATCCAACAGGATGGAAAGAACGTTAGAAGGTGAGAGAGGAAGCCCAGAAGTAATCATCTAAGTATCATTCTAATTCTAGTCCAAAAACTTTTTGAATTATTATTTTGATGTTTGTCACATAATTTAAAATTATTTCCTGCAGTAAAACTCATTGGCATATTTATATATTTCAGTGCATTCATTTGTACTGTCCAAATGATATATTCCAAAAATATTACAGACGAAATAATGTATTTGCACATTTTAAAGAATAATAAAACATGTCACCCATATACCCACCAAACAACTTCAGAATTAGAACTCTAACCATATCTTCACAGCCCCTGGATCCCCGTCCTGATGTTAGTCCCCTTTTATCCCAACAAGATCTTACAAATCTCCTGATTTCTCATTTAATAATGCAATTTATTTAAACCTCTGTCGACTTAGAATATGTAAATAAACTGTGTGCCGTTCCTATTTGCTCTATTTTTAATGTTTTTATACATGTATCAAACTGGGATCATTGAGACACGTCAATTCATCTGTTGTGCACAGATCTGGGATGTGGTAGGAGACCAAAGTTTAAACTCAGACATGTCTTACTTCAAAGACTGTGCTGTGTCCCTTTTCCCCACTGGTATTTTAGAAAGATCTGTAAAAGTAAGGAAAGTAATTGGCATTTTTGAAAGTGCTTTGAATACTCACAACCACTCTAGCAGGAAGCTGCTGTGAGTTAAAGTGATGACGAAAATATTCTGTAAGTTTTCCAAGTGTATGTCAATGTCAGGATTTTAATGACTAATTGTTTGGCTTTATATTCTGTGTATGCACTCCCTATATCCCTGCAAAAAATTGAGCAAGGTAATGTATTGAGATTATTCACTTTTCTTTTTTTTTTTTTCCTTTTCATAGAGCATTCACCTCACCATACACCCTCTTTATAGCTGAGTCCTTTTTCTTCCCTTCTCTTATGGTGGCTGTTCTCAAAGTGAGGACACCACACCAGTTGCATCAGCTACACCTGACCACTTGTTAAAAATGTAAATTTTCCATCCCACATACCCTACACCTACAGAATCAAACTCTAGTGGTTGAGCCCAGTAATATGTGCTTTATCCAGCTCTCAGGTGATTCTGATACACACTAAAAATCATGAACCAGTAATTTAGAAAGGGGCTCATTACACACTGGATCAAAGAGAAGTTGCCTGTGGACAAACTGCCTTCCTGGTTTTTCAATTCCAGAAGTCTGGACTCTGTTAGAATAGAAATGTAAAAGTTTAACTTTGCTTCCCAGGCTGCACAAAGATGACCAAATGTGGAAGAAAATTAGAAGGGCTTCTAGGCTTTAGAGCCATACAGGCTTGGCCAGGGATAGCTGCTATCCTGAAGTATCTCTACAAATGTAAAGATGACAATGTTGCAAGCAGAGGGTTGATGAAGATTTTCAAAGACTGAAATTCAATGAAATTGAATGTGAAGGTGGGATTCAATTGGAATTAAATAAAGTAATATTGTGTGGGGAAAAGTTTGTATCCATTGTGAAATGAAATCTAAAAAGTACCCTGAACGAAATAAAAGCTCAACTCATAATAATGAGAGCATTTTGAAATACCCTCAGCATCTTTCCTCTCACACTCAAATGCACTTTTGCAGTGGTAAGAAGGAACGCAATGCTTCCTCCTTTCTTTGCTAAAAATACAAAAAAAATCAAGTTACTTCTATTTGAGTTATGAATATGGACAATAACAACTACAGGGAGCAAAACAGAGGTTTAATCTTTTAGTTGCAAACGTAATAATTTACTTTAGGAGGCATAAAATTCTTTAAAAGATATTTCAAATTAAAAAGCTATATATTCATTACTGCTTTTTCAAAGAATGTACAACAATTTAGATTACGTCTAACATATATTTGAGATTGGAAGGTACCCTGCAAGTGCAGAATTAAAGAACCTAATTCATCTGTAGTATTACCACCTATAAGATATACTTTGAACAAATATTTTCAGGGCAAGTATCTTGAGTAAAGACTGTCTCTGAGGTTTGTCAATTATAACTTTGGTAAAAATAAAGCTTGCTGTTCATTCCATTTAATTTCCCAAGTAATAATGATGATAGTAACAACAGCAATAGTTATAACAGCTAATAATCTTTGAGTACCTTCTATATGTTCCTAGGTGTTGCTTAAAGTACTTCTCATTTATTAGTTTGCTTAATCCTTGCAAGTAAATTAAAGGCTATTATATAGCAAAGTATGTTCTTTCTTACTGAAATCAAACACAAATGTTTCTGAGTTAAAAACTATACCTAAATGATATTTAAGAATAATTGTTTTCATGTTTCTGAGTCAATTACTTACTTATTTCCTTGTCCTATAACCCATATAGATAAATGGAAACTAAAAATTCAAAAATAAATATGAAAATAATCCTCTCTGTGTGTGTATATATATGTAATATATGTATAATTACATATATATACACACACACAGAGATTTTCTAAATAAAAATATATATATACACACAGAGAGGTTTATTTTCTAATCACAAATATATATATATATATATATATATACACACACACACACAAATTACATATATATCTACATAGAGAGAGAGAGGTTTAGTTTAGAAAGTTGTATATATACAGAATAATTTTCATATTTATATAGTATATATATGTGTGTATATACACAAATATATGGAAAATAATTTCCATATTCATATATATTGTGTGTATATATGTGTGTGTGTATATATATATATATATATATGCAACTTTAGAAATTACTATTATACTACTTTGAGTAAAGTTGCAGTTATCAAATGACTTACCTGTAGCAAAGATCCTAACCCACAGATCCTGTCTATTTATGAACATAACAACTCTGTTTTCTTAAAGATTGAGGAAACCAGTAAGATAAGTAGTTTCCATTTTCATTTAATGAATGAACTTTACTTAAAAAGAATAAAATCTTTTACAACAGAAATACTTTTAGAAAATGAGTTGGATAGTAAATGTGATTATAACTCATGATAATGAAGGATAATGATTTGACATCAATCTTTATTTTTTACTAAGTTTGCTGTGATCATAAAAACTTTACAAAACAAGAAGTCTGGGGGCGAAAGGGTGCCTAGTGAGTTGCTATTTTATGGATATTAAATCATAGTTTGTTGAATGAAAAGAGTTCGGGATATTGGTAAAACAACAATGTGGATGGATTTGACTCTATTGAACTATACATTGAAAAATGGTTAAAACGATATGTGTATTTTATCACTATTTTAAAAACATTAGTAAAAGTCTGCCTTTTCCCTGCATAGCTCCTAGTAGATACCTTTTCCTAATGTGCAATATAAGAAAAGTAAAAAAGAAGAGTAGAAGTGGGAAAATTAACAAGATATTTGTTGACTAGCTATTCACAACCAGCGATGGCAGGTGTTATTAGCCTCTCATGTTTCATACAAATTTAAAATCAATAAACTACAATATTCAATTTGGCCAACCTAATGTAACTAATAAGTATGAGAATTGATATGCAAATACAGGTTTAGGGGAATCCAGGCACTTTTTCTTATGCTAGAGTACTCGCCAAAGTATCACACTGAATGCAGTTTTGTCAGACCAACAAAGGCTTATATTGAGTGAATGCTCCAAAAGAAAACATAAGTATCACCTAGTTGAAAATTCAATGAACTTCAAATATCACTGATCTTACTGACACTAATTATAAATATCATAAAGTTAAATTTATCAAGAGCTTAGGTAATAAGCATCTTTCCTTAATTCTCAAGGTTAGCAATTTAATTCAGGTAAATCTAGAAAGAATATATTTCACAACAAGGGCTAGGAGATACATGATCACAAATTCAAACCATCATGTTAGTGTTTGACAGTAATTGAGTTGATAGGTTCAAAAACAAAACTAAGTCTTCTCAGGGAAAACTGGTTTCATCTTAAGTATACAGAGCATTGTAAATAGTGCAGAAAACTGTGATAAATTTTACAATGAAATATAAATGGATGAAAAATATCTGGGAGAAATTATATATATCCTAACACCAAGTTCCTTTTATAGCTGTGTCAAAGCCCAGAAAGATTAATGATTAGAATGACTGCCATTGCTCAATGTTTTCTAAAAGTAAAAACCAAATGAACAAGCAAACAAAAATGAAATCCCAAATCACAAGGAACAGAATGACAACTTTGGGTTGAGGTAAAACTGCATTCAACAAGAAGCCAGTTTTTATCCTGTCTCAGAATGGAACTAAAGAGGTAGACATACGAATAACTTACTCCTGGAACTCTAGGGAGCTGCGACAAATGTTCCTAAAACAGAGACTCCCACTTGTGCTGTGCCTGAAGGACTGTAGGCTGAGCTTTGAAAGCAGTAGTATTCAGCTGGGTGACATTGTCTCTGTAGTGAATGCCATTAGTCACCGGTTACCAATAACACTGTTTGCAAATTATTTTATCATTAAAAAGTGGTTAGAGCAGATGGAAGATTATTTGAATAATAATCCATGAGCATCTTACTTAAAGAGTAAAGGTGGATTTTCAGTTGGTGAGCTGAGTGTGGGATGTAGGCATGGTACATCGATAAGAGAGGAAAACGAATATGAACCTCAAAGATGAATATCCTCAAACTCTTATAGCCAAGATTTTCTAGGAAGACTAAACAAAAATTGCCATACCTTACATTTTCTCACATTTCAGTGCAAACAACTTGATAACAATAATGTATTGCTCTATAAAGAAGCTTTTTGGATTAGGAATATAGCTACTCTAGCCATGAAGTTATGAGTGATTCCTACTTGAAATGCAGTGTGTGTGTGTGTGTGTGTGTGTGTGTGTGTGTGTGTGTGTATTTACATATTCTTTTTTCTATTGGTCTAGAGTTTTAATTTTAAGTACTATTAGAGTAGCTTCAAGCTTATCAGATTAATATATAAGTATCTGCATCAACAGTTTTTGTTATTTATATACACTCTAAGTTCTGAGATACATGTGCAGAACACACAGGTTTGTTACATAGGTATACATAATCATGCCATGGTGTATGTATACACCCATCAACTAGTCATCTACATTAGGTAATTATCCTAATGCTATCCTTCCCCTAGCTCCCTACTGCACAACAGGTCCCAATGTGTGATATTCCCCTCCCTGTGTCCATGTGTTCTCCTTGTTCAACTCCCACTTTTGAGTGAGAACATGCGGTGCTTGGTTTTCTGTTCTTGTGTTAGTTTGCTGAGAATGATGGCTTCCAGCTTCATCCGTGTCCCTGCAAAGGACACAAATTCATCCTTTTTTATGGCTGCATGCAGGGTCTCATTTTGTCAACTAGCCTAGAGTGCAGTGACATGATCATAGCTCACTGCAACCTTGACCTCCTGGGCTCAAGCAATCCTCCCACTTCATTCTCCCAAGTAGCTAGGTCTACTGGTGTGAGTCACCATACCTGGCTAATTTTTAAAACTGTTTGTTGAGATGGGGTCTTACTATTTTTTCCATGACAGTTTCAAACTCCTGACTTCAAACAATCCTCCTGCCTTGGCCTCCCAAAATTCTGAAATTACAGGTGTGATCTACCATGCCCAGCCTGCACCAATAGTATTTTGACATACAGTTTTAATAATTATTTTTTAGATATATACATATATACTTATCTGTTCTAAAGAAAAACAACTACACATTTAGGAATGGGATAGTGTGTCTGCATGTATGTGTGTATGTAGAAAATTTAGAAAAAATATAAATCTCCATATGTGGATATATAAAGTTTCTCATTATGAACTCTCTATATCTTTATAGGTATATCTCAAAAGTAATTACTAAAACTGTACACCAAAATACTATTTGTGCTGAACGGGCATGGTAGATCACACCTGTAATCTTAGAGATTTGGGGGTCCAAGGCAGGAGAATTGCTTAAACCCAGGAGTCTGAGATCGACCTAGGCAACATAGCAAGACTCCGTATCAACAAAAAATTTAAAACATTACCCAAGTGGTAGCTCACACCTGTAGTCCTAGCTACTTGGGATACTAAAGTGGGAGGATCACTTGAGCCCAGGAGGTGAAAGTTACAGTGAGCAGTGAGCTATGATTGTGCCTCTGCCCTCCAGCCTAGGTGACAAAGTGAGAATCTGTCTCTCTAAAAAACAAAACAGAGAACTGTTGATGCAGATGGTTACATATTAATATGATAAGATTGAAGCTATTCTAATAGTAGTTAAAATTAAAACTCTAGACCAGTAGAAAAAATTCCCCAACAATTGTAAATAAAATTGAATATCAATTCACAAAATGGCTTATAAATTTAACCTCACCCTCAAAGCCACAGTTCAAAATGTGTTATAGAGAAAAACCATATATTTGGGAATGGGATAGTGTATCTGCATGTATGTATGTAAATTTAGAAAAAAATATCTCTACATGTGGATATATAGTTTCTCATTATTCATAGATTAACAATAATAAATTAACAATAATAAATATTTGTCTCAGTTAAAGTTCCAGCAAAAAACATGACACTCTCTACAAAGATATAGAGGAGGGTGTATTGAAAGGACTATTAATAAAAGATGCTGGTTAAGGGGGAGGAAAAACCAAAGTACTCCGAAGTGCCTAGTTTTGAGCAACAGCGAGAAGTCACTGCTGCCCCTGGACCTAAAGGAGCTAGGAAGGAGCAGTGACCAAGACCCATCTGGAATTGTAGATATAGGAGAGGGAACACCCTAAAACACTTGTAGATATTGGTAGAAAATATATTAATAGCAAAGATCATCAGTAGCAAACTGCAAGCTAGCAAAGAGGAAGCCAGTAGAAAACATGCCTTGAGTTTTCCATCCTCCCTCCCTCCCTCCCACTTTTGGTTAGTGCTTCTTTCTGTCAATCTGAAAGCAGCTAGAGGACTATAAAGTCTTCTTTAAGCCGCCCACGGAGCTCAGTTCCTGGGGTACAGAACAGGTTGTAGAAAGGCAGATTTTGAATATTGAGCAGCAAAAGGAGAGTGTCCAGCACATTTGTATGGTGCTTTTAGATCCTCAACCCATTACACAAATCCATTTAACTCAAATAGCCGTGAAGGAAAATTAGTAGTAAAGAAATTTGAAGTTCAAGATTTTTAGTTTCTCAACATTGCCCATTTAACACTGTGATGGTTAATACTGAGTGTCCACTTGATTGAAGGATACAACGTATTAATCCTGGGTGTAGCTGTGAGGGTGTTGACAAAGGAGATTAACATTTGAGTCAGTGAACTGGGGAAGACAAACCCACCCTTACTCTGGTGGGAACCATCTAATCAGCTTTCAGCAAACATAAAGCAGGCAGAAAAACGTGAAAAAGTGAGACTGGCCTAGCCTCCCAGCCTACATCTTTCTCAATGCTGGATGCTTCCTGCCCTAGAACACTGGACTCCAGGTTATTCAGTTTTGGACTCGGATTGGCTTTCCTGATCTTCAGCATGCAGAAAGCCTATTGTGGGACCTTGTGATTGTATAAGTTAATACTTAATAAACTCCCCTTTATATACATATTCTACTAGTTGTGCCCCTCTAGAGAACGCTGCCAAATACAAACATGTAATAGAGTCAGGAATTAAATTGTTCTCTAATTCCAAACAACCTTTTTCAGGCTATTTGGAGAAATTTGGGTATAATAAAGTCTAAGTAAATGGTATAGGAAGATGCTGCTTCAGAACTCCCTTTTCTTCCAAACTGAGTCTTGAAAATACTAATGTAGAACTGGAGTGTGTAAATAAGACATGGGGTTTAAATAAAACTCATTTGGTTGTGGGTCCTTCTTTCAAAGGCCTGGCAGAATCAAACAGATTTTAGGACTTTCTGTGTCATTCTTTTAAGAGAACTCTTAGTATAGAGCATGTTGCAGCACATAATAAGGAATATAGCAAGAAATCTAATAAAAGATCCTCCCACAAGGAAATAACCAAAACTGTACTGGAAAAGTAAAACTCACATGTGGTTTAATGACAGGTCACTGAAGACACTTATAAAAGATTTCCAAACCAGAAAGCCTCTTTTTATATACAATGAGAATTCACGTTAGCCCCTTACACAACCATGTGCCCTTACATGGTCGGAAAAGTTCTTTGATTCAAAAGAAACCCCACTGCCTAAGAAAGAAAATTATCCAGATAAGTGTGACTCAAAATCATAGGTACCATTAAATTAGGATACGTTCTGTGTGTTTTTACAATAGCATTAAGAGAAAGGATAATCCCAGAAAGACAAGAGTTCAAATAAAACAAGCCCTTCAAAAACATTGTGATTTGTTGTGATAGAGCATGTTGTGTGTGACGAACAATGTTTTGAGGTATGCATTTGAAGCACAAAGTGTGAGGAGTTTGAGGCACATTGACTGAGTAAGAGAGCTTAAATGATAAGCCAAGGATAGTTCATAAATAATAGGAAATGAGAATTATCCCTTCCTCATTTATCCTAGAACGGAATCCTAATAGTAAATCTCTTTGGGGACAGTTCTGCAGGCATTTTGCAACCTTAGAGACACTAAGTAGCATATACATTGCATTAGCTGAGGTAGCGATTCGCTGTTTTTTAACTGTACAGGCAGTATGCCATAAAGGTACTGTATCATTCATATGATTTGTAATAAATCTTTTGTATCTTTTTCTCACAATAATTTATCTGATACAGAAGCCAACACCTTCCACGTTACTATGTCTAGCTATTAAATTAATTCATGAGCTGGACTAAAATAATGGGCCATTTTTCACCACCAGGATTGTGAATATTTTAATGTCTGAATACAGGTAAGAATAAAGTTAAAGCAACTCAACTTTGTGGAGATGCCACCAGGAGGAAAACAGATGCTCACATTAGCACTTTAATTAATTTTAATTTAACATCATTGAAATTACAGCTAAAAAATCAGCAGATTGTTGCAGGTAAAAACAAATATTAATCTGAACACCCCGTTATGGTTATTTCATGGAAAAATTGGAGAATTACCATCCTTTCACGATACTGGCCATCCTAAAGAGAAAATGATGTCTATTTAATAAGATCTACGTGACTACATTATTGAAGCATGCCATCCGTACGGATAAACCAAGAATTCCATCTATTCAAGAATGAAAATACATTCAGAGCAATTCCCTAGAATCGAGTTGACTTCTTTGGTGTACAAAACCAGGACTGGATACTTGAAGGAAAATGTAAATAATTCCAGATAAAACAGTGACTTTTTGAAGGTTCTGAGGCTCTGCCAACTATTACAATTTGACAACCAAAAAAGGAAACTGGATAGTAGTTGACATATTTTTTTCCCTATTTTCCAACAAGTTTTTCAATTTTTTTTCCAAAATCAGAAAACGTAGTTTCCCCCTTGAAAAAAATATTAACATAAGACTGAGAAAGACGTATGTGTGAAAATGTGTGCAACATTTTAGTAAATGAATGCTTACCTAATTATGTTCCTCTGCCAATGAAATTAAAGGGAAATTGTATCCAACGCAGTTTAAACCCATTAGTAAACACTCCTTATTTTTGACAAACAGTATCAATAAATCTCCACCACCACTACCACTGGACACTTGATGATTAAGCTAATCTTCTAATTCAGTGGTTCTCAATGCTGGTTGCATATTAGAATTACCTGGGGGAAATTAAATCAGCTTTTATATGGTTGAAAACCAATCATCAGCATTTTTTTAAAGCTTCCACATAACTCTAATATATAGTTAAGATTCAGACCAGTATTGTCCTTGCAAAAGTTGAAGGAATATGAATGTGAAATCTTTATCTGGTATATCTTCATGACTTGAAAATCATTGCAGGTAACCAAATTTCTCCTACTTCCCTTTATCATTAGAACAAATAATATTGTTCTTACACTTAAAGGTCTGTGGGGAGAATTCTTTAGTTAAAAGTAAACATTAAATAAAAAGTTTGCCATATTCAGATATCTTAGAGTTTTATTCCTATGGGATCTTAAGCAAACTATTTTTCACAGCTTATTTACTCATTTATAAAATGGGATGACTGTATCTACTTCTACGGTTATCATGAAACAAAATGAGTCAGCCAATGAGAAAGTACCTAGTAAAATGCTTGCATGTAATAGACATTCACAACACGGTAGCTATCAATAAATAATTGAAAACTGTAATTACAAATATCATTTTATAGTCATAATTGCAAAAAGTTAAGAGGCTTAATTGTTCATAATTTTTACTTAAGATGTATGAAACAAATATTTATTAAACACTTATCATGGTGAGACACTGTTCTATATGTTGGAAATATAGCAAATAAAAGCAAACTAAAACTCCTGGCTCATTAAATTTTAATTTTTAAGAGACACTGACAACATATTATGTAAGATGGTAGTAAGGAACAAGGAGAGAAAAAAACCTTGCAGGTGGGGAGACAACCACTTTATTTCAGTGGCCATAAAGCTTTACTGGGATATAATCATGAGCATTTGTTTACACATCTGCAGAGACATTCATTTTAGATTAAATAACAGGGGAATTTCCCTCGAAATACTCACTTTTGAGTACAGATCAGAGAGCAGGGAGGGAGCTAACCACGGAGATATCTAAGATAAGGCATTTTAGGCCACAGTAAGAACATACCTGGGGTTTTCATGCAGCAGCAAGGAAGCTATTGCGGCAGAATTAAATTCAAGTAAGGGTGGGTGTAATAGGAGATGAGATCTTAGAGGCAACATGGGCAGAAACTAATGTGATCACATAGGGCCCTATGGGTACCTTTTCAAGTACCATTTCAGATATATTTCTATTTCCTGCCCCCATGTTTCAATGCAGTTATGTAAAAGGGCTCCGTAAGACTTGTGAGCAAAACATGACATGTAATTCTTGTAGGCCAGATTCCAGAGTATATACTTGCCTCAGCCTGGTGTCAAGTACATTAGAGATGTTGCCTGCTCTAGCAATCTTTGTCCCTGGATGCCTACGAAGGACAGGACTCACAGCCTTCACAATGAAAACACAGCAGAAGACAGAAATAAAGCTGGGTTGTTTGTTAAACCACTAAGATTCTGGGGCTACTTCTTACTGCTTAGAAAATATTCGGACTCATACATAGTTTGTAATAAGTAATTTTGTTTTCATTCTAAGCCAAATGGGAAACCAGCAGAGATTTTTAAGACAGGTTTGAGATGATTTGACTTAACTTTAGGCAATATCACTCTGTCTACTTTGTTAAGAATAGGCTGCAGGGATTGAGGCAAGGCTCTTGATAGAAAGATACTACTGAGAATGTGCATGCTTGGGAAAGGTTGGGTAGCTCAGATATCTCTTTAATCAAAAGGGAGGTGCAGGGAACCAACGTGTCTAGCCTCTGTGCCTTCCTCGTTCCTACCAGTTTACCATCTATTCTCTCTTTTGTCTATCACCCTTAACTAAGATACTTTCTTTACACATTTTTCTTCTCCTCAACTGCTTCTGCTTTATTTCTTACACACACACAAACATTAATAACCAAATATAAGTAATTGATTTAAAAACAAAATCACACATATTCAAGTACTACTATGTAATAGGTAATAGAGATTAGAACCAATACTAATCCTTTTTTTATCCTGCAAGTCTTTCAGTCTAGTTGTAGTCTCAGGACAAATACAGCAAGAGAGCATACAATAGCAAAAGTGCCCATGGTATGTTTGTTAGAGCAGCTTAGGAAAGAGGTAAGTCAGATAATTAATATCAACTTTATGGAGTAGGTAATGTGTGAGCTTTGGGGATAATAAGGAACTGTTATGGGTGAAGACTTAGCAAGGCATTTCAATAAAAATAAATGCATAGTATCAGTGAGGAAGTAACATTATATGGCAGTCATCTTCAGACAAAGTAGTTACTCTGAAAAAACATAATATTTACGAAAAAGAAAGTAAAGGAAAGAAGTAATTTGGAGCAGTACTGAAGTAATAAACTATAAAGGTCCTTGGATCACAAACTAGAAAATAAAAAACAGCTAAAGAGAATGTTTTAGTATTATTGTAGTTTCCACATAATCAAAGAGAGTTTAAAATTTCTTATGCGAAGATGAAATAGGTGATTTAAAACATGGTTTTGATAACACACCTGATATAAAAATATATACAATTTTGTCCTGACTTTAATAAACAAAACTAGATTGACTTTTGTATTATACACTATTTTACCCTAAATCTAGATTCAGGAATTACAGTGAATGCCTAAGTTAATAAAAGAAGATTAAGTTATTATATATTTTCTAGTTAGTGAGAAAAAATTAAAGTAAAAATGAACAACTGCATCAAGGGTAATGAAAAAATTTACTTTAAAAAATCTCAGAAAAAATGTTTAATAATATTGCATTAATCATTTTGCTAAAAATATTTCTGTGTAAGAAAAGAGCTTTTGAGTAATTACTCACACTACTATCTTCAAGCAAATTTCTAAAGTATTAGAACAAATCTTATCATTTCCATTGGCATAATGTTCAGTTACAAGTCCAGTCTTCTGTCAAGGTCAAAGGGATTTCTAGAGAAAAAATAGACTTTTATCTAGTAAACAATTATTCAAAGAAAATTAAATTAGGGGATATTCTAGAAAGGAACTTATATGATCTAGCAATGCACAAAAGGATGTTGATAAAAAGGTTTCATGTGTCCTTTGGGATAAGTTACATTGCCATTCTGAAATATAAAATGTTATAATTGTGTTAGCATAATAAGCAATGATAAATAATATGGAACACTGTGATTCTTCGGCATTCGTATTTCAGCCTGACAAAAGATACTGTCTGAATTTTTAAATTGTTTATGTTTGAGGATATTTCATTCTGATGAAAAGGAATGGATTTCTTTTAAGCATAAAAAACCACGTTACTAATAAAATTGCTAGTTGAAATACAAATAGTTTTGCACTAAACAGTTTTTTTAAAGATAGGTGGTGATTTTAGGGTCACATGCAAATTTTTTGTGATTGTTTTCCAATATAAAGTAAATAATGTTGTTCCAAGAATGCAAAATTTGTATTTTTGAATGTTTTAGTTGGCAGCTATTTAGAAAAATGCTGGCATTTAATAACAGGAGAGGAAAATTTTAAAAATACTGCATGTACAAGCCTCTGTTTGTTATTGAGTGATTGACAAGGGAACTGTGTAGATTGTTTTTGGTTTCTTTAAGTATGGATGATGGAGATAGACAGGAAGGGCAGGTAAGGTGCAGAGTATAAAACATGGCCAATGTCAGAAGTTTAGGTCTCCATTACAGTTCATTTGGCTCTCTGGATGGTATAGAGGTGACATGAAATAGCCCAAACCAAAGCTAATTGAGTACTTAGATTTGTGAGTATTACTTTATCAGTATTAAGACTTAGCACTTGGTCTACAATGTCAGAGGGTATGTTACCATTGTATAGTTCATTCAACTCTCATATTCCACTCATATAAGTTATTCCTCCAGATTGGTGATTTTATTTTCTAATATAAACCCTTAATTTAAATTAGCCTGTCTTCTAGCATCATGGGCAATCAAGAGACTTTCTTATCCTTCTGAGTCAATGTAACTAATCCACAAAAATCAAGCCCCATTAGATACTATGAAAGAGTAAGGGCATGTACTAATCCCCAAGTTTCCATGGCACTTATTTTATTTAGGTTTTGTCCAGCTGTAGTCAATTTTCTCTTTCTTCATGTATGATGAAGGGATCATTGCTCAAATTTCTCTCAATCTCCTAATGGCAAGCCATAGGTTTTATGCACAGAATATGCACATAACACTCAACATGCTTTGTCTTTTTTTTTTTTTTTTTTAATATACATACTCTTGTTTTTTTTTTGTTTCTCCTGTTCTTTTACTAGGTCAGATAAATTGAAGGATATATGTCTACTACAATATTGTCAGTTGTAAAGCTCACATTGGAGGAAGCTGGTTTTTAACCATGTTTGTAACATAAGTTGTAAGTCAGCAGAGATTTTCCATAAAGGGCCATATGTGGCCCTTTAAACAAAGCTTAAATATTTTAAGCCTTCCAGGCTACATAGGTCTCTTGAACATATTCTTTATTTTCTTTAGTAACACTGTAGTATTTAAAAATATTCTTGTTATGCAAGTATTGTGAACACAGACCATGAGATGGATTTTGTCTCTGGGCAGTAGTTTAACAACTCCTATTATAAGTTATTGAAACTCATTTACCATAAATTTCTTCATCTATGAGAGCATGTGAGGACTGAATACAACATGAAAAAAGACTAGATCTCATCAAGTGCTTAAAATGTTGGCTGTTATTGATGGCAACTTATTTATTAGGTTTCCCAGAAGTAATAAGAGCAGTCAGCAAACAATAATTGATTTGTTGCTATTTGATGCATTTAAATGCTGATAGACACATTAAAAACAGATATTATGAGAAGGGATTAGAGACACTATAAAAGTATCTTTTTCCATAAGTGAAATGCAAATCAAAACTACAATGAGATACCACTTACAGCCACTAGGCTTGCTTTAATCAAAAGAGTAATGATTATAAGTGCTGACAAAGATGTGGATCAACTGCAATCCTCATAAACTGCTTATGGGAATGAAAAATTAAAAACAGTTTGGCTCTTCCTCAAAAGGTGAAACATTTAGTTACCATTTTATCCAGCACTTTCAATTCTAGTCACGTACTCAAGAGACCTGAAAACTTATTTTCATGCAATAACATGTACACAGATGTTCATAGCAGCATCGTTCATAATAACTAAATTGTGGAAACAACCCAAATGTCCACTAAATAATGAAAGGGTAAATAAAATAGGACATATCTATAGAGTAGAATATTATCCAGCAATAAAGAGAAATAAAGTGCTGATACATACTGCAACACAAATGAACCTTGAATACAAGATTGGGTAAGTACAATAAACCAATCACAAAAAAACAGGTGTTTTAGGATTCTATTTATAGTAGGTATCCAAAATAGGCATATCTATAGAGAAAGAACATAGATGCTCAGAGCTAAAGAGATTGGGGGAAAAAACCCAGCACACTGACTGCTATAAATGCATAGGGTTTATTTTTCAGTTGATGAAAAGTTTTTACAATTGGTCACAGTGATTGTTGCACAACTTTTTAATTGTATTCAAACCATTGAATTCTATACTTTAAATGGATAAACTGCATGATATGTGAATTGTATCTCAATATACTTGTTATGAAAATAATAAATCAAAAAAATTATTAAAAATTCTATCCTCTTAATTCACTAAATTTTTTTATGTAATCTCAACCTAAAATAGGTGAAATATTTTCCAGATGGACTTTTTAGTATTCAACTAATACTTATTTTTAGAAAAAAAAAAAGTTTTAAATAGTTTAGGAAACATCTGCATCTAACCAAGATAAAGTAACAAAGACCCGAAATACTGTTTCATATCAAACAACTAAAAACTGAACAAATTATGAGTCAACACTTTTCAAGCCATTGAACATTAGGAAATACAACACAATGATCTAGTCATCACTATGAGATAAGATAACAAGCCAGGGGACGCCTAAGATTACCTTCACCCACTGTCTGGTAAGAGTCTCCAGGCTGTGGCACTAGAAAAGTAAGCCAATTGCTCCCAGACGTCTCCCTGAAAGTTGGAAGCCCAGAAAGACCAAGGTAAGAGTTCACAGGGCAGACTGTCAGAGAGGAGAAAGATGCACAATGAGAGAGCTCCAAGTATATGTAGAAGATCATCTTGTATCTTAAACTGGAATATTGTCCAGAATATGTATGTGATAAAGTCACTAAAATGGCAAAAAGTTACCACCCAAATGCATTAGAGGGAATAGTTTCTGGAGTCCACAAGCCAAAGTATGAATTTTTAAAAAACAGTCATCACTTTATAGACTACTTTTACGTTTTTCTTTCAGTGTTGGGAGACAAAAAANAAAAAAAACACCTTGGGAAAACAATGTTCAGTTCAAGCCAAAGAAACCTAAAAAGATCACGCTATTTCCAAGGAAGTAAACTGCATTCCAGAAGAAAGCTCAGAAATATATGCAGGAACACAAAAATAAGGACCTAAATAAGTAAAATCACAATATCAGGGAACCAGTCACAAATTATGAGACATGCAAAGTAAGAGGATAATAAGCTGCAGAATGAAGACAAAAATAAATCAATTTTAACCCAATATAGACTTGATACAGATAACATTAATAAACAGAATGCTAAATTCATTTTCACAATAATTTAACATGTTAAAGTAACTAGAGAAAAAGATCAGAAACAATACAAAAAAAATAAATTATAGAACTTAAAAATATCAAATTTGCCAAGATGAAAAAAATACAATGCCTGAAATGAAAATTATACTAAATGGAATTAAAAGCAGATCAGGTATTGCAAAAAAAAAAAAAAAGTAATGGGCTTCAAGACTTAACAATAAAAATCATTCAAAATGAAACCAAGAGAAGAAAAAAAATGGAATAACTGTGGAGCAAATTCAAGTGGTCTAAGACATATGTACAAGCAATCTAAAAGGAGAAGAGAGAGAGCAGAAAATAAAAAAAGTTTGAAGAAATGATGGCTGAATAGTTTAAAAGTTTGATGAAAATAGTAATCCACAGATACAAGAAGTTCAATGAACTCCAATGTAATATGCATTTAATAAACCAGAAAGGTATACTATGAGTAATAATAAATGTTAAAAAGAAAAAATATCCTAAAAATATCCAGATTAGAACACACATTACATATATAGAAACAAAGATAACATATTTCTCATTAGAGACAATATGAGCTAGAAGACAGTGGAGAAACTGTTTAAAGTACAGAAATGAAAACTCTCTGAACTAGAATTCTTTATCTCAAAAAATGTATTTCAAATATGAAGCTGACATAAAGACATGTGGGGGCACACAAAGCTGAAATAATTTATCAGTAGCTGAACTAACTACAGAAAATGCTAACATGATTATTTCAGGTAGAAGGTAATGATATCAGCAGAAAATCCAGTTCTAAACGAAATAATGAAGAGCTCTGCAAATGGTAACTACATGGTTACACATAGAATATTTCTTTCACTGATATTTAAATATCTTTGTTAAGACAACTGACACTGAAGACAAAATAAGAATATTAATAAAAATGTATTATGAGATTCATAACATATATAAACATAAAATTTTAAAAAGAAGAACAGGGCCTCTCAAGGGATAAATGCAGTATATTATTATAAAGTTACTTTAACATATAAAAAGTGGCATAATATCATTTCAAGGTTGATTGATATATTTGATATGTATACTACAAAACCAACAACTGAATTAACAAAAGATAGATATATTAATATTAAGGCAAAAAGAAAATAAAATGCAATGAGGGGAAGAAATACTCGACTCATCAAAATGAGGCAGAAAAAGAGAAAAAAACAAATAGAAAAAGCATAAAATAAGAAGCTCTAGACATAACCCAATCACATTAACAAATAAATAACAAGTATAGACTGTTGGACTGGAAACACAAAACGCGACTCAACTATATACCTTCTATTACAAGCTCACATTAAAAATAAAGGTATAAATAGTCAAGAGAAAAAGAATGGGAACGATAAACTATGTTAACAATATTTTTTTTGTTTAGAAATCTGGAGAGGCTACTAATATCAAACAAAGTAGATTTTAAAGCAAAAACACTTATTGTACAAACGAAGGTCATTTTATCATTGCTGTGGTTTAAATGTTTCTGTTCTAAAACTCATGTTGAAATTTAGTTGCCACTCTAACAATGTTGGAAGGTGGGACCTTTAAGAGATGGCTTGGCCATGAGGGGTCTTCCCTCCCAGGCAGGATTACTGTCATTATAAAAGGGGGACTTCAGCTCCCTTTTGTCTCTTGATCCCTCTGTCTTTTTACCATGGGATGACAGTGCAATAAAGCCTTTACCAGTTGTTAGCATCTTAATGTTGGGCTATCTAATATCTGTAATTCTGAGACTAAATACATTTCTGCTCATTATAAATTACCCACTTTTTGGTATTACAGTAATGCAAATGAACTAAGACAATCATGAAAAGACAATTCCTCTGAAGAGCATAATCGTCATCATGTTTATGTACATGGTAACAGTTTAAAGATACATGAAACAAATGTTATAGCGCTATAAGAAAAAATACAGTCTTACATTTGGAAATTTCTTCATCTGCCATGGTCTGAATGTCTAGTGTCCTCCAAATTTGTATGTGGAAATCTTGCCCAATAAGGTGACAGTATTAGGAGGTGAGGAATTTGGGAGCTGATTAGACCACAGGGATGGAGCCCTCAGAAATGAATGTTCGTGCTTTGATAAGAAATCTGAGAGAAACCCTTCATCTCTTCTACTGTGTGAGGACACAGTAAAAAAATGTCATCTATTAATTAGAAAATACGCCCTTACCAGATTGAAATCTGCCATGATCTTGGACTGCCTAGTCACCAGAATTATGAAAAAATAAATTTGTGCTACTTATAAACTACTTAGGTAAGGGTTTTTTGGTATAGCAATCCAAACAGACTAAGACAGGATCCCTCTCTTAATAATCAAGAGAACAAATAAACGAAGTATTTTAAGTATATAGAAATCTCACAACTAAATTGGCCTGGTTCTTACTCATACGACACTCTACACAGCAAAGTTGAGCACATTTTTTTTCTAGGTACACAGTCAACATTTTCCAAGATACAAAACGTTATGAACCACAAAACAAATCTCAGTAAGTTTTAATATGTTCAAATTATATGATGTCTTATCAATTGTACTGTATCACTTTTCCCCACAAAAAAAAAACTCATACATTGACTCTCTAAGCCCCATTCTGACTGTATTTGGAAATGAAGCATCTAAGGAAGTGATAAAATTGAATAAGGCCAGAAAAGTTAAGCCCTAATTTGGTAAGACTGGTATTTTTACAAGAAGAAGAGATATCAGAGAGCTCTAACCTCTCTCTTCACATACACAGAGAAAAGGCCATGTTAGGACACAGTAAGAAGATGGTCACACACAAGCTAGGAAAGGAGCCTTCACCAGAAATCAATACGACCAGCACCTTAATCTTGAACTTTGGGCTTCTATAACATAAGCAAGAAAGATTTTGTTGTACAGCCACCCAGTCTCTGGTATTCTGTTATAGCAGCACAAGGTATCTGCTATAGAAAGGAATTAAATTAGAAGTCAATAACAAAAGGGTCTCCGGAGGGGAAAAAAAAAACCCAAATATTTGGAAACTAAGTAACACACTTCTCTGTAACCTATTGGTCAAAGAAAAAAATCAAAAGAGAAGTCATTTGAACTAAATGAAAATAAAATTGAAGCACAACATATCACAATTTGTGAAATGCAACTGAAAAAACAGACTAAAACATATAAAACATAACAGAACATATAGAAACATGATAGAAACATAAAATTCTAATAATGATCTATTAGAAAAAATAAAGGGCTGAAATCAATAAACACAGCCTGCATATTAAAAAAAAAAAAAACTAAAAATGAAGAGCAAAGTAAATTTAAAGTAACTAGAAGAAAGATGATAAAGATCAGAATGTAAAACTCAATGAAATAGACAACAAAAAAATAAAGAAATCAAAAGTTGATTGTCAATATTAACAAATCAGTAAGACTCTAGCCAGAATTATAAAGAAATAAAGAGAAGGCAAAAATTATGAATACTATTAAAGAAAGCAGTGATATCACTGGAAGTAACATACATATTATAAGGATAATAGGGGAATACTGTAAGCAACCTTATGCCCATAATTTTAACACAATAGATAAAATTAACAAATTCACTGAAACACTAAAATAGCCATCACTCAAGAAGAAATAGAATAATTGATTTTCCTCTATTTAAAATTTTGAATTTGTACTTAAAAATCTCTTCTCACAAAGAATATGCCTCTCACACATAAATTCATGAGATTCTATAAAACAGTTAAAGAAAATTCATATCAATGTTTTACAGATTGATTCATAAAACTGAAGGAGATGGAATAATCCTAACTCATTCTATGAGACAAAACTTATCCTGATACCAAAATCAGAACAAGCCATTACTAAAGAAAATTACACAGTATTATTCATGAAGTAAGATACAAACATTCTAAATAAAATTCTAGCAAATAGAAATATATAACTTACAAATTATCATATTAAAATAAAAAATTTTATATTACAATCGCAGTAGATGGAGCAAAATAAAATGACATTCCACAGTCATTTCAGAATAAATTTTAAAATCACTCAGGAAATAAGAAATAAAAAAGAACTGCATCAACCTGAATTTTTTTTCAAGTATGAAAAATACTGATCTAATATTGTATTGAATATAGAAAACTGAATTGCTTTCTCTTTAATATCAGGAATAATACAAAAATGCCTGCTCTAATCAATCCTATGCAAAGTCATACTGAACATCATAACCAGTGAAATAAGGCAAAAAAGATAGATTTTAAAACATACAGATTGTAAAGGAATAATTGAAATTATCATTATTTACAAAAAACACGATTGTCTATGCAGACAATTCTGTAGAATCTATTTAAAAAGCTACTGGAAATATTCAGAAAATTTTATAAAGTCAATTGTATTCCTGTACAATAGCAATGAACAAATAAAACTGATATTTTAAGAAATGCAATTGATGAGAATATACAGATATGTAATATTTAGAAATAAATTTACCAGATCTGAAAACTACAGAGCATTTATTAGAGAAATTCTTAAAGAGCTAAATAAAAATATAATATTATGCATCCATGGATTGGAAAATTTAGTGTTATTTAGATGTCAATTCTTCCTACACTGACCTATATAGTTTTAATATAATTTCAACTTATATACTTACAGTTTTTGTAGAAATAAACTAGTATTTTATAAAATTTATATCAAAATACAATCAATCTAAAATAGTCAAAACCACTTTTAAAACAGAATTAAGGTAGAGAACTAAATGACCTGATTTCAAGATTTATTTTAAAGCTAAGATAATGTGGTCAGCATTAAGACAGACAAATAGATCAATGGAATGTAATAGACTCTAGAAATAAGCCTACATGTATATAGTCAGTTGATTTTTGCCAAAGTGTAAGGTGTGCAGTGTTGAAGTATTTGTCTTTTCAAAAAAAAAAAATGCCACTTGAACAGTTGGTTATCAAGCTATAAAAGAATAACTTTGATCTATTATTCATAATATATGCAAAAATTACCTCAAAATGAGTAACAGTGTAAAATGTAAAATCTCGATTTTAAACAGTTCTAGAAGAAAACAGAAGAAAATCTTTGTGATCTTGAGTTAGTCAAAGATTTCTTAATTATAACAATACCCAAAAAATAATCCATTAAAAATGACAAACTGTACCTCAGAAAATGCAGTAAGTTTGGCTCTTGAAAATATATGATATAACAAATAAAAAGACAAGACACTAACAGGGTGAAATATTTGTAAATCACATACCTGACACAGACCTACATCCAGAATACATAAATAAATGTGTACCAGGATATAAACACACATCAAAAAAAAATAAGAAAACAAACTACTCAATTTTTAAAATTATCCACAGATGCTTCAGTCTAGGAATCTTAATTTTGGAGCTAAATTTGGATATAACACTTGTGAGTGTTAGAGCTACTTTTTACACTTGCCGTAAACATGCTACTAGTTATTCTTTTTCCCTGCCCACTCCACTACAAACCTTATACCAGAATAAATGGAAATTAAAGCCAAATAGTAAAATATTATGACATATTTCTTAATTTTATTGTGTATGTACATGCACTTCACTGCTTATGATTTCCCTTTTTACTGTATTATACTTGGCTTTACTAGAATAAAACAAAACATTTTTGTGCCTGTTATTTGGAATATGAAAATCAGAGGTTTATAATTCTTAAGGAATTTAAGAGTTAAGTAAATTTCAAGTGGAAAATTGACAGATTTTTAAAGAACATACAAGGAATAATAACAGATATAAGATTATTGTCTTGCAAAAGTTTAAACTTTTTTTCAGATTTTACTGAGTGTATACTGAAGAGTAAAGGTTATTCACTGAAAAAAAAAACTATGTGCATGTATGGGTGTGTATAAATACACTTAGCCCATTACTTTTTTCTGATTTCTTGGATATTTTTTTCTTTAGCAAAGTAGGAGAAAGAACATATTTAGAACAATTATATCTGGGTTTATTACTGAGATTTAAATGTTTTCACTCATGAATAAGTTTTTGGGTTTTTTGCTTTGTTTTTGTTTGTTTTGTTTTGTTTGTTTTTGACAGAGTCTCACTCTGTCACCCAGGCTGGAGTGGCATGGCTCTATCTCGGCTCACTGCAAACTCTGCCACCTGGATTCAAAAGATTCTCCTGCCTCAGACTCCTGAGTAGCTGGAATTATAGGTGCCCACCACCACATCCAGCTAATTTTTGTGCTTTTAGTAGAGGTGAGTTTCACCATGTTGGCCAGGCTGTTCTTGAACCCCTGACCTCAGGTGATCCACCCACTTCGGCCTCCCAAAATGCCGAGATTACAGGCGTGAGACACCCTGCCCGACCCTTTTCTTCCGCTGTAAAAGTTTTATTCAAATGTAGCATGGGATAATTAATTCATAAGGTGTTTAAAAAATTAAATTAGGACATGTAAAGCCTCTAACACAGGCCTGAGGCTCAATAAATGTCAATCATATATCTTTTTTGACTCCTTACTTAAGTGGTTGAGGTCTATATTGTATGTGTTTAGAAACAAATATAACACAACTGAATGCACGTAATATTTATGAAATAAAGTGCTCTATGAAAATGATCTTTTTGTTCCTTGCCAATTAATCTAAAATTACTAGTTGGCATAAAGACACTTAATATTCTTTCCACAGTATTTATCTCTTAAGATCATATATTAAAATGTAGACAAAGGGACCATTCTAAAAGATTTTCTGGTAGAAGTGAAAAAGAAAACAGTTTCTTTTACATCAATTATTTGAAAAAAATAGAAAATTTTATGTTCAAGGTAATTAACAAATATCCAGCTTGTTTTTAAGACAATGAACGGGAGCACTATTAATTAAAAATTACTTTCTAGTCTGCCAACAGACTTTTCTCCATGTCATTTTACTCATCCCATTCATCTCTCACCTCTATGCTGATTCAAGCAAATTAAAATAAAGTAACCAGGTTTTAGAGCAAGAGGGTAAAATAGGAGATTCTATGTTCGTATGCTCTCGCAGTAACAATAGTTTGGCAGTCAACCATGGGAAAAAGTGCCTTTGTGGGAGCTCTGAAATTTAGATCGGAAGTTATGAACCTGTAGTACAGCCCAAGACTAAGGATGGCTATTTTGAAAAAACAAGTCCACACCCAGCTGACAGCTTCACCATCTGTGGTCATGGTTACAAACCTGAAAACAGCCTCATCTCCTTGTAGATTTCGCTACAGCTTCAATTGTCCTCAGTTCTGCCACCAGAACCATCAGTCAAGGGACTAGGGAAGAGTCATGCCCACCCATGCCTTCAGTAACAGACCCAATAACCTCAGTCCCAGATGTGGCCCTGCAAAGGCACCAGCCCATCTCACATACAGTCTGATAGCAGGCCTATCTGCTCAGAAACCCACAGGAAAACACAGATTCATGCCCCCGAGGCAAGGCTGCTGAGCTTTGGTCCCACAGCAGATCCTGAAACAGCTTGGTAACTCAGTTCTAGCCCATTAGCTCTAGTCACAGATTAGCGCTGCTTTCACATGGACCTGCCAGGAGATAATACTATTTCATGCTCCTCTTAGAGGCAGGGCCACCAACCTGAATCTCACAGCAGATCCTGAAGCATCCTGTGGCCTGGCTCTATTTCCTGTCAGCCACACTTTAGGGGCAATTCTGTCCCCCAGGACCTATGTGAGCATGTAAGCCTGTGACCCTAGAGAGAGGCTTGCAGAACTCAGTCTCAACTGTGAATCCTGAAACACCCCTATGACTACTTTTAGCCCCTCTCAGCTGTGGTTTAGGGCCAGTCCTTCCTGTCCAGGAAGCCATTCAGTGACCCAGTAAGAGCTCACTCAGGGATCCAGAAGTAAGGACATCAGCCTATGCACTTATTGCAGAAAAACTGTGGATCCTAAAAAGGACCCATTTCCTAGTGCCAGCCTACTGACCAAAGACCTAGAGTCAGTCTAGTTTTCCCAGGAACAGAGAAGATTCATGTCTGTTTCAGACTCTGGTAGGTTTCACCAACTACACCCCCCACTGTAGATTCTGTAGCACCCATATAACCCAGCACAAACCCCACTCAACCATGATTTTGGGGACAATCTCATTAGGCCAGAGACTCAAAGGAAAAGGTCTTTACTTGCCTAAATCAGTCTGTAAAAACAGGAACAAGTGTTTGCTTCTTCAAATGCACAAATACCAAAGCAAAGCTGTACTGATAAGGAACAAGTAGGCAAATATGACAGCATCAAAGGAGATTAACAAAGTTCCAATAACCCTCCCCCAAAAAATGGAGATCTAGGAATTGTGTGACAAATAATTCACACTAATTACCTTAAAGAAGCTCAATATGATGCAGGAAAACCCAAATAAACAACAGTATCAAAGGGAAAAAACTGAATTAAAAGTTTAATAAAGAAATATAAATCATAAAAAATAGAAACAAACACAAATCTTGGAGATGAAGAATACAATGACAGACTGGAAAATCTTCATAATAGAGATTTTCAACAGTAGACTCAAAAAAAAAAAAAAAAAAAAAAAAAATCAAGGAACTTGAATAAAGTTTAATTGAAATTAGGCTATTAGAAGAGCCAAACAAAGAGAATGTAAAATGCTCAAGAAAGCAAAAGGACTTATGGGCCATGATCAAGGAAATAAATATATCAATTATGACAGTCCAAAAAATGAAGAGACAGGAGCATAAAATGTATTTAAATAAATGATGGCTGAAAACCTGCCTAATCATAGGGAAAAAAATCACATTCAAATTCATAAAACTCAAACACCACCAAGAAACATTAACCCAAAGAGGGATAGTCAGAGATACATTATAATCAACCTACAAAATTCAAATATAAGAAAGGATCAGGAAAGTAGCAAAAGAGACTCATCACATACAAGCAAAAAGTCCTAAGACTATCAGTGGATTTCTCCACAGAAACTTTGAAGGTCACGAGTGAGTTATATGCTATGTTTAAAGTGTTGGTAGAAAAAAAAATGTCAACCAATAATATTAAGCATGTCAAAGTTGTCCTTCAGAAATAAAGGAGAGATATATTCTCAGAAAAGTAAAAGTTGAGGTACTATTATAAATATAGGATGTCCTATAAAAATGCTAAAAATGAGTTTTTCACATTGAAATAAAGGGTATTAAGTAATAATACAAAAACATATGAAAATATAAAACTCACTTCTAAGGTTAAACACATAGTAAATTTCAGAATATTGTAATACTGAAATGGTGGTGTGTACAGTAATCCCTTCTTATCCACAGTTTTGCTATCCCTAGTTTTAATTACCCATGGTACAGTAAAAAATATATATATTTTAAGAGACATAGAGAGAAGCCATATTTATAGAGATTTTCTTAGCATAAATTGTTATAAAGGTACTCTTCTATTATTCATTATTTTTGTCAATTTTTTATTGTACCTTATTTATAAATTAAACTTTATCATAGGAATGCATACTTAATTTTAAAAGGTATTGTCCCAGTGTCCTTGGGATGTCAGTTGGGTTTTGCTCACACCTGCTGGACTTGTTCCACCTACTTGGCCTGGCAGGCTGCACTCCACTCTTGCTACTGGCCTGAATCCCACACCTGCCAAGAGTGAAATAGGCACACAGCAATGAGGGGTATGTGAGCAATTGAGCATGATGTCCAGCCACTGCACACAGCCAGGCACAGAGCTGTGGCAGGGTAGGCAGCTCTAGGCATCAGCATTGGTGCCAGCTCCATGTGAGGCTGTGGCTGGACCAGATGTACTGCAAATGCCTTCTGCTGTGGCCACTGGGGAATGTGGTGGTGTCCAAAAGCTTGTAGATATCAGGATCCAAAGAGCCCTAAAGAGGGTGTCACAGCTCTGGCTCAGGGATCCCATAGGTCTGGGCTCCCTTAAGGGCCACAGTTCTTTTCTCCTTCTTGTCATCCACAAGTTGGTGAACAGTGGGGCATGTTTCAGCATGATTTGTATTTCAGCTCTTTCAGCCTTGCCATTTGGCGGGTCCCAAGGTCTTGTCTCATGTCCAGGAAGAATGAAGTATGCGGACAACTGAAGGATGAGCAAGGTGGAAAGGAGCTTCACTGAGTGGCACAACAGTTTTAAGGAGACTCAACGTGGGTAGTTCCTTTCCTCAGGCAGGTCATCCCTTTGAGTGTCCACCTCTCAGCAGAGAGGAGACAAACAGGGTAGTATCTTTCTATGCACCGGTCTTCCTGATGAGTTGAGGAGATCCAAAGTGGGTAGCTCCTTCCTGTAGCTGGTAGTCCCGATATCTGTGAGAGTCTGGCTGGGGCCAGAGTTTTACGGGCTCAAAAGGGAGGAGGTGTGTGCTCATTGGTCAATGGGCAGCCATGGTCGTACCTAGGAGTAGCACCGTAAGTTCTAGTTCCTGGTCAGCAACTCTACTCAGAACTGGCAGCCTGGCCCCCAGGCTTCAGGCCATCCCTGACTTGAAGGTGGGGTTTTACTGGGGACCTGCCTCCTTCAATGCAGAAATCTGTCTGTCTCCTGTCATCAACAAGCTGTCCACAACGTCCAGGCCATTGCCGCTGAGGGATACCTGCAGGCCTGTGCTGAGCTGCCCTCAGCCCCACCCCAGCCTCCCTCCTGTGCTTCTGGGCATCCAAACTCCAGAGGAAGCTAAGGTGGCAGGGGGAAGCATGTCAGTGTTGTCTCCAGCACTCACACACCTGGATGGCGATAGTGCCCAGGCTCAACCACAACTTTTCTCCACACCAGAGTAGGTGCCAGGAGTGGGGAGAGTGAGACAGTGGAAGCAGGCACTTCCAAGCCTGCAAGAGCAGGGGCTTCTTTGGCTCCCAAGAGCAGAGGGATGCCCAGATCCAGGGTCATGGCTGGGTGGCTGCAGCTGTACCTGGAGAGAGCGAGAGGGCTCCTGACCTTCTAACTCCATAGTGGGTGGGGCTCCCCCCAGTTCCTGGTTCTTGCTGGCTCTGTGGAACACGCAAACCCAGCCACGCCTACCCTGCTGCAGCCAGCGTCTTCACAGAAGCTGTTCCAGACAGGCCACATACTAAACACATTAAATAATCCTGTTTACCTCTCTTTTGGATGCTCCAGGGACTCTCAGTAGCATCCCAAAGTTAGGGGTCAGAAAATACATTTTTGAAGCTGAAATCTGATGTACAGAAGCCTATAAAATATGTTAAAAGTTTAAAACAATTGATATTATGAAATACAATTCTAGCTTACCGTAAGTCATTTATTTAACCAAAATGATGACTCAAAAATTTTTCGAAAATCAAGAAACCTTTACCTATTCAGTGGGAACACAACCTTCCCAACAATCTGTCTCTGTATATCTAGAGTTTGGTACTCTCTACAGCTTTAGGCATCGAATGGGGATGTTGAAATATGTCTCCTACAGGAAAGAAAAACTACTGGATGGTACTTTTTAACTGTGGTACAAAAGCAAAAATATTAAAAATAACTATAATAACATGAATTTTTAATGGACACACAATATAAAAAGATGTAAAGAGTGACATTAATAGCATATAATTTGTACAGGGGAGAAGTAAAATTATACAGTTTAAATGGATAACTTGTTATCAGCTTAAAACAGAATATTATAGCTATAACATGTTTTATTTATGCATCATGTTAACTATACGCACACACAAGAAACCTTCACTAGATTAAAAAAAAAGGTAGAGAAAAAGGTATTAAAGCATAACACTAGAATAAAAACAACAAATTACAAAGGAATACAGCAAAGGATAATGAATCTAAGGAACTACAAAATAATCAGAAAAAAATAACAAAAAAAGTCTCTACCCATCAATAATTACTTTAAAAGTAAATAAATTAAATTATCTAGTTAAAAAACACAGAGTAACCGAACAGATTAATAAAAAAGATCCAAAATGGTGCTGCTATGAGAAACTCAGGTTCACCTTTAAGAGCATATATACACTGTTAGTGAAGGGATGAGAAATATCCTCCATGTAAATGCTAACCAAAAGAGAGTAAGGGTGGCAATATTTATATCAGCCAAAAGAGATTTTCAGGAAAAATTCGTGAAAAAAGAAACATAAGGTCAATCTATACAGAAAATGTGTTCAGAGATTAGAATTATATGTGTGTGTGTGTGTATATATGTATATGCACCCAATATCAGAGAGCATAAATATATAAGGCAAATATTAACCGAGGTGAAGAGATACATGGCAATAAAATATAGTAAAGGACCTCACTATTCTACTTTCAACAATGGATAGGTCACACAGATAGAAAAAAATGCAAAACAGCAGACTTAAATACCACTATGGACCTAACAGGCATACAGAGAACATTTCATTCAAAAGCAACAGAGGACATATTCTTCTCAAGCACACACCAATATTACTCCAGGAGAAATCATATGTTGGGCCGGGAAAGAAGTTTTACAAATTTAAGAAAACTGAAATCATATCAAGTATCTTTTCTGAGCACAATGATATGAAATTATAAATCAGTAACAGAGAGTGGGGTAGGTCCAAGATGGCCCACTAGAAGCAGTGGCCATCAGAGGCTCCCATCAAAAAGATCCAAAACAGCATGTGAATCCTGCATCAGCAACTGACATATGCAGGTTCTGTCATCAGGACTGACTAGGCAGCTGCTGTGACCTACAGAGAGGAAGGAAGAGCAGTGTGCTGTGGCGGCCAACCTGAGAGCCACACAGGTCAGCCAAGTGAGAGGGTGAGTGAGTGTGCTACTCAGCCTGGGAAATCCTGCTTTTTCCATAAAACTGTGGAAGATCACACTCATGATCCCATGCCACCAGAACCTTGGGTTCAAACCATGGAGTTGCACAGATTCTCAACAGCCACTCAGCTAGAATCAGCCTAAGCCTGCAAAGTACTTGTGAGAAGGGGTGGCCATCACCACTACCGCAGGTGCTTACTGTCTAAGCCATCCGAGATCCTTGGGGAAGGGGCAGCAGCCAACACTGTGGCTGCAGGGCCTCTCTGCAGGAACCCAACTCTAGCCAGGGAACGAACTCTGATGTCCCTGGGCCTGAGCCCCTAGGGGCAGGTGTGGGCATAGTCTTCATGGACCAGCAGACATTGGCTTTTCTCCTGCTAGCTCTGAGGAATCCCAGCAGCCCAGACAAGTGGGTTTCCCCTCAGTGTAGCCCACACCCTCCACCAAGGAACAGCCAAAGTGCCTCATTAGATGGGTCGTGCTTTTGGTGCCACCCAGCTGGGTGAGACGTCCCAAACAAGGGTTGTCAGACATCCTATACAGAAGTGTTCCTACTGGCATCAGGTCACTGCCCCTCAAGGTCAGAGATTCCACAGAAAGGAACAGGAACCCATCTTTGCTCTTCTCCAGCCCCCTCAAGTGATATCTCTAGGTGCAGGAGCAAATCAAGATGAATAGGGCCTGAAAACCACAGCAGCCCTACAGAAGAGGGACCTGACTATTGAAAGAATAACAAAAAAACAAGAAAGCAACAACAGCATTAAAAACAAAGACCCCACAAAACTCATCCAAGGGTCAGCAGTCTCAAAGATAAAAACTAGACAAACTCAAGAAGATGAGAAAGAATCAACAACACAAAACGAAAACAAAACACACACACACACGCACACACACGCAAAAACACTGAAAACCCCAAATGCCAGAATGCCTCTTCTCCTCCAAATGATTTTAACACCTCTTCAGCAATGGCACAGAACAGGATGGAAGATGGGGTGGACAAATTGACAGAAGTAGGTTTCAGAAGGTGGGTAATATCAAACTTCACTGAGGTAAAGGAGCATGTTCTAATCCAATTCAAAGAAGCCAGGAACATTGATGAAAAATTAGAGGAGTTGCTAACTAGAATAACCAGTTTAAAGAGGAACATACATGACCTGATGGAGCTGAAAAATGCAGCACGAGAACTTCGTGAAGCATACACAAGTATCAATAGCAGAATCAAAAGGTGAAGAAAGAGTATCAGAGATGGAAGACTATCTTGCCAAAATAAGGCCAGCAGGCAAGATTAGAGAAAAAAGAATGAAAAGGAATGTATGAAACCTCTGAGAATATAGGACTATGTCAAAGTCCAAACTACAACTGATTGGAGTACCTGAAAAAGATATGGATAATGGAACCAAGTTGGAAAACACACTTCAGGATAATATCCAGGAGAATGTCCCCAACCTGGCAAAACAGGCCAAAATGAAAGTTTAGGAAATACAGAAAATCCCACAAAGATACTTCATGAGAAGATCAACACCAAGACACACAATCATCAAATTCTACAAGGTCGACATGAAGGATAAATGTTAAGCAAAGGCAGAAAGAAAGGCCAGGTTACCTACAAAGGGAAGCTTATCATACTAACAGTGGATCTTTCTTCAAAACCCTACAAGCCAGAAGAGAATGGGGGCCAATATTTAACAATCTTAAAGAAAAGAATTTTCAACCCAGAATTCCTATCTGGCCAAACTAAACTTTGTTAAGTGAAGAAGAAATTAAATCAATTTCAGACATGCAAATACTGAGGGAATTTGTTACTACCAGGCATGCCTTGCAAGAGCTTCTAAAAGAAGCATTAAATATTGAAAGAAAAACCAGTACCAGTCACTGCAAAACACATGAAACTGTAAAGGTCAATGACACTATGAAGAAATGGCATGAACTAGTGTGCAAAATAACCAGTGAGCATCATGATAACACATCTTATTCACCCATTAAAATATTAACCTTAAATGTAAATGGGCTAAATACCCCAATTAAAACACACAGACTAGCAAAATGAATGAAGAGTTAAAACTCTACACTGTGCTCTATTTAAGAGACCCATCTCATGTACAAAGGCACACACAGGCTCAAAATAAAGGGATGGAGGAAAATATCCCAAGCAAATGGAAAGCAGAAGACTCCCACACAATAGTAGCAGGAGACTTTAATACCCCACTGTCAATATTAGATACATCAACAAGACGGAAAATTAACAAGTTAATTCAGGACTTGAACTCAGCCTGGATCATGTGGACCTAATAGATATCTACAGAACTCTTTACCCCAAAACAATAGAATATACATTCTTCTCAACGTCATGTGGCATTTACTCTGAAATTGACCACAGAACTGGAAGTAAAACACTTGTCAGCAAATGCAAAGTAAATGAAATCACAACCCACAACCATCTCCTAGACCACACTGCAATCAAATTAGAACTCAAGATTAAGAAACTCATTCAAAACCACACAACCCCATGGAAATTGAACAACCTGCTCCTGAATGACTCCTGGGTAATAATGAAGTTATGGCAGAAATCAAGAAGTTATTTGAAACCAATTAGAAGAAAGAGACGATGTACCAGGATTTCTGGGACATAGCTAAAGCAGTGTTAAGAGGGAGATTTATACCACTAAATGCCCACATCAGAAAACTAGAAAGATCTCAAATTGACACCTCAATGTCACAATTAAAAGAACTACAGAAGCAAGAACAAATAAATACAAAAGCTGGCAGAAGACAAGAAATAACTAAGATCAGAGCAGAATTCAAGAAGACAGACATAAAAATCCCTTCCAAAAATTAATAAATCCAGGAGCTATCTTTAAAAAATAGTAATAATAAAATAGATCACTATCTAGACTAATAAAGAAGAAAAGAGAGAAGAATTGGCCAGGTACCATGGCTCACGCCTGTAATTCCAGCACTTAGGGAGGCAGAGATGGGTGGATCACAAAGTCAGGAGTTCAAGTCCAGCCTGGCCAAGATGACAAAACCCCATCTCTACTAAAAATACAAAAACTAGATGGGCGAAGTGGCGGGTGTCTGTAATATCAGCTACTTGAGTGGCTGAGGCAGGAGAATGGCTTGAACCTGGGGGGCGGAGGTTGCAGTGAGCTGAGATTACACCACTGCACTCCAGCCTGGGTGACAGAGTGAGACTCAGTATCAGAAATGGATAAATTTCTGGACACATGAACCCTGCCAAAACTAAACCAGAAAGAAGTGGAATCCCTGAATAGACTAATAACAAGTTCTGAAATTGAGGCAGTAATAAGTAGCCTAAAAAAAAAAAAAAAAAGCCGAAGACCACATGGATTGACAGCCAAATTTTACCAGAGCTACAAACAGTAACTGGTATCATTCCTGCTGAAACTATTCCTAACAGTTGAAAAGCAGGGACTCCTCTCTAACTCATTTTGTGAGGGTAGCATCAACCTGATACCAAAACCTGGCGGAGATACAACAGAAAAAGAAAGCTTGAGGCCAGTATCACTGATTAATTTTGATGCAAAAATCCTTAATACTGGCAAACCAAATCCAGCAGCATGTCAAAAAGCTACATATTACAATCAAGTTGGCTTCATCCCTGGGATACAGGCTAGTTCAACATATGCAAATCAATAACTGTAATTCATTACATAATCAGAACCAAGGACAAAAACCACATGATTATCTCAACAGATGCAGAAAAGGTCTTCAATAAAATTCAGTATCCCTTCATGTTAAAAATTCTCAATTAACTAGGTGTTGATGGAACATAGCTAAAAATAATGAGTTATTTATTACAAACCCAAAGCCAATATTATGCTGAATGGGAAAAAGCTGGGAGCATTCCCCTTGAAAACTGGCACAAGATAAGGATGTCCTCTCTCACCACACCTGTTCAACACAGTGTTGGAAGTTCTGGCCAGGGCAATCAGGCAAGAGAAAGAACTAAGAGATATCCAAATAAGCAGAAAGAAAGTCAAATTGTCTCTGCTTGAAGATAACATGATTATTACCAAAAACAATTCCAACAAAAGCTGAAATTGACTACTGGCAAATAATTAAACTAAAGAGCTTCCACACAGCAAAACAAACTATTATCAGAGCGAATCGGCAACCTACAGAATGGGAGAAAAAAATTTGTAATCTATGCAGCTGACGAAGGCCTAATATCCAGAATTTACAAGCAACTTAAATTTATTTTTTAAAAACCCACAAACAACTCCACCAGAAAGGAGGCAAAGGATATGAAAAAACACTTCTCAAAAGCAGACATTTATGCAGCTAAAAACATGAAAAAAAGCTCAACATCATTGATCATTAGAGAACTGAAAATCAAAACCACAATGAGATACCATCTCATGTCAGTCAGAATGACGTTCATTAAAAAGTCACGAAACAACAGGTGCTGGTGAGGCTGTGGAAAATGGGAACACTTTAATATTGCTGGTGGAAATGTAAATTAGTTTGACCATTGTTGAAGACAGTGTGGTGATCCTTAAGGATGTGGAACCAGAAATACCATGTGACCCAACAATCCCATTACAGGGTATATAACCAAAGGAATGTAAATTATTCTATTATAAAGATACATGCACACGTACATTTATGCAGCACTATTCACAACAGCAAAGACATGGAAGCAACCCAAATGCCCAGCAGTGATAGACTGGATAAAGAAAATGTGGTTCATATGCACCATGGAATACTACGCAGCCACAAAAAGGAATGAGACCATGTCCTTTGCAGTGACATGGATGAAGCTGGAAGCCATCATCTTCAGCAAGCTAACACAGGAACAGAAAACCAAGCACAGCATATTCGCGCTCATAAATGGGAGTTTATCAATGAGAACACATGGACACAGGGAGGGGAATAATACATACTGGGGCTAGGGGAGGGAAAGCATGATGACAACAAATAGCTAATGCATGCAGGGTTTAAAACCTAGGTGATGGGTTGATAAGTGCAGCAAACCACTCTGCGCATGTATCCAAGAACTTACAGTTAAAAAACAAAGTCAATAACAAGAAGAAAATTGGGCCGGGCGCGGTGGCTCAAGCCTGTAATCCCAGCACTGCGGGAGGCCGAGGCGGGTGGATCACGAGGTCAAGAGATCAAGACCATCCTGGTCAACACGGTGAAACCCCGTCTCTACTAAAAATACAAAAAATTAGCTGGGCATGGTGGCGCGTGCCT